>NC_135426.1:15092500-15437500 GCF_051991245.1 Festucalex cinctus
ATCATCAGGCTCACATACACACAGTGGCGGGTTCAAAAGTAATGCTTATAAAAACGTTTATCTGGGCACTAAAAATAGTTTATGATATTCCAAGCAGCATCCTTTCTTTCGGGTTTGTCTCCATTGGGGTCATAGGTGAACTGAATGGAGCCTATCGCAGCTGACTTTGGGTGAGAGTTGCGGTAAATTGTCAATAGTCAATCACTTCACAGGTGACTATGGACACTGGACATGGACAATCACACTATGAACAATGTATTTATTTAAACGACCCCAACATGCGAGCTTTAAGTTATTGTCATGTGCAGACATTCAGTAAAGCATAAAAGTGTCAACTTGAAAAGGCCAAGAAGGGAAAAAAGGGGGGTATTGTAAGAGTAAAATGATAACAAAACATATTTTATATGTTACTTTTTTTAGCACACGCCATTTTAAGTAACCTTAAAAAAAAGCTTGGTCAGTTGTTTTTTTCCCCCCCACTTTACGTCGTGCAAAAAACAAACACGACATTTATTAGTTCCCCACACCCCCTCCTTCTCGTGTCAATTTGGTAGCGCCCACCCTTCGTTTCTCAGTTTCTCTGACGCAGGTGCGCGTTCACGCATGACAAGCGCGCGTCCTCGTCGTTTAAAACAGTCGCAAGCGGAATCGACTTGAGTACTGATTGCACAGACACAGGTAGCATAGCATAGCATAGCATAAGCGTCGACTAGTGTAGTGTAGCGTGTATGTATAGACCAAGCACCGAGAACAGAATTTTACAGTCAAAGTTGGATTTTTCATCTTTCATAGCGTTTTTTTTTTTTAACTTAGCAGTGTACTCCGCGTTCCATCTGATGCGTTCACGGACATCGTTTGCATGAGATTGCTGCGACCAGGTAAGAGCGACGACCGAAGCACCTTAACGAATCTGCAGATTGTACCATGTGCTCGCTTGTTTCTCGCACACTCGCTGGGTATCACACGTCTGACTTTGCACAATTAGCTCTGCTGGTTCGATTGTTAATTCGGCATAATTGGAACGTAACTCAGTGGACTTTATGACTTTTATTAGTATATATTTTTAATTTTACAAATAAATTGTTGATTAACCTGCACATGTAAATAACCAATAAGTAATGTATTTCGAACCTGATGCATATTCTCAGTTCCGCATTCTTTGAAAAGTTTAATCTAGACGAAACAGGTGCGCTGCAGACATTTTGTGCCATTTTTGAGTCAAGCTATATTAAAATAAGTTGAAGAACGTAATTTAAACAAATATAATTCTTTGCCACCATCTTGTGGCATCTTGGTGTAATGGAACTATGTCAAAGTGAGTTGAGGCATTCATTTGGATAGAAATAGTGTTACCACAATTGTTTGGCATCTAGGTGAGCAATAATAACTATGTTGACGTGAGATGAGAAATTTCATTTGCCGCCATCTTGCTGTCAAGAAATTATGTTGAACTGAGTTAAGGAGTTTGGGTCACAGTAGTTGAGAATCAATACGTTTATGTTGCTTCACGTTTGTGACTGGAGGAAATTGTAGCTCATGTTTTGCAATAAAGCTGTCCTGTTGTGTCACAGTGTTTGGTTAGACTTCAATAGTGACGTGCTCTCAGAAGCATGTCATTGTTTGGAGAACACAAATATTTCAGGGGTTTGGGTAAGGGGGATGCAAAGCTGCTTCCTGCATCGGTCTCGACAAACAATGGTCAAACATTCAAGTCTGTGTTCACTGCTGAGGAGGGATGTTGGAAGAATGGCGGGCCAAAGTTATAGTGACACAATGGAGAAGAGGCCTGATGATTGTTACGTAAGACTCAAGGTCATGGAAGGCCTAAAAGTGTCATGGACCAATAAGATCCCAGCTTTGAGCATAATAGTAGGAGGGCCAAAAAATAAAGTTGATTTATTTATCTTTTTTTTTCACAATCATTCTGGATGATTTTAATCTAAGTAATAATCCCACCAAACATTTATTTAAAGAACGTTTGATTTATTAAAAATAAGTTTGAATGTAAACTTAAAATGCTTATGAGTTTGAACAACAACAACAAAAAAAGATATTCATAGTTGGAGCATAACTTGCTAGTAAATTTTAAAAACCACAAAATTACAACTCACAATAACATAATTTAAGAAAGCTTTTAAAGATTTAACAATTTAGCTCATTTTTAAATGGTTGATTATTAAAATGACAAATCGAATTAATTTGATTGTTTTACTTATTTTTAGTTTTTCATATATGGAATTTCAGTTATCACTTGCTTAAAATAAAAGCCCTCATTTTATTTTAACAAAAGTGTTTTTTCAATTTTAGTTTAACTTTGTAAATTTTCGTTAACTATAACAATCTTCCCAGACTTTTTTTTAAAAAAAAGGCAGCTGTCATGTGCTGTCCTAAAAATGTGCACATTCAGCCTACAAGTACATCACTCTTCTTCCGTCATCGAAAGGCTCAATGAGGATTGCTGATTTAAAGTAGACAAATTTCATTTCTTCCTTCCAGATAAAAGCAGTGAATGCAACTGCAGCGCCGTCTGTAGACGGGCAAAGTAGTCGAGGTGGACCACGTGGAGCGACAATTTCAATCTGGCGCCATGTCCCTCGGCACGTTCCACCTCATGCAAACCCTGAAGAACTCGCCGGCCGCGCTGCGCCGCCGCTTCCGTCGTGACCGCACTGAGTCGCTGTCCCACGGCGACCCGCTCTTTAAGGTGCACTACCTGGGCACCGAGAAGATCTTCTCCCTGGACCGGGAGCAGGCGCGGGACGCCATTGGCCGCCTGCTGGCGGGCGTGTCCAGCGGCAAGAAGCTGAGCAAGGACCACGCCCTGGTGGTGCGGCCCCGCTACGTGGAGGTCAAGGAGCTGAGCACGGGCCGGCAGCTCACCAAAACGTACCTGCAGGACATTGCGTACTGTGCCGCCGACGCCGACCGCCCCAACGTCTTCCTGTACATCTGCAAGCACCAAGGGCAGCAGCTGCAGTGCCGCGTGTTCTGGTGCAACCGGGCAGAGCGGGCTCGAGATATGACCAGCTGCTTGGCGCACTCCTTCCAGCGGGCGCTGAGCGACTGGCAGCGGGAGGGTTCGGCTACGCCGCCGCCGTCGAGTGCCGAGGACGCCGCCGGCTCCCCCGTCGCCAAGAGCTCAACGCTACCTGCCAGCTTGGGCAAAGGTGAGCAGTCTCCAAAATACTGAATGTATCCAAATTCACTTAAAATTCAGATAAAAAAAATAAAAAAATACTGCAAATAATTAATTTTATAACATTGTTTTTGTAGGACTGATATTAACTCTTTGACCGCCAAAAACGTTTAATAACGCTAAGTAAAATCATTATATATGCCGCCATAAACGTTCAATGACGTCAACGTCGAAGTGGAGCGCTGCCTGGTCAATGGGTTGTGGAATCAAAAACACCCACTAACTGTGTCCAGCAGATGGCAGCATTGTATCTCGTTTTAATGGGTTGCCAGTATATGGAATTACAATGAAACATGATGAAATCTGATGAAATATAACGTTTTCAAGGATGATGTGAATGATCAAAGCTTTTGTAACATTACATTTCATTCACAGAGCGTCACTAAACAATTAAATATTAGTGTGAAAGTCACTGTTGTGGAGAAAATGTATCTTTTCACAAAAAGCGTGTTTTCAAGTTATCGTTTCAATTTTCGGTAAATGTCACTCAAGTTACCTATTTTCAAATGGTGATTGATTACTAAAGACCGGAATAAGGTAGAAATGTACTTTTTTTTTTTTTTTCCCTCTAATGAAAGAATGTGGTCTTTCATTTAGTACCCACATTGCATATGTAGTAAAAGCAAACAATATTCTTTTTGCCTTGAAAGATGAGTTAAAATGCTCGAAATCAGCTGGCACCATGTTTTTTTTTTGGGGGTAACGTGTCAGTAAAAGAGTAAATTTTGTGTGCACAATATTCTTCAGTTGTGGCCACAATTATTAGCATTTTGTGCACGTTATGTATCCATTGTGGCCATAAAAAAAAAGGAAATAACAATCCTATCAGGTCATGTCAGTGGGTCTGTAATTGGCCTGGGCTGGTGAGTGACATGGGTGTCGGTGAATAAGAGTATTATTCTAGCGCAAGTGCAATTCTCTCATCCATTCCTAATTAACGGCTGTGTCTTTTCACAACCAGCCCGCTGGAGGAAGAGAGGCTCCGTGTCTCGAAGCCCCCTCCGAGCCATCGCCAGACGAGGGTCCGCCTCTGACAGCTGGAGCTGAGCCACGCCCCTACCCCCATTGTCCACCCTCCGCCCTCGGACTGTATGGATCAGTGAGTCATCTGTCGTTTTTACGGATTTGATATTCCAAACACTTGCGGGTTTGTCAATCCTGGAACACTGGGAGCGTTGTCGCGTCCTCTTTTCCCATCCATGAGTGTACACATTGTGCTTTTTTCCTCCCCCACTCGAGCCCTCAAAGTGACTTGAGCAGCTGTTGCATCATGTTTACAAGTTTTACATTTCCATGGCAAAATAATGCTGAAGATTCCAGTTTTTAACTTTTTTTTTTTTTTTTTTTTTTTTTTAAAGAACTTTTTTGGGGGGGTTTTCCACCTAAAGGTGTAAATATATATTTTTTAAATGCAATGGCTTTACAAAGTGCCTGCTTGAAGGTCGTTTTTGTGCTGTTGTTGTAATTATGTACATATTTAATGAAATATGTATTAAAATGTTTTTATACACATTTGTTTATCCCACATCCTCTCTTGGGCAAATATTTAATGATCTCCACAAGTCCAACTTCAAATGTTACATTTGACGCATGGGGGAAAAAAATGTTCTTAAAAGCATCTGGGAGTTTTAAATGCTATCATGTGACAAGATTCCCAGGATCTTAAAGCATCGTAAAGCTGGGTGATAGGGCCTTAAAGTCAAATCAATTATTTGTTTATTTTTGTTTTAAAAAATTACTGGTTACACAATGTCCGTGTCCTGCTCCGCAGATGTCTTTTTAAGCCGCTGTAGCTCAAGGAGCGTTTGGACGTGGAGATGCCGCAGAGGCTTCACCTCCTCCAGCACTGGAAAGGAGAAATCTGTTACAACTTTATTCAAAAATGTATTAGTCCCCCCCCTAAAAAATTTATGCAAAATTGCGATTACTTTCGGGATTCACTGTACCTTTGTCGTAGTGCAACTCGTCGCGGTTGCCGCAGACGGCGTACGTCTCAAGGAAGTTGAGAAGCGCTCCGGTGGCGAGGAAACGCTCCGGCAAGGGAAGATTTTGGATGTAACGCATGTCCAATGCGAATGGATTGGAGGGGAAGGGCACCGTGCAAAGACTCACCAGCTCGCTGATCATGTCCCACACACGAATACCTAATAATAATAATAAAAAATAAAAAAGCAAATTATTTTCTCCGAAAATCTTTCTCCACTTGGTTTCCGTACCTCCGGTCTGCCAGTCTGTGATGGACTTGAGCTTCATGGGCGTGTCCCTGACCATGGAGTCCGTTCCTTGAATGCTGACAAGGCGCTCGTGGTTGGAGCGAATCCAAGCGTGGGGCCGACCGTACTTCACATAGCCGGCCAGTAAAAACAGGGTGCAGTTCACCTCCTGGAGATGGTATGTTTTTCAAGACTGATTCTCAAATGGTGGATCAAAAATATAGGCGAGTGATGTAAGTGAAGGTCACGTGCAACTGTGCGCAATATTCTATATGTATGTCTTTAAATTGTACTTTTAAACAATGCGTGTTGACTGAAAATGACAAAGGTTTTTCAGGGCTCAGGTAATGACCAATCACGGCTCAGCTAATGAATGTCACATGACTAAACTCAGACAGGTGAGCCGTGATTGGTCGTTACCTGAGTCCTGAGCAGCTGTGATGCCATTTTCAGTCGACCGCCACCTGAGATGGCTAAAAACGGATGGATTTTGCTGCTTAAATCATATTCCACACATGCAATATTATTCAGAATGTCACGTATAGCCAAGTGAGATCACATACAACATTGTAAAGAAAATATTTGGGTTGATTTTCTTTTTAATGTGTCAAAAAGGAGTTTAGAGGGAGACTGGAGCTTTTGAGAAAACATCTCTTACAGGCACTGCCATCTCGAGCTCGCTGGGGGAGGCTGGCAGTAGATGTTCCTCGCTGCTGGGGTCCCTGAAGGCAAAATAGAAAGCGCTAAAACGCTGGTCGCATGAGATCCAAATTCCTAAGGGTGATTCGGACCAATCAGCAGACCAGGTGGGAATGACAGGACTCACCTGGTAGGGCGCGAGCGTGTCGGAGAGGCTGGCGCCGGGCCCCGGGGTTCCCCAGGTAGGGGCGAGCCAGCTCGGCTGGCCAAGCTGGGGGAACTGCTGCTGGATGAAGAACAGTCGCTGCTGGAGATGCTGCTGGAGGAGGCCCTGGACACTGCGAAGCCTGGCGAGCGCCAGCCCTGATCGGTAAGTGAATTAAATTCTTACAAGAGTCTAGTTGAAAATTTTGATTTCCAAGCAGTGTCCAAGATAGGCACATTTATCCAACATTCTGTGTCAATGACTGACCAGATCTTCATTGACAACAGTCAGCAGCAGCTCTTCTTTCCCTCTCAACCAAGGCTGGAAATACTTAAAACCCTAGGAGGAAAGGAGAGAAGCTGTCATTTGATGTGTAAACAGTGTCCCATATTTGACATGATTGCACCTGTAAGGAACCCAGTAAAGCCAGGTCAGCTAAAAAGTGCTGCAGCTTCCTCCGCTGCTCCCGCTCTCGTTTCTGCACACAGAATGAAACTTATAAACGTATGAAACGTGTGTGTATATGTATATATATATATATATATATATATATATATATATATATATATATATATATATATATATATATATATATATATATATATATATATATATAGCACGTCTGCAATTGGGAACACAAATACTTTCTAGTCTGTGCTTCTAAAAAAACTTTATTAAACACAAAATATATAAGTAGGTGTAAGTAGGAATTTGAAGTCACAAAAACAATTTTTATATTTTGTTCACAAAATCAAATCAACAATTGTCCCACTTTGTAAACTGTGTTCCGTTTCAGGCTACCACAATAGGTCAATACCGGTCCAAGATGGCGGCCAAACTACGCATGCGCAGTATACAGCGTCTTGTAACTAAGCAGTTGCTTAAGCACAGCCCGCCTTTTGTTCATCTTCGCAAGCAATATGAGGAGACCTATGCGCAATTAAAAACAACAACCGCTGCAAAATATATTAAAATAAAGGCGACGTTTAAGCTCCTCGAGTATCCTGGCAACGCCCCCTTACTTGATTCATCGAAATTGCTGCTGGTACTATTTATTTAAAAACGCAACAATACATGCTTACACACTTTTTTTTTTGTGATGAGGATATAAATAAAATCTCACTTGTATGACTTACGTTGACGGTAGTCATCATCCGTTTTGCAGTATAGTTGCTGTCTGTTAGAAGCTTCCGGTGTTGCCTTTTAGGCATGTAGCGCCCCTAGAGGTCATACACTTGTTCTACAAGTACAGCGCAGGTATTTTCTCTTGCGCAGTCTAAGTAAAATGTACTAATATTTTAAAAGTGACATTAATATAACATTTACGTATTATTATTATTGTTGTTGTTGTTGTTAATAATAATCCAGCACCAAAGTGACCAAAATAATTTAGTTTATTGAATGAGTCTCTATTATTAGAATCTATGTCCTCAAAAACAAAGTAAAACATTGAATATTGATTCTAAAAAAAAAAGATCAAATCAAAAATGGAATCTTCACATAAGACAACTTATAGATTCCTGGAGTTGAAAGAAACAAAGAAGGTTCGGATTTCTTTGGCTGAAATGGTCACTGAGAAAGGATCATCTCCAAACCGCCTGGGGTCTTTCTTCTCTGCAACGAAGAAAGAGGAGGCAGCATTCACGATGTGAATCTTAACATCCAGTAACAAAATGAAAGTCTTACTCCCAGTTTTGTTATCCGCAGTTCTCCACGTCCACCTCTGCAGGCTGCCGACATCCCAAATTCCCGTCAGAGAACGCTCCTCCATGGCTGACACCTCCCCGATGCCCTGCAGCACATCCTGTGCACACAGGTAAATCAAAGACATGTCACCGTTTAAGACTAACAGGACCGTTCTAATGCTGGTTTTGGCCACCTTCAAGTTGATGGTGACTGGCTTTGAAAGCTCGGGGTCTTCTTCTTCCTCAAACAGATGCATGATTCTCAACAGGACCCGATCGTAGTCTGGCTCGGGCTGCACATTTTCACCTGAATGCACACGAGCGTAGTTGTTCACGCCGGCATGAAACTGGGCCGCTGAACTGACCTGATTGGACGCTATAGTTCCAGCCGGGGATGCTGAGGCTGAGCAGGTGGAGGTTGGGCGGCAGCACAACGGCTCGGGTGCGAGGGCTACCTTGACGCGCCTCCTCCTTCCAGTGTAGCTCAAAAATCTCACTTGGCATGTCGATGGGCATGACGACAGGTCTGTGTTGTAACTCTATCGCCTCCCTCTGGTAAATTTTGGAGGTGACGCCCCTGGAGGCCAGCATCAAGCGCAACGTAGGGCGGACCACCGAGCTATCGTTGAGGGTCAGATTGTAACCAAGGTTCCAGGGCAGGTTGTTCCACAGGCGCCTGTGGAGCATGACCTGGGGAGGAAAGGACAAATGGGAGGGAAGTCGTGTGGCTTTCCAAAGTCTGCAGAGACTTGATGTCTACCTCGAGTTCGCCGCTGGCTTGGCTGGACACGCCGTGGGCTCGGTCGCCGACCAGCACTAGCCGGCTTAACTCGTCCTCGATGTAGGCCACTCGAACCATGGGGAAATAATTCTGTAAAAGTGGCATTGTGTGGAGGAATTTCATTTGGACAACAATGGTGCTTTGCAGCCATTTTGTAGCACCTATATAAACATTTTTAGGGGATGTTTCAATCACTCGCCAAGTAGTTTTTCGCTGAAAAGTGTGATAAGTATTTCAAAGGGGAAGTCGACTTTAAACATTTCTTGACAATATATGTGAACTCACTAGTCTAAACATGACATTCTGATTAATATTACATTTGTGAAATATAAGTTATGCAGCAAAATCCAAACGTTTTTATCCATCTCAGGGGCGGCAATTTTGCCACTTGCTGTCGACTGAAGCTGAGCTGTGATTGGTTGCTACCAGAGACCCGAGCAACTGTGATGTCATTTTCACTCGCCAGCAAGTGGTAAAATGGCCGCCTTCTGATATTGACATACACTGCTGGATTTTGCTGTTTAACTTATATTCCACTAACGCAATATTAACCAGAATACCGTATTTAGACCAGTGGGGCTGCATAGATCATATTATTGTCAAGATGATTTTTTTTTTTTTTGGGGGGGGGGGGCGTCCCCTTGATTTGAAACCTACTCGAGCTAAAGTGTTGTTAGCAAACTCTCTATGCGTCCTCTTCATCATCTGGTAGCCATTGTTGTCCGTGTACAGCGTCCTCTCGCTCTTCAAAGACGAGCTGGTCCTGAGGACGACCTCGGCGTTGACGGGTAGCGGCCCTAGCGAGTACGTCTGCTCCAGCCCGTCACACCGCACTTTGCTCCCAAAGCATTCTGGGACGCGGGTGACGATGGAGAAAGCGTAGTCCTCGTCGCTTTCATTCCTACATTGAACGGAAGAGATGGTTTGAAAATGAGCGGATCAGCAGCTTGGGAGAAAAAGGACGTTGTTGTGATGAGCCACCTGTAGAAGTACTGCCTGATCTCAGTGATGATGTCACCGGGGACTATCTCCATTCGCACGGCCTCATACGCCCGCACGGCTGAACCGTTGGCACTGAAGATGTAGTTGTCCGAGATGGGCCCTGCTTTCACGTCACCGTTGGTGCGGTACTCCCAAAAATCCTGAGTCACCCGTACCCGTCTCTTATCTTGCCTGCCAAAGACACACAAGATGGCATATCTGCACGAAAGAGATTTTTTTTAGGATTTTATTAACAGTAAATGACTTACAGATGCGTGATGCTGTGTAGTAAATTTGTGTCCTGGTCGAACATGAGCTTGTAACACTCGCTCAGAACTGGCAGGAGCCTCCTGCCCACTTTCTTCCAATCCCGGACACTGCGCGGTTCAAAAGGAACCCTTCTGGCTTCGAAGGTGCTGCCACACTTGGACTTCCCCGGGCACGGCTTCTCTGAGAACTTGATCAAGTACTTAGTGTGCTGAAGACCTCCCAGGTCTGCCAAGATGAACAGGTCGTAGGTGACATTGGACGAGGCGGACCTTTGGATCTGAGACACGCACCATATTGAGTCTTCTTATGTATGGCCCTTGACATTATTATTATTATTATTTTTTTTTTTTTTTGTGGGTCTACTAATGATAGACGTACAAATATGTTGCTAAATGAAACTGGCTTTGTGGTCTGAATTTTCACACAAAAAAAAGAAAGAAAGAAATGACCCCTGGAAGTCGGCAAAATAACCATAAAATGGCCGGTACAACCCAAAATGGCTGACATCCTGTGTCTTCTCAGGCCTGATCTCTTGAGATTAGTTTTGTGTGTCTGCGCACAAATTATGTAATCTACCTGCGCAGGTACGGGTTGTCTTGACTCATCAAAGACTCGTGCAAACGGGAACGTCACAGTGACGTTGACGACAGTCGAGATGTTCCATGCTAGCGGGTTGTAAACGATCACGTGTTGCTCCAGATCCTGCCAAGCACCTGCTATAATAATCCAAGAATTGCATTGAAGCCCATTAGTTCGCAAACTACAAAAATAAAAAAAAATAAAATAAAAAAAAGACCTGTTTTGCGGTTGCTATGGGTGCTCAAGACGTCAAAGTTGTGCGGCAGCAAGAAGATGGCCGCCAGAAGCTCCTCCCCACCCATCATAGCCTGCGTGAGATGCTGCAGGTACATATCTGCTACTTTTGGGGACTCTGTGCCAGTGATGCCATCATGGTGTTGGACCTAAAAAAAAAATAATTATATATCCTACACTCAAATACTGCAAATGACTTAGAAAAATGGGTTTATAAGTGAAATAATAGCACACTAGATGAGCTAAAACGTAGGTATGAAAGGATTATTTTAGTGTTCAAATACATTCGTGTGTTTTAATAAATGTAAATGTATTTAAAATGTGTGGCAAGGGTAAAACCATAAATCAGGCCATGCTATACTGCAATTTCTCACCTATCTGAAACATATCCCCACAATAAACAATATTTGCTGTTTATACGCTATGATTTGTTAAAAAAAAAAAAAAAAAGTAGGTATTTTCCATTTTTGTCTTCTGCCTTAAAGCAATAACATTTTGGCGCCATCTTGTGGTATGTTAATGTAATGACTTACCGGTATTTTAAAATTAATTGAGGGATGGAATTTACACAGCACGAGTACTTTCGCAGCATCGTGTGGCATCTTGATGTCAAGGAATTGTGTTGAGGTGAGTAGAGGAGTTATATTTGGACAAAAATTGTGCTTTGCCACCTTCTTGTGGCAGTGAAAAATCTTTTTATGGGTGTCGATTACTTTTGGGTTTGTCATTTCCTCCGAGTTGTCCTATCAATATACTTTGTATATTTACAAGAATGTTTTTTGACTACTCAACTTTTGAGTAGTCACCAATACCAAGACAACTAGTACTTTTGCTAAAATTTCCCCCCAAAAATAATGACCAATAGTTTCAAAGAAATACCTATGAATCATGATACTGCATGAAATTAATGGCAGTTTTCTATTCTTCTAATTGCTAATTGCTTATCGTAAAACAGCCACACGTACTCGCCCATCCCTGTTAATTAAATACACTACAACCTTTTATAGGTGAGCTCAAGTTGACCTTCTTTAAACTTTTAAGCATCCAACTGTTCACTGTTTCAGTATTTTTTTACACAGCCTGTAAAAGTTACAGTGCATTTTAGGTTCCTGAAACCTGAAATTTCATCAGAACATCTCGCATTTTTTGTGAGTCGTGTATATATGAACTCTGGTGCTGTATTCTACCTCTGAGACAGCCCAGCGTAGAGCTCTTAGCTTATCAAGCGCCCAGTCTTTAGCGACAGGACCGTCTGGATAGTTGATGCGGTACAGCGTGAAGAGAATCTCCGCCGCATGAAGTTGGGCACTGGCTCGCCGCGACACCCCTTTTAGGATGTTCCGAGAGGCATAAAAGCCTGTCCATGCCTGGTGGGAGTCTATCAAAAATCCGTTTTGAAAAAGGCAAGCTAGTTCATGTCCTTGGATGATGATGATGATGATGATGATGATGATGACGATGCGACTTGAAGTGATGTTTTGTTTGTTACCTGTAGAATAAGGCAGGAAGTCTTCACTCCCACGCACCTCCCAGACAAGTTGCGCGTCGTGTACGGCTTGGAAGTATTCGCCCAGTGTGGCATACTGGACCGTGACCCCAAAGCCTTTACTGTTCTTGTTGATGTAGTCCATTAACGGGTCCATGTTGGCGAACTGCACGGACGAGTTGTAGAATTGTTTGTCGCAGCCCTGAAATGCAAGTCGTCCGTTAGTTTGACTTCCAACTCCATGGAACCAAAAGCGTCATTTACTCATCACCCATGGCCACAGAACGTGGTTGGTCCGAAACCAGTCGGCCCTCTGCTTGATGTTGTCCACCATGGAGCTGGCGTAAGCGTGCACTGTCTCCTTGGTGACGGGCAAGCTCATGTTGGGGTACACGCCGTCTTTCGGGGGGTCGGGGAACAAGGCCACGCCGTTCCAGTAGAAGCCAGAGCTGAAAAAGTGGCCGATATTTGCAGAAAAACCCTCATTCGCTGTTTAGTTTTGGTAAGTGCTATGTGCAGTCCATACCCCTAGATGGCAGTAATGCTTGAAGTATGGTGTTCAACAACCAGAACACTGAAATAAAGCGTTCTCAATACTGCAGTCACTCCTGAATGGACAGGATCTTTCCACACTAAAACTTAAAAGTTAATTATATTCATCCAATCTGAAAAGAAAATGATGTATCTTTCTTATGCCTACGCATAACTATGTTTGAGCCACGAAAATCACGCTTCCAAGCCATGATAACAAGGTGCTCAAAAACAAAAACAAAATAATCCCCCATCCTCACTCTTCCATCATTCCGCGTGATGTACATACACTCGTGGACAAGCACAAGGCGCTATTTAAATGTATTTAAAAGTTCATTATTTTGAATTTATGCTGGTGATAAGTAGAGATACTACCTGTTGGAGAATGGCAGGTAAGATGGTGTGCAGTAGCTGAATTGGTCCATGGTGTGAGTGAAGATCTGCTGCTGATCTTGCAAAGAGGCAGAACCTCTCCACACAAACTGCAATTTCTGTTTCACAACACACACACACACAAAAAACTTTAGCTGAATCACAACTTGATGTGGTCACACCGTGGCAGTACCGTGACCTTCATTTTCTGCATGGCGTCTTTCAGGTCATAGTCAACACGTGAGATGAGATGAGCGTCGAACCCAGCCAGGCTGAAGAGCACGGGCATGGTGGCGGAGGCCCCGAACGGATCGACACCCCACGAGAAGCGCGCACGCACGCCGAAAGTCTCGAAGAGGAAGCCGTGGCCCTCTGGAATCATAAGCACGCAAAGTCATCGGTGCTGATGTCTGATTTGGCGGGAAATGAACGCAGCTACCTGTCATTTGCAGGAGCAAATCGTTGAGATCCGTAACGGCTTCATCGGGCATCACTTGGCCACCCAGGACGAACTCAAGTCTGCCTTCTTTTACAAGCTGCCGAACCTGGAGGGGAAGACGAGTTGGCCTGGGTTGTTAGAAGTTTAGAGAATATTCTTTGTAACATATACTATAGGTAATATGCACTTTGGGTGCAATTTTTCAAATGAAATAACCTGTAACCCATTTAAACTCTTTGGTAACATAATTTGTGGAACATAGTTCCTTGGCACCAAGATGCAAAAAAATAAAAAATAGTGGCAAAGCACTACTTTTGCACTTTATAAATGAAAACTACCATTCGGCCCTAAAAAACGTTTATAGTTACATACATATTCCACAAGTCCACAACATAGTGTAAAAGCACTACTCTTGTCTCAAAGAAACTCCAACACACTTTAACATACTTCCTTGGCACCAAGATGCCACCAGATGGTGGCAAAACACTACTTTTGTTTAAACTCTAAATGAAACCCACTTGTTTTTCTTCGTGGCACGTTATAAAAAGGGTTTATTACATATAAATTACAGTTCACCTCTCCCCTCTGTAAATTCCATTCATTTGTTTGTAATGAGCCAACAAAACGATACATATTACAGACAGATGAAAATGTTATTGTGCATGAATTTTGGCATTCCCATGACTTAATTGTACCAGCATCGTACTTGTTTCTTTTGGGAGCCCGAAGCCACATTATCCCACCACAGTCGAAAGAATTCCTGCTCCACAGCGATAAACCTGCGATTCGTATCCTTGGAAAGCTCCTCCGTCACACTTGTGTACACGTTGGCTGCATAGGCGTGCATACTCTCCTGTGGATATCCCATTTTTATTAAGGTAAGTAGGGAAAAAAACCCCACAAAAAACAGCTAAACTTCTACCTGGATAGTGTACACCCAGCCGACATCCATATGACTGTGCGGGATAACAAACGTCTGAATTGGCTCGATTGCATCTGTCAATAGATCTGAACACGAAATTAAGTAAAATATGCTAAGTAAAAGTCGCATTTTAAATACATGTATATTGATAGAATTGGGCACCAGTGCAAAACAAGCCTTGACTTCCGTGTTATTGTTGTGATGTGTCACGAGACCAACTACGGAAAGTCAGAAGGGCAATATGACCTTTGCGGTGTCTTACCTTTGAACTCGGAAGCAATTACTCAAACATTATGCACACTTGGAGGTGAACTTCTCCTCGCCAAACAATCAAGCATGTCCAAAAACCTAAAAATAGTTTTTATATTTGGAGGATTTGTAACAGCCGTTGCTGCTGCGTTTTACCCCATTTTCTTCTACCCGCTCGCCCATAAAGACGAATACAGTAAGTGGCTAACAGTTATTAATTTTGTGCAATACTTTAGCTATTTAGATCACTGTAAAGTTCTGCAAACAAAATTCGAGACATTTGAATGACTAAAATTTGGTTTGTGTTAATGAGTTTGAACGTAATTGTTTTTTCCTCGTGCATATTTATTTTCAGCATCATTTAGCTACATGCTAGCTCTCTGACTGGTCGAAAATTAAAAGAGGGCATGATTTAATATTGAATTCGTGTAAAAATGCATGAATGAACTCTTTATTCCCCTCTTATTTCAGGAGAAGTGCAGAAAACGAACCGGGCAGGAATCGAGCAGGCCGACGTTCAGCCCGTCGGTAAGCACTCAGGATGACATCATTTTTGATTTTCAGTGGATTTATTTTATTTTATTTTTAGTATTTTTATCTTTGTTACATTAAACAATTTCATTCAACCTTTTTTTTTTGACTGAGTTTTAGGGATCAAATCATGAATAGCAAATATTCGTCAGTACTGGTAATTGATGGTGAAAGGTTCGTAATCACATAGATAAGAGGGTGGCAGCACACTCTAGTTGTCAGAATGAAACTCCTCAAATCACTTAAGAAGGAGGCAAAGCAATGCTTTTGTTTCTATAAAACTACTAAATTCACTTCAACATAGTTACTTTGTACTAAAATGCCACAATATATCATCAAAGCACTACATTTGTCTTAATGAAACTCTGAACTCACTTCAACATAGTTCCATGTCACCACCAAGATGCCATAAAAGGGTGCTTATCTTACCTAATAGATTACAGTGGATTACAAAATAAAAAAAAATCAGTAATTTTTAATATTACAATGATTATCCATCACAATTAAGAGCTAATGGTTCTTTTGTTTCCTCCCACCTCAGGTCTGAAGATTTGGTCGGACCCATTCAAGAGGTGATACCTGATGGGTGTGGCTGGAGTGCTCGGCATGTGAGTGAGCCAAGGATCTGACAATGTATTACTTTTGTGCGTTCAAGAGGGGACACCGTGGAAAAGGCACTTTGTGAACGGGGAAAGGACAGTGGTAGAGTGGTTAGCATGCATGCCTCACATTAATGAGGTTCAGATTCTGAACTTCAGAATTGGAAGTCCTCTGTGGTATTTTCTTTATTGAATACTCTAAATTGCCCATCGGTGTGAACAATGTGAATGCTCGTCTAATGTCTATATGTGCTAGGCTAATTTACATCATCCCTGCCCCTATGCAGAGTTTCTCTGCCATGACTTGGAAACTCAGCTGGGTGAAGATCCAGAGCCACTTTAAAGCCACTACACTGTCTGAAACACAATTGACTAATGTGTTGTTTGTTTGTAAATAATCTGGAGTGCTTGCCCACCCATCAAGTGTGAAATTAAACAACTACAGTAAGTAAACCTTTTGTCGTCTGCGTATTTCTAAAACTGTGTCTGTGAATGAACCAGATTGTTCCAGAATAGTGGGTCATATTTACATAATCCTCTCTCCACGCTGAGTTTTTCTGCCCTTGCCTTGGCAGCGGGGCTGGGTGAAGCTCCAGCGGCCACTTTCAAGCTATGGCTGGACGTCACTCTCTGAAACACTGATCATATCAAAGCCAAAAGGTAAGCAGAGCTGCACCAGGTTGTCTTGTTTTTGTATGCACACGTTTTGTTCAATTTTTCATTTAAAAGAAAAAACGTTTTGTTTTTGTTTTGTTTTTTTAGGGTTAGGGTTGGTTTGGACGTGCGTGCATTTTGAAGCAAGCACACTGTGGTGCCTTAGAGAGACCACACTTTACAAGCCTACTACCAATTCTACCAATTACTACGTTACCGAAGTTCTTCTCCTTCGGGTATCAGTAGCAGAAGGATGGTGGGGAAACATGTTAAGCCCCTGTAAGGTGCAGCACGACCTATGTAATGTAATTAGCGATTACTAGACATACGATTATATTTAAAAAATGTATGTTGATGTGATAGAACATACTTTTTTTTTTTTTTTTGCATATTATTGAAATTAGTAGTTTTTTTTTTATTTTTAGAATAGTACTTTTTAGATAATGCTTGTAAAAAAATATATATTTACATAATATATATTTTATAATCTCTTATTAGATTAAAATGAAAAAAAAAAAGACACAAACACCTTTAAGTAATTAAATTGATTCTTTTTGGGATCTAGTACAGTGGTTCTCAAACTTTGCACAAAGTAACACTTTAAAAAAATAGTTTTAAACCACTGCAATATTACACAGTTTGAACATTAACTCTGCACTTAAATATAGGGACATTAAAATTAAATTAATAATAATAATTATTATTATTAAAGATTAAAATATATTGCACAAAAATTAAATACAAAATTTACCGAAATAAAAAAGATTGAATGCGCAAATGTACTAAAAAGATAAACAATACTGGACTGTCCTAAAGCAGTGATGCTTTCCTGTACCACAAGAGGGCGCCCGCGTTTAACGCATGATGAGGAAGGCACGCTTGACCTCTTTTGTCCAGGGGGAGCCCTTGTCATTGAAAAACAACAGCTGCTTTTTGGCATTTTTTTTTATTATTGGGGGAGGCCACCATTCTGGTAAGCAATTTTAATAAAACCATATTATTTGATTATCAGTTTAAAAGGGAACAGAAGTCTTCATGTAGGCTCAAAAAGACGCTTCTAGTGTGACTAAAAGCAGAGAAATTCCAAAATCACCCCTCACCTCCCCCCGTTTCTGCTTTTGTGGTTTCCTGACATTGAGCAGCATCCCTCGGAGGAAAGATGGATCCGAGAGGGATGAAGAAAGAGCTCAAGCATGTGTTTATGTTCCTTCGTGCACTTCCATCTTTCCGTGTAGCCTGTACTTAGGGACTCTCGGGCCCGCCGCCAACCGAAGGAGAAGGGCCGCTCTCCTCCTCAATCGACAAACAGCTCCATTGTTTATGTGAGCGTGTTATTGTTGGGCCGAGCTCCGAAACAAGAGAAAACTCCAGAGCCCGGCCTGAAAATTCCTCTCATTCCCCCGCTGGTGTTTTCCAGATTCCTCAAGCGACGGCTCCCGCGAGCCGAGGGGGAAATTGAAGCGAGCGGCGAGAGGAAGGGAAGCGCATTCTTGAGGTGACGCGTCACCTACGCGCAGCGTACAGACGCACGCTCTGTGTTGCCTTCTTGGCCTCGCCAGGCTGTGCAGCACTTCGTGTGTGATGACGTCTGCTCTTAACAGAAAAGTACATAGTTTGAATTTTGATTGTTCGTAGTTCTTGGTCAGGCTGAACAATTTTGACAAATAATCTAATTGCGTTCCCCCCACCCCATGTAAAATGCGTTTATTTTGTTTTGTTTTTTAAGGTCCTCTTCCCTGTTTTTTGTCTTTAACACAAGGTATAAGTTAATCTCAAATGACCCATGAATAAATGAAAGATGTTTTTATCTACTTAAGTTGGTGTTGTTAACTTATTAAATACATTGACTTGCAGACACGTGTTCGTGACAAGAACTTTACAAAATTCAACCAAACAATCTAGCGTAAACATGAGTCAGTGAGTCATAAATCAAATAGTAACAATAAAACAGAAAAATCTGTGGCTTCATCATGTGAAATTTTCATGTTTTATTAAATCTGTGGACTGCACTTCTTATGCACTGAATTTAACTAAAATATCTGTACAACTAAAGCCTATAGCGACTGACCTTCTGGTGTGTGTGACTTAGCTATAGGGGGCAGTATAATACATGAATACATACGTATACCCGAAGAAAACGGTCACAACTGCTCAAGAAGCTGGAGAAGTATTAGTGGTTACCCACTGAGGATAAAGAATATATGCCTATGAGTATTGTTATATTGTTTGTCTAAATGTGTGGTTGTATATGTTTTTGTTAAAATATCTGTTTTGTAAAGGATTATAACACCATAACATCAATGCTAATTTCATTAGCCCATCTATGATGTTTTGCATTGTGTGTTAGCATTAGCATAGCAGACTTTTTTTTTTTTTCAGGCAGTAATGGTGTGTTTGGTTAAACAAACAGGTAATTTATTGTTTTATGATTAGTTTGACGGTAAATTTACTTTGTCATAAAAGTCATTGTTGGACATGTCTTTATTCCTGTAAATGCCACTGGTGTGTAAATAATCCTTGTTATCATCACCACAGTTCACCACTCTAGTCGCCTTCATCGTCATCTGCTGCTGGAAATGTTGCGTGAGCAGCAGAGTCAGCAGCAGGTGCTTCCATCTTAAATTCCATCCCATTTTATTATTGTTTTTTTTTTACTTTGTGCAGGCAGGATGATTCTTGCACTTTGTTCTGTGTTTCAAGCGTGATGTCACTGAGTAATTTTAGTAGAAAGTTGGTTAGGGGAAATTTATGTGAGTAAAACTTCATTTTATTTATTAAATGTAGTAGAGTAAAATGTAAGTTGATGTAAATATAAATCATGTAAAATATGTATATGTGAAATTGGTAAAATAAGCTGGTTGTGGAAGTGCGTAGCTGTTAGCATCACTAGCTTTGGCTCTTCCGATTGTCGCTAGTCTACCATTCTACCATCAGCAGTGCAAAATGTCAATGCAACTCTATCCTCAATAAGATAAATGCACAAGTGTAATGAAAACCAAAATGCTTATTTACTTATTTATTTATTTATTTTGTAGGTTGGCTATGATGTAGCTTACAACGTGCTATGCTATAGCATAGACAAGATGAGACTTGGCGTAATGGTGAGTTATTTAAAAAAAAAAATCCTATGCTAGTCCATTGAAATGTACCTTTATGTGAAACAGTCCGTGGTGATTTAAAAAAAAAATAAAAATAAAAAAAAAACGTTTGGAGTGCTGTGCTAAAAAATTTCAATGACCATAGACTTCGACGGGACATACGTTGGCTACAAACTACCAAAAAAGTTGTTCAACACCTAGCAGAAATTAGTTGCTTGAAAAATCTTTGCTATGGTCAGAAAAATTTCTAAACTTGATCACATGGCTATGTTGCCAACTCTGACTTTGCTTTTGTAAACTATAGTAAAATAATTTGTGGAAGCATTGCACATGAAAAAAAAAAAATCACCCTGACAAATAATTTAATCTTAATCTCTGTCACGCCGTCAATTGTGAGAGCACATATGCATCTTTTTTTTGCCTGTTTGTTGTTTTTGTCTCCCGATACCGCTGACAAACATCCATCTTATAATTTTCACATTAACGTTCTGCATTTACACAATAATTCAGCCTGTAATTAACATCACTCTTTGAAGCTACGCGGCTTCTCAGGATGCCATTGTCCAGCTGGAAGCAGCTCACTTGAACTACAATAGGTTGTTCAGTTACCATTCATCTTGCATATTTGTTTTCATCTGGTTCAGGATGAAAAAAAAAAAAATCTGTGGGGGGAACAGGAGTACGTGGCTTAAAAAGTTTGGCTGCGGTTGAGCAACCTCCAAATGAGGTGAGCAGGAAATTGTCAAATGCGGCGTCGTGGTTGCCAGGATCCTGTCGCACGCGGGCCTGCGGCCGCATTTGGAACTCTGCAGGAAATGTTTAAGCAATTAGCTTCGAGTTTAAAATGTTGGAAAGAAGTTCTTATTTCCTCTATTTTTTTTCTTTTTATTCGTTGCAGAGGAAAATCTTTGTTATGCACAAACCTCATCTTTCCAGTCTTGGAGCCTGTTCCACTGCATGAGCAAAGGCACAGTTGAATTGTTATTTTTTTTTCTTCTTGAGGAACGCACGTTCCTGATGTTACCGGCTTTCAGTCTGCTAGCACGGTACATTTATGTTTGAGTGTCTGGACGTGAGGTGTGATCGACCCATTTCTGTTTGAAACATACAGTTTCTATTCTGGTCTCCCTCTACTTTGTTCTTTTTAAATATCTGCCATTTCCTGTCAATTCTCAAAATGGGATAGACAGCTGACCATTTGCCCCGAGATCAGGCGTGTCCAAGTTCGGTCCTCGAGAGCCCCTATCCAGCCTGTTTTCCATGTTTGTCTCCACCAACACACCTGACTCATGATCAAGATCGTTATCAGGCTTCTGCAAAGCTTGCTAATGAGCGGATCATTAGATTCAGCTGCGTTGAAGGAAGGAGGCATGAAAAATAGGCTGGACAGTGGCTCTCGAGGACCGGACTTGGGCACCACTGCCCTAGATGTTCCAAAGTCTAGAGTTTTTCCTTATAGTGGTCCCAAACTTTGGGATGAACTCCCAGTACACGTTGGACAAACCCCTTTGCTATCCATTTTTTTAAAACACACTTTTGTCTCTTGGGGTTCAACACAGCATGAAACTTGAGCCCTTATGTTCAATCGTCAAACATTCAAGTGAGGGCATCCTGAGGTAGAGCACCTGGAACAACGTAACTGAACCAGAAGAAGACTGAGGAAAGATGTCGAGGCGCCCAAGAATCTCGACACGGACGATTTGTGGGGCACTCTTGGATAAAATTCACACCGGAACTTTCCGACATGGATCCAGAACTGAATGTGGCTCGTTCGTTCCATTCAGAGGACAAACCGGGGTGTGTTCCAAGGGAAGAATCCTGGGATGGCGTCGGCCCAAATTGAGTGTCTTCCATTTTATGTCGGAATCAGTGGGATGAAGGATGCTAGTAGGGGTTTAGAAGGAAAACCAAACGTGTACTTGTGGCTTGTGGAGTTCTGATGCACTTTACTGCGCGTCTGACTCGCTTCCACTAGCTGGCGTGCAGCTAGCAACACACGCTCGCCATGTATTCAGCGCTCACCCTTAATTTTGTATCCTAATATTACTCGGAAAACAGCCCTGTTAACAATTGGCTTATTCAGTTTTTTTTTTTCTTCTGTTTCTTCCTTTTTTTCTCTCTGAAGCTTCTGCGTTTACTTCAGTTTCTTCATTTTTCTTATTTTGCTTCATCTGTTTTGTCTGTTTAGCTTCTGTTTTCTTTTGCACCTTTTTATGTTTGTGCTTCTGCTTCTTCTGTGGTTTGTGTTTCTTCTTCTGCTTCTTCTTCTGTAGTTACCTCGTCAACGTCGCCTTTTGTCTTCTGCAGCTACTTTTGCTTTATCTGGAAAAATGTCCATTTGGGGACATGTACGATCGGCCACACCAAATTCATCCAGCCGTGGACTTCCACGATGCGAATGCAGTAATAGATTTCCAAGGCCGAGATGAGACGCTGTGGGAGCGGTTGCGCAGTGATTTTGGAGGGTGGGGGGGTTTAAGAGAAGCATCTGCCTAAGTCAACTTGCAGAAACGCTGAGGAATTGGGCTCCGGAACGTGATGGTGTAACCAGAGCGTCTGTTTGGGAATAGCCCGAGGGATCTGCGCTCGCTCGTTTGTCCGAAAGTCGCTCTTCCTTGCAATTTGAGGAGATGGAGTACGCACGTGTGTGTGTGAGTGTATGTAATGGGGGAAGTATACAGGACGACAAGGTCGGGAAAACAAGTCTCAGGAAACCCGATACGTTCAGTAGGCCTACCTCGCCGGCATCAACACAGACGCTTTTCTTTCTTTCTTTCTTTCATTCTTTCTTTCTTTCTTAGTATTAAGTATTCGTTTTAAGCTACTGGAAAAACATTATGCTAGAAAAGGACCCATTTCCATTTCTTCTATTATTCTTCTACCTCTTCTGCTTCATTCTTATCTTCTGCCTTGACATTTGCTGCTTCTTCTCCTTTATCTTTTGTTGCTTCTTCTTTCTCCTACTTCATATTTTCTCCTTCTGATTTTTTTCCCCCCTCCTCTTCTACATGAACCAAATCATTTCCCAGCCGTCATTCTGATCCGGCACGGTCGTGATCCTACGTATTACCGTGGCCAACACTGCCGAGGCGCCTAAGCACCTGCCAAAAAGAAATCAGCCTCTCTCCTTGTCGCTGCAGCGCACGCTTCCTTCATCTTATCCGTTTTCCACCCTCCCCAAAGGCCTTGCCACCCCTTTAACCGCACACACGCACGCTACTCCCATGCGTCTTCCCTCTTCCTCATCTATCAGTCTCACTTTGTGCCTCTCTGTCTCCAACTTATCGCCTCCCGTCTCCTGTCCTCTTTCTCCGGGATGGCCTTGAGTATGCGGATTGGCACAATGCCCGGACTGACCCCGCCCCCTGCCGCGAAACAGCACGTCTGGACCACCGCCCGGACTGCACAGACAGATACAGGCACGCAGATGTGAGCCTTTAATGTCCAGCAAGGCCCTCAGCAATTAGCCTTTCAATGTGACTCAAGTGTCGAATGTTGACTTCCCTGTCCACTTTTCATTTAAAGATATAATATTAGCAACAACGGCATAGTCTTAAGCGGGCTTCATACTCACCATATTTAATATATTTACCAATTTTTCAATTGTGACAGTACAGAACTTAGCCCATTGTGTGTTATTGCTACTAGCTAGGGTGGCATTAGCAGTATACTTCAGCAACTACGTGGACTGTTGCGCAGAAAAACATGGCAGATGGGCAAAACTCTCACTCTGAACGTATCCTTTAGCACAATATTTTAGAGATATTTTGAGCGAAAAATGCTCAAATTCAGCCTGTTTATCGATTTTGTGTCTATCCCACTTAGCAGCATCCAGTACAAGAGCATATATTATTTGGCCTCGGGTTACCAAATATGGTCCCCTTACTACAGTAGTCACAGCTGGAAGGACCGAGTGGTTACCGGTTGCAGCTCTGTTCCGCAGATGTGCTACCAGCGAGGTCGACAGCACTCGCTCACTTTTGCGGTTTTCCTCCAATGAGCTCACCACCCTCTTAAAAATAACAACGGTGACATCACTATTTTTTTGGCCCACCGCTGAGCGGAAACAAAAAAAAAAGAGAGGGAAGATGGTTCTTATTTAAAGGTAATAAGGTTTCTTAATGGGCACGGCGAGGGGAAGGAGAGGGTGAGGCCGGATGGCGTGCAGACGTAACCGCATATAAATAGATATTCCGTGGGCGCCCAACTCGTGCGTCGTCACTGTCAACCAATATTTGACTTTCATCGGAGCGAATTAGCTTCTGGAAAGCCGGCCTGCTTTCACGCATCAGTGACTACAGCAGGCAACTGTTAAAAGCGGATTCCTTCTACTACTTGTACATGCGACTGTCATAGTTGCGCATCAGTCACTACAGTGAGCAGCTATTCAAAAGCTATTTTCTTCTGAGTGGATCAGTCTTGAAGTCAGACTTGCACTTCATTCACTACAGTGGACACTTAATCAAGAGTTGATATGTATAAGTTAAAATGTCAGTTTCACATCAGTCACTGCAGTGGACAGATATTTGAAGGCTGTTATCTTAGGTAGGTTAGAGTTTTGATGTCAGAATTGGGAATCAGTCACTACAATTTATAGCCATTTAAACAAAAAAATTCTGAGTCTCATTGTAAGAGTTGCTCATCAACAACTTTAAAAAAAATGTTGTTTTAATGGTTTGGTCAACTCGACTTGCCCGCCAGTTTTTATGCCAAGCACATGTCTGCTTACATATCCTCCTGACTACCAGGGGAAAAAAAAATATTATCCAATCATGTTTATTTCGATATTCCCCAATCTTTGTGAAGTAACTGGACTACTGCAAAAGAAATATATATATGAAAAACGTTTTTATTTTTAAGCTATGATGTGTCCACTACAGTGGACATTTTTTAAAACTTAAATGCTCGGCTCAAATACAGTTAAAATAATTCAAACAATACTTTAATTTGTTCATAAGAGTCTTATAGAAAACATGCTAACAACATTTAAAGCCTAAATTTGTTCAATAAAAAGTGTTATACACTTACTTTTCCTCTTCCCTAAGAAGTGTTTGCACTGAGGGAAGCCATTTTCTTTTATGATGCAATCAAAGATAGCAAACCTCTACACATTTGATATCATTGGAAAGCTTTGAATGTCCTCTATAGAGCACAAAGGGAGTTAATTCAATCGTATGCACTGGGAGATATTTAGGTTTAAAAAGGTCCACCACAGAGGACAAATTTGAATTGCTGGTAGTCAGGAGGCTATGAAAATAAGGCCCATGTCACAGGTGTGTATCAGTCAATACAGTGGACAGCGATTCAAAAACTATGAGTAAATCCTATGCTTATAAAAGAAATGTTGCTTTCAAATCGCTGTCTGCTCTAGTGATTGAAGAACAACTTTGATTTTGAGACACACGTATAGAAGAAAACCGTTTTCAAATAGCTCTTCTACGTAGTGTCTGATGCACGTAGTTTGCCCAGGTACAAGCGAGGGTGTGAGGATTTTTATCGTTTAACCTTGAGAGGGTTAACACCACCCTCTCCCCCCCTTAAAGTCATGTCGTGTTCAGTGATGAGTGGGGGGCATTTTAGGAGGGGGGGGGGGGGTGTTAATCAGAGGGAGGAGGATGAGGGGGATCCTATTTGTTTGTTTTGCCCTCCAGACGTGTCCGAGAGCAGATTAAGGGATTTGGCTCAGGGGCTTGGGGGTGGGAGTGGTGGGGGACAGAAGCATACAGGGGGGAGACTTGAGAACTCCTTCGCACGCCTGCTTGACTGTCACGCACACAAGAAAAACAAACGTAGTGAGATACCTCTCCCAGCCGTCTGATCGTCTCTTGTTTTAGCTCTAATCCCCCCTTCAAATGTAAGCACCCAGAGAATTAGGGACCCTACGACAGGCGACTCTTGCACGCGAAAAAACTCTTCCTGAAGAGCAGCTTTGGGAAATGTGGTTGCTTTTTCATCAGTTGGAGGAATGAGAAGGCTGCTCCATATGCTTACACCAAGACCAAAACATAAATAAAAGATGCTTCACTGAAGAGACGCACAGAGATGTGGTCCTTTTTGGTGTTATGCCAAGACAATTTAAAACATGAGTAGTGGCCATGCTATACTAGGCATACCCAAAATGTCCCAAAAAGTTAATAATTGCCCATTTATTTATTTTTTTTCATGAAATAAAAAGTTTAAATACGACCATATACTCTATTCAATTTTTTTAAGATACAGTATATTTAATCATGAGTATTTTGAGACATTTAAAAAAAAATTCACAATAAGCTTTCCGGTGTTTTCAGAAATATTGAATATGTTGCAATATTTTTATTTTTTCATGTATTTTGATTTTTTTCTCAACTCAAAAACACAGTTGTCAATTTAAATTTGAAGCAAAAGTTGTTTTTTTTAAATCTTATTTTAAATGTCGAATTTTTTTGTTTAAATTATTGTTAAAATTAAAACGGGATTTTAAAATATATTTTTTTTATATTTTAAAACTTAATTTATTTAAACATTTAACATTTAACTATGTTCTATTTAATACATTTTTAAAGTCAGAGACAGGCTTTTAGAATAAAAGTAATTTTCAGCATGTTTCAATATTTGTTTTTGCTTTAAAAATTTAAATAAGACTATATAAATTAAATATGACTATTATATTTTTAAAAGCATATATTTTTATTTTTATTTTGCTTGTCTTTTTTTGTGTTCAAATTTTCAAAAAGCAAACGCCAAGCTCAAATTCAAGCGTGGGTTGCTGAAGCCCAGCCCATACTCTGGTGTGGCTCTTTTGTAATGTATATCAAGTTCACCGGGGTCCTTTTCATTTGACAGGCCATTGTTTTGTTTTGTTTTGTTGGGTGGGGGTCAGAAATGGACGGGGCGACACGGCGTTCCACTCCCCTCGACACGGGAGCAGGTTGGCTGCCAATTGTTTTATGGAAATGCGCGCGGGCCTGACCGGGTGTCTGCCATGCGAGGCTCAAAGGGTGGGGAGACTCGCATTTTGTGTTAGGGGAGGAAGAGGCTGAGGGGGGAGGGGTTATGTGATGTGACGCCGACCCCCAGCAAACGCCCCTGACCCTGAGCAGATGGTGAGGCAGGGTCTCTCTTCTGAGGCGGAATGAATCGCGTGTGCCGTGTCACTTTATTGTCTGCACCCTCCCTTCCCTTGCCCCAAAACAAACCTCATCAGGCACCCCCCAAGACTGCCACCCACCCACCGAAATCCCTCTCCAGCTCACCTTCGCTTAGACAAAGAAGAAACATCCTTTATTTGTCCTGCATGGGCCAATTTCCTTTACACGCTTGAACCATGTCAAGGACCAAGTCAGTGACCTGTTAACCCAAGTCAAAAACCAAGTTAAGGACCAAGTCAAAACCAATCAAAATTACTTGGTTCTTAATCTAAGGTTTGATTAATCGGTACAGGACTTGGTTCTCGACATAATTTCTCACTGGTTCTTGAATTGTGTCCCAACAAGTTTCTTGTCTGTTTTCTTTTTTATATTTACTTTTTTGTTTCTTAAGTGTTTCCTGACTGGTCTCACTGAACTAGTCATGATTCTTGACTTTTGGTTCGCAGAGTGAGGTCTGCACCTTGGCGCAACCAGTCCTTGCTCAAGGGCACCTCGGCACACTCCATCCATCCGACAACCGGCTCAGCCTCCACATTTTATGATTCTCTTTTTATTCCCGGATGGGGTCTTAAACCCCCTGCCACACTCATTCATTCATTCATTCATTCATTCACGTGCTTCCATTCATGGCTCCTTTTAGCCGCACTCATTCACAGGTTTGCCCACTCGCCGAGGCTTTATCGGGGGGACAATTAAGGCACCTGCGTTTCTAAAGCGGCCCCCGGACCCCCCACCCATTGAATGCCCGCTGTCCCACTTCCTCGCCTGCTCACTGGTCCTTTTATCCACTTGCTCATGCGCGGAAGAGCGGTCGATGCAACTGATTTTACACAGAAAATGCTTCTTCAAATTCATTATAGCCTATGCTACTTTTTGGGGGACTAAGAAAATGATAGATGCATGTACAATTATGTAATTGGTCATGTTAAGATAAAAAATGAGGTTTTAATTCTTACATTTTAATTTTTTAAAAACCCATTTCTTTTTTGTGGAGAAATGTACATTTATTAGTGGGAAAAGTTGTCATCTTCAGAAAAAAAAAAGGTTAATTGTAGGAGATTTTTCACAATTTTACCTGGAAAAAACGTGATTTTTTTAAAATTATTATTATTTTTAAAAAAAGTTAAAAAAGTTTGAGATTTTATGAGATATTTTTTTAATCTAACACAAAACAGCAGTTGAAAGTCTATTCTAAAAATTCATAAATTTCCCTTCATGATTGCTTGATTGCCTGTACCACATTTTGCTAAAAATGACACAAAACTCGCCTGGACACTCAGGTGGTGGGAGGTCAACAACACAAAATTAGGACACACCCCTCGGAGAGCGCACACCACTCGGCCAAATTTCACAACAATCCATTCAGTTGGATTTTAAGTGAGTGATATTTTTATATTTTCACAAACGATGAATTAAAAAATATATGTTGCTTCAGGGTTACAACGCTGCAACAGCAATTCTATTCATGAGCACGTCTATGGCAATTTACATTGTTTGTTAGCATTAAGATAAGCGGACTTTTTGTATTATATATTATATTTTACTATATGTTTGTATTGTCTTTTTTTAAGCAGTGCTGCCTGCCATGTTACGGCATTACATCGCACTATGCTGAAGGGTAAGTATTACAAAACTATATTAAAAATCTTCAGTATTTCAGGGTTGTGAACAGTTAACTGCAAGGGGTTCACTATAATCTTGATATTGGGTCTCTAACGTGTATCATGCAAGGGCTCCCCGCCTCCCTCTCTTTCTCGACAAAGGGTCAGGGGTCCCCTCCCCCATTTCTAATCAGCAGTCCTCTTCCTGCGAGACCCCCGTCCTCAGCCCTCCCTTCTCTCCTCCAGACAGACAGCCCGGGCAGTGGAGGGCGGAGGGAGTTTGCACGGAGGGTCACGGCCTCAGCGGTGCAGTCACTTGGCTAACGAAAGACTGAGCGTTTGCGTGTGTGTTGCAATCGTCCCCCCCCTGACACTTCCTTTACATTAGGGTTGGGCAACGTAATCCCATTAAGGTTGGGCAAAATAATCCGACCCACCAAGCAATAGTATTTGTCCTTAAAATTGCATACTACTAATGGCAATTTTCTTGGATCTTTTCTCTGATTATCAAATGCATCTTTTAAGCAGCGCACACAATAGAATGATAAAAGTTTAGTAAAAATAAGACATATACACACTACGGAAGCGTAGAGCTGCCAATGTAGAGTAAACATTTTTGACTGGTGAGTATGTTCGAACATCGTCGCAAATATGTTAGAACATACTTGCAAATATATTAGAACGTATTGAAATATGTTCGGACATAGTCGCAAATATGTTCGAACGTACATGTAGGCTACATGCTACAAAGTTAGTATACCGTCCCATAATGCCACGGGGTATTCGCAAGCGTAATATCCCATTGCATTATGGGGGAAAAAATGACGAACCTAAATCATGCACGGCAGACATATAAATAAATAAATCGTAAACGTTACGAATAAAAACTTTTTTGTCTTCTTAATTTTCTAATGAATTGCTAATGTGGCCCAAATGCCTAAAAAATGAGGTTTTGCTTTCACTCGAGCATGCGCAAATAATAACCCGTGGCATTATGGGAAGGTATGCTAACTTTGTAGCATGTAGTCTACAATTACGGTCGAACATATTTGCGACTATGTTCGAACATATTTGCGAGTATGTTCGAACATATTTCAATACGTTTGAACATATTTGAGAGTATGTTCGAACATACGTGCCAGCTAAAAGTTTTTGCTCCACATTGGCAGCTCTACTCTTCCGTAACACAGTATATCACTGGCCTATATTTATCCTCTGCGAACAACTGTTACTGCAGCTTACTTAGTTTTGACCGTCTCCATTTATATCCATATGTCTGCGTTACACTGTCTTCAGGTGGCCAGGGTGCGCACACCAGAAGGAGCAGCACAATGAGCCTACTTTGTGTAGAATTTGAGGCCTTTATTTGTATTTTTTTTTAAATCCATTTTGGAATAAGGCTGTAACATAGCACAATGTATGCATGGGGCGGGAATTGCCATGAAGACTTTCCGCATCTCTTGTGAAGGCTTTATTGCAGCCATAAAACCGCCAGATTCTGCAGGTATCCGC
Source organism: Festucalex cinctus (assembly GCF_051991245.1). Classification (NCBI taxonomy): domain Eukaryota; kingdom Metazoa; phylum Chordata; class Actinopteri; order Syngnathiformes; family Syngnathidae; genus Festucalex; species Festucalex cinctus. Next base: position 15,122,405 of record NC_135426.1, read on the forward strand.
TGGGATATCAATCACGTGGCTTATTTCCCATGTCAACAAGGCTGCCTGTGGAGTTCTCTTTGGCAGCTTGAACTCTCCGTGAACTGCAGCGGTGGGAGAAAAGGGAAACGTCGTCCCCTCCACCTCTACGCAGTGTCCGGGACGTTTTCACCTCAAGGTGTGTCCCTCTTCGGCGTCCTTTGTCCCCATTGCTGTCCACCGTAGTGATTCATTAGCAGAGGATACAGTCTGCGACATTTGGCCCAGTGTCTGTCGACCCACTTCTCGCTTCTTTTGACGCCGCTTTGTTTCAGGAAGTTTCACCACCCACCCCCTGTCTACCGTCTCATACACGCTTTCTGGTCTGAAGTGGTTGGTGGTTGTCAAATCAAGTTTATTTACATAGCTCTTGACCACAAAGGAACAGCTTCACTTCGCTCATCCCCTTGTAGCCTCCTCTTTGTTCCGGAGAAGCGGCAGTAAAACAGGCCAAATTCCAGATGTCAGGTGGTGAGGCAAGAGACTAGTTGTAGTTTATCCAAATGTGAATGTGCAGAAATAAGACTTAAATTCCAGATGGAGAAAAAAAAAAAAAGCAAAATGAAATTATTCTCATAACATTCTTAGTTTAAGAATAAAAATCATCAATTTAGATTTTTTTTAAGAAAAAAATGTCAGTCTGACTAGAATAACATTTATTTTGAGAGAAAAATGATTTTACTAGAATGTTGTTGGATTTTTTTGGGGGGGCAAAAAAAATGTAGTAATCTTAAGAGAATATCGTTTTCCCAGTAGGAGTCTCACTTTTTCTCACTTTTTTTTTTTCTGCGTTTCAATTTTGCATATAGTAGTGTGAGAAGATTATACATATTGCAGCCGTGAAAAGAGACTGCCACTGGAATGGTTCCCTGTTCTATGGCAATCTCCCTGTGAGCCAATCATCTTAAGCAGTCAACTGGAGTGGCTTTATCGACTGGACGCTTACGGCTTAGTCACGATTACTCCAGTTGGCAGCCTCACTATCGGAACCAATTGTTTCGCCGCTAATGAGAGATGGGATGAGACTGTTCCGAATCCCTGGGTCTAAATTAGTGACTTTGGGCAAGAGAAGGGGGGGGGTAAACGCTGGAGCGGCCGCCAGTCAATGGCGGGTCACATGTCGACAATATATTTTAAGCATATTTCTCAGTAAAAATCCACTCAAACACAGTTTTTGGGTGTCCCCGCCCACCGCACATAGCTGCAGGCACCTAAACAAATGAGAGCATTCACTTGCCACCAGTGTGGTCTCTGAGTATTTACTTTGAAGTAGGAAAGACTCCCTCTCCAAGGGATGGCTACTGCGAACAAAGATGGCAAACAGATTTAAATTAGGGCAGCCGAAAAATACAACAAATACAGGGGAGACCTACATGAAGGTTTACGGCTTCCCAGCCCCTTCTAGATAAACCAAAATGACCCTTTCTGTTTATTGTGGGAGAGATAGATCACATCACAGGGGCACTTTGGAATGCACGGTAAGTAAAGGAGAAGAGGCTCAACCTTTAAAGCCTCGATGCCACCAGTGAAATAATAGCCTGCCTTGTACTTTCACTGAGGTTTGCCTGGTCATGGGACTCCCCAATGTGGTAGCAAATGCACTAATCTGCCCTGTATGGCCCATTCACGTGTGTTCGCACCATTGTTTCTCCATTTTAAACAGGAAGCGCAATGTTGCCCAGGGGAATTGTGCTTGGTGTTGTTGAAAAACAACCTCTATTACTCTCCCCTTGACATATGGTATAACCCATTGGTCAATTTTGCTCAAGTCATGAATCCATTTCATTTCAGTTTGAAGCTGCAATTGTCAACCATTGGGTTCTTTGAATACTTTGAAAAATTCAGCCACGTAACCTGCTTGTGCAACCTACATTTTTCTACTGTCGATTCTAAAAGAACAGGACAAGGAAAGAGTCAGTTCGGTCATTTGGCAATTTCGGTTTAAATATCGTGTGGTTATTGAACATTTTTAAAAGTTTCTAAAATGGCTGGCAGTGAATGAGTTAATGAGCAGAGAACATCCTTTCACCGAGTAAGACCGCCATTTTGACTTGTAATGTACGATCAAAATTGTCAACAGTAATCTTACAAGAATAGTTGTTTTTTTCTCAAAAAAGTAGCAATCTTATAAGAAGTATGTATATAAGAATAGTCTTATTTAGGGAGATTTTTTTTCAAGCAATCTTGTGAGAATAAAGTTGGATTCTGGGGAGAGGGGGTATATTAGAATCTTAGATTGATTGCAAATTAAGCAAACAGTTGGGGAAAAAGTAAAAGTATGCATTTTTATGTGGCAACCGTGGAAAAAATAGCAGTCTTAGAAAAATAGTCATTGTTTTCTTAGGTTTTTTTTCTTTGTTTTTAGAAATAAATATTTGTATGTTTGTATAATAAAGTGCAGTATCAATTTTTTTTTTTTTTTTTTTTTTTTTAAAGCATGTAAGATAAGTTTTTCTACTTTTTTGGGGGCTGGAAAATGGTAAGATGAATTGCATTTAATTTCAGTGGGAGAATTTATTTGATCAACGTAGTCAGGGCATCACTGTATTGTGAAAAAAAGTTACACCCGTCTGCAAAAGCGCCTATCTACTATGATTTATAACCTGGGTACACACGTGGGAAAAGCATCGCGGCGAAGTCTCGCGAGAGCGCGCGACCCCTCAGCGCAAGCCTATTGTGAGAGTTTTTGCAGCTCTCGCGCGACCTCGGAAGTTTCCCACGCCTGTTGTTGTGGCGTCTGCCCTTTTCGTTCACTCTCGCTCCCCCCTCTCCAAAGTGTGGCCTCCCCTTCTCTTGTGTCTCCTAACCCACCCCCTTTCTCCCTTCTCCCTCGTCCCGACACCTTCATTCGGACTCTTGTTGTCTCGACGGATTGCCGGGGCTGCGGGGAGAGGCGAAAAAAAAAGGATATCGCGAGTATTGGAGTTTTGGTGAGAGTTTGTGGAAGATGGCGCCTGTTGTGACAGGGTGAGTCCGAGATTCGGGGGCTTGGTGTCGGGGAGTTCAAGTGAATCCGAGTCAATAAGCGTTGCTCCGCTGTATATTTGTGTGCTTTCGCCCGGCTATGCGGCCACTCTCTCCGCCGCTATGTTCACCATACAACGACGTTTCTTTGTTCTAATGTGTTAAGCGTTTTTTTTTTCTCCCCCACTGTTTGCTGCGGTGTTTAGTGGGCTAGCTTCACGCGAACTGTTAGCATGTGTGCTAGCCCGCTACTGAAAACGACAACAAAATAAAGATAGACGCCGAGTGTTTGCGCTGGAAAGCGTCCGGATGAAACGGCTTCTCCTCGGCTTTGTTTTGTTTGTACTCCCGCAACATAGCCGGGGAACCGGTGCTACTTATGGGCAGTAAGCTGTCCGATAATGGGCGCCGGCTAGCAAGATCCGAGTTAATCACGTTGCTGCTTTGTGAACCTGTCGAAAATACAGTTGTTGTTTTTTCCTCGGGAAAAAAGTAAACAATCTAAAAATAATAGCCATATTTTTGTAAGAAAAATGTAGTGATTTTGCGACAATAAAGTATTTTTTTGTAGAACTATATCGGTGTTTTTCTCGGGAAAAAGTAGCTGTGCTACAAAAATAGTTATATTTTTTGAGGGGAAAAAAAACAAAAAAACTAGATACTACATGGTAAAGTACTTTATATTATCACTAAGAAGAAAGTTTTTCTGAAAACAAAATTATAAATCTTACAATATTTTTTAAGTGGGGAAATAGTAGCGCTCTTATAATATATATATATATATATATATATATATATAAAATACCTGTATTGTGCTCTTTGAGAAACAAAAAGTCTATTTTTGGAGGAAACAGTAATTTTGAAACTTTTGAAAATGTCATATTTTGAGGAAAAAAATAGCAATGTTATGAGAATAATTTATTTTTACATTATGGAGTGCGTGTAATAACATTATAATGACACCATGGGTGTGCTGTGGTTTGTTCCTTAAACTGCTGTTGTCTCATACATACATTGATAAGTGAAACTTGCCATATATATGCCATATAAAAAATTTAAATGTGACACATAAAAATACTGAGTGCATCTAAGGTCAAACACCCACGCATAAGTTTTTCGTTGAATTAAATTTTTGTGCTCAAAGCCTGCTCACTTATTGCCACCAGGTAACACATCAGTGATACTTTGGCCTGTCAGCATTGGGCTTCTAATGGGAAACTTGTACTTGTGATCAATTGATGGAAACTGCAATAATTCTTCATAGAAGTGTCATGTTTTTCTTGTTGCTGGTGCTAATGTTTTTTTATGTTGTACATACATACACAAAGCTATATTAGTCAATAATGTGCTGTCTCAGCGAAAGTGTGTTAGTGTATGTATGTAGAAGGTTTTTTTTTTTTTCAGTTAAAGGGGGAGGGGGAGCATGTTAGAGGCCACAGGGGTCAGGTCTGGGTGGTGGGCCACCTGTCCAGATGATATCTTTTGCTGTTTTTTCTCTCTTACTGTGAGGTTAGAAAAAGTAATACCAATGTGTATGAGGGCCATGCTGAAAAGGAGAATATAGTATATGGCGTCGCACTGTGCCGAGAATATAGTTAGATTTTAAACAACAAAAAAAGCAATCATATATATATATATATATATATATTAAAAAAATGCTGCTGCAGCCTAAAGTATTTTGTTCCAAAAAAAATGTATCTTGCCGAATATAGACTTTTTTTTTTTTAAGCAAACTTACGAGAACAGTTTTATTTTTTAAAAGAAAATGGTAGACATTTAGCTTACAAGAATATTATTTTTTTTATGAAGGGGAAAATTTTTTTGGGGAATGGCTGTATTTTTCAGGAAATTGTGCAAATTTTAAAATATAGTTGTATTTTTTTTAGATAGAAGTATCAGTCTTACGAATACTTAACTTTTTTTCGAATAAAAATATAGAAATATTGCAGAAATTAGTAGTTTTTTAGGTTATAGTGGCAATCTTGGAAATAATGTAGAATAGATATATTTTTTTCAATTAAAAAATGCCCCCCCCCCCCCCCTAGTACTAGTACTGATTATCTCCAAGGACAACCTGAGTAGTTTGTTCTAAAAATAGCTCATTGAGACTTACTAATTAGAATTAAAACAGAACAATGTTTGTTTGTTTATTTATTTAAACTTAAAATGTGCATGTGTATTAATGTAACAAATATTCTATATTTTGTTTAAAATCAAAAATAGATTGTGTTCAATGGAAAATATGCTGTTTTTATTTACCCAAATATTTCAAAAATAAAGGACATTGTAGAGTTGTAAATTTAATAATGTGGTACCATAATATTTTATCTCACTGTTATCATGCTGTCAAATTGTGTCAAATCTATTACAGGCTCATGCCAATTCTAACCCATATCCAAAGTTGGAAAAGGGTATACACGCTCCCAAGTCTTTCTTTCCTAGTGTATATTTGTTTGCATCAGTGTACGCTTCTGGGCCCTTGGCTGCGGTTAATTGGGAACGCGGGTGTGTAACGAGTGCCGCGACACAACAACGGTTTTGTGTGAGCGTGTGTGCGTCCATTCCCCCAGGGTCCTCTCCTCTTCCCGGCTTCCCTTTTCATGAAAGGAGAGGTTCAGAAAGAGCAGCAGATGTCGAAGCGCTGACCTTTATGGTGGCAGAGGCTCGGCCCGGAGCTAAAAGCAAGCCCCACCCCCACCTTGAGTTCCTTGTCCACCCTATCGAAAGTGGTGTAAGATGGCATCACTGGAGCAGATTTTGGCATCTTGTCGTTGGGTCACCAGCACCTACTGCAGTCTGTTGTATTATTGACAGAGAATCGTCATTCATTTTGTTGCCATTACTTGACATGACTGAAATACCGATGGATACGGATGGACCAACGTGGCATGTCTTATTATCGGTGTATTTCTTTATTATCTGCTTTACTGTATGTATGATATCAAATTGGTCTATAATTGCAGATAATTATCAGTGGATTTCTTTATTATCTGTTTTATCTGTTTGACGTCAAATTGGTTTATAATTGCCGATAATTATCGGCCACCGATATTAGCGTTCATCCCTTTCTACAATCATCAAAACAAGGTATCGGTGTCAGCTAATTTAATATATGCTACCAACGCTCGATAAAAAAATAATAGTTTCAATGGCTCTATTGAACGAACGGTAATGCTAACCTGAGCTAACAACAGCCATCTAAACTCATTCGCTGATGCACACCACTCACTAGGCCAGACTGCTTTTTAAAGACACACATTCAAAGTCACAGATGCAACAGTGGAGAACATGAGGATGGCAAACCCGAAGGGACAAAATATACTAAATATTCTTTTTGTTTGTTTTACGGACTAAAGCACAGTTTGAAATGCGTCCGTCCGAGCCGATTCTTCACCCGGTGCTTCGTCGTTGGCTTGGCAGTATGCGACGGAACATTCGGATATAAAGCTAAGGCCAGTGTGGTTTTGCAAAGTCACCCTCTGTCATGTTTAATGGGGGGCCAAAGTGCTATCGGTGGAGTTGTTGTTGGCTCAGGCAGTCGAGTACACAGCAGAGAACGAGCGCTAATGCCACAGGCGGCGGATACCTCTCTGCTGACGCTCTGTTTGGAGTGCCTCAGCGTCTTTCTTACATGAATTGTTCTCTTCCAAGAGAGCTTCCTCTGGCTGATGTTATGGAGATGACTTGCCAAGGGACGGTGGCTTCTGTGTCAGCAGCTTTTCGTCCCTGCTGTCCCCTCACATTCAGGATGTTTCATTCAGAAAACACGAAGTATTTCTGCCCATATGACGAGCGTTTCCTGTCATTCAGCTTTAGTGGGGAAGTGCTGAGCTACTTTCAGTGCTGTATTGGTTTAGATAGGAATTTGTCCGTTTTCATCCAACAGACAAAATGTTTGTCCTGTGTTAGGTTTTTGTCCTCAGTCATACAGTCTCCTTATGCTGTCCAGCCGCATAGAGAAGTGACTGATTGGTTTGTGTGGAAAAGAACAATTGCCAATGAGTCTTTGGAAAGTGCATGGGTAGGGCTGGGCAATTAATAACACATGGAATTTAATGCAAGTTAATGTTGGGGAAAAAATGTTTTGAAGCTTGATTGCTATCCAGAAAAATTAAGCAAATTCAGGAAAACGGAGCAAAATGGAATAACGGCATTTCTTTCTCTATAAGTGAAGGGGAAAATAGATGTGAAAAGAATCAGATTTCATACTTACCATAAGTCTGTGTAAAGTGAAAATAAATGTCTACCAATGGTTGAGAGTGCTGTTCACAACAGCCAAATTTGAATGATTTAAAATAATCGCCAATTGTCTTTCTGTGTACCGGGCCTTATGTTCTGAAGTAATGTTGTTTCATGTTTGGATATCACTAATTGATGTTACAGCCGCTCTGCAGCGCATGCTTGCCACCCAAGTGCCATAAAACCCTTTCTGCCATTGCATGCGGAGAAAAAAAAAAAGCACCTCCCTAAAGGAAACACAGAATCTCCAGTGTTGGGAAAGCCCCAATCGACTGCACCTCCCACGGCGAGCTGCTACTGCCGCTATCACAGTGTTAGATGAGAATGGAGTGGCAAGCAGTAAACTGGCTTGTAGTAGCCACCCTGGGATAAGTGTTTTGTCACTTCTCATTATGTTTTGTCACTGTGTCATGCATGTGAAGTGTATATCGCGGGTCATGGTTTGTGCCATTGCTACGAAGTGGATTTTTTAGCATTGTGTTGTTGTTGTTGTTGTTGTTGTTGTTTTTGTTTTACAGTACTGAATCCCTGCATATTCATGGTTCGTGGAATGGCTTTGACCACCAACTACAGCAACTGTACCATGTTGTGCAAATGTAATAAGTTGTTAATAGCCAGAGAACACTTTCCTTTGCTCCTTGTAAAGTTGTACAATGAATTTTGCAAGTCAGCCTGTGGGGACACCACCCCGAGCGTTTACCCAGAGATGACCCCCTCCCACTCCTGCTCCGCCATAAAGAAAGACGGGAGCACAACAGGGAGTTCTCAATTGTCAGGAAAATAGTCAAGGAAAACAGCAGCAAGAAAGACATGTTTCGTTTCCAGGAAAGGTGCACTGTTATCGCCGAATGTTTCGCCGCATTGTGCGGTTGTTTAACTAAGGCTGCTGCGCTGTTTCACAGAGGAATCCGCCTGGTGGCATTCCTGTGGCTGTTGACGTCAGGAGGTTTCTGGCACTCGCCTACAATCACAATGAAGTAACGGCCGTGGCTGTCATTTTGCGGGACACTCCATTGATTGTGGTTAAAAGAACAATGCACTTTGCTTGTACGAGGCTTGCAAATGTGGCCGTTGGTTATCTCAGTTTTATGTGTGCTTACTAAAATGTTTACCTAAGACCATGTCTGCACATGCACACGTGTGCCCTCGAAGTAACTCAACACATAGCCATTAATGTCTAAACCGCTGGCAAAACAAGTTAGTAGAAGTACACTCCTAAGTAGAAAATATCCAAATTATGCGTTATTAGCCATTTTGCTTCCCCTGACTCATTAGTTTTACAAGGTCTCAGGTGTGATTTATGTTGGACGTGTTAAAAAGTTGCATTTGCATTGATCATCACACCAAATGAAACCAGCACATTGTTGGGATGTGCGGTATAAACGATGTATTCAATATAGTCTTTGTATCGTTCTTTATGCTCACTGTGCAGTAGGGGTGTTAAAAAAAAATCGATTCGGCAATATATCGCGATACTACATCGCGCAATTCTCGAATCGATTCAATAGGCGGCTGAATCGATTTTTAAACTTCCATTTTTAATGGAAAAATATTCAACAAAACGTCTTACTTCAGGTTAGGGTTCACACCTTAAGCATGGAAGAATGTTATATGAACGGAACATTAAGCCTTAATATTTTTATTTTAATGCTGTTCAAACATGAAACAGATTACAACCTGTATAAAACTGAAGTTTCAGATAAATATATAATACATTTTCATACAAATCTTACACTCTACAAGTTTACTGATTAGTATTTTCTAAATTTGAATGAAAACAATCGACTTGTAAATTCATATTGGTATCGAATCGAATCGTGACCTGTGAATCATGATACGAATCAAATCGTCAGGTACTAGGCAATTCACACCGCTGCTGTTCAGTGTGACAGAGATGCTACAAATGTATGGCCAGCCCTAAGGGAAAGTGGGAAAATACCTTAGTGAAATAAAGTATGTTGAAGTTGTTCTGCCCACATCACCTTGCTGTTTTCCGTAATTCCTGTTGGGGAATTCCTCTTGCACACTAATCTGTGGAACCGCCGGTAATTTACGAGCCACGGCTGGAAAGCTAACGTTGCTAAACATGATTCAAAGGCAAAAGTTGACTTTGCATTCGGCAGCTAGTCACTAATCATTGCCTCCGTGGCAGCAAAAATGCTGTATTTCTAAGCATCACTATCACGGAGTTTAGTAAAAGACATCAAAGCCGTGCTAATTGCTAAGCTATTGAAATGCAGTCACAAAACACCAAAATAAGTACACTTGTTCTTTTTGAAAATGTGCATGAGGACATTGCAGTACTTTGCCACCAAAAATTTCTCGCTCTGCTGATTGGCCCAGTGAACTAGTTTTCATAATGACTGAAGTGACTGTTCAGGAAAGATGGCTTGTTGAATCGAAACAATTTGCAAGAACAACAAACCCCCACCTTGACGGCAATGCTGAAACCAGACAGCAATGAACTTAGACACACATACACGCTCACAGGTATGTGTTGCAGTGTCTGCATAAATCTTTGTAAATTCGATGCACGCTTAAGTTCCATAGATGGTTATTCAAACGTCGGAAATGCATGAACTCTTTCATAAACATCTGCCACCATGTAACAAGGAGCTGGCTGTTTTCACAGGCTTGCGTATCTTTGCTGACAAGCTGCTAAGTGTATGTTTCACGCAGCCTCTACAAGTGCGACTCTGATAATCTAACAAGTATTCGTTGTGTTACATTGGCGGTCCGGTTTCACACAAAGCAATATTTTGACCAGCATAGAATTTGGAAATCAAAATATGATTTGAGTCTTGACTTTGGTGCATCCGAGGACCAATAAAACATTTTGTTCTTTTTTGCTCAGTCTTTCTGTGGCCCTGTACCAAATGGGACATGGTGGTTTAGAACGCTGTGTTACATTACAGCCTCGGCGGTGACATTTGTTGTCAGGCGTACAATATGTCAGGGGAAAAAATAACTGCGTATACATTGTAATTAAAGTCTGAGCACTAGTTTTGCAGATGGCGCTTGTGATGTTTTAGCGAGCGATGCAGCGGAGGCCACCGCACTCACTCATTACGAGGGAGAAGTTCCGACTCGGTGTGCTGCAAATGCAACAAACTGCTCCATCCAGATTTCTGTTCCATTCCGTTTTGAGGCTGAAAACAAAATCATTTGTCAACAGTGAGGTGACCAGGGGCTTCCATTTTGCCACCTGTGACATTAATACAGTTAGTTAAAAGTTAAGTAGATTTTTATTGTATCTGTACTTGAATGTTTATTTTTCTGGCGACATTTTAATTTTGCTTCCTCCATTTGAGAACAGATCTAACTTTCTACTTTTAAGTTTGACAAGATAGACATCTTAACTTTTGTTCTGCGGCTGATTAACACAACTTAAAAAAACAGATTTTGAAAAGCAAGATATTTTACATCCATTATTTAGGTCAGTGTCCTACACATTTTCTCTTCAACAAGCTGGCCGGTCCCATCTTGTGTTCCATATAGCATAGCACTGTGTCAGATGCAACACTGTAGGCGGGCTCCAGAGGTATAACATCATGGTGATAGGCCCCGGTGCAAAAATTTGTTGTGCCCCCACCTTATGTAAAAGGTTCATCACAGCCAACAGAAAAACCCACACATACGTTTGGGTTTTTGCGCGTTTACATGGTCTTTCAAAACCCAAATACTGCCAATATTTGGGTTTTGAAAGGGTTACTGACTACATGTAAAAATAGTCAGCGCTTCTTTGACCCGACTGTCGTTTCAGTTTGCTCGTGCATTTGAACGTGAAGACATTGAGGCCTGAGCCTGAGGCTGCTCATCTTTACAAGTGCCTTGGTCTTTTTTCTCCTTTTTTACAAACAAGGCAGTTAATGTTTGAGTACAACGAGAATATAGGCACTTGGAGTATTTCCACTGTGACTAATAATGCATCAATAATTGATGGCAAACTTCCCAGATGATCAACTGAGGAGATTTCTTGGAATGTAGAATTATTTCTGCACTTTGATGTACTTGGCTATGCTCTGTGTGTGTGTGTGTGTGTGTGTGTGTGTGTGTTTTTTTTTTTTTTACGTTAAAAGATAGGCGTGTCAATAGCTTGCGGCCACTGAAACGTGTTTCAGTCATCCATTAGCCAGCCCAAAGCCCTGACTGGGATCCATGTAGCAGGCCATGGTCTTGCAGAATCTTTTCCCGGAGCCAAACTACGAGCGCAACGGTGTTGCTGCGGTCGATTTTCTCTCCCGGCGAGGTGTCCCCCCGGGTGCGCTCTGGTTCCAGCAATGAGTCATCAGCTCAGCCGCGAGTGAGAAGCGGGAAAAAGTGTGGTTCATTCAGGGTTCAAGGCCTCTGTGCTTCATCCCCCCCCTGCGCTTTCTTGACAGCACCTCCAAACACATGACCCATCTCAACCCTTAAACCACAACCTCTCTTTGTGGCCACATTTTTCCCCATTTACAAGATCGTGTTTGCTGTTCAATTTGTCTTTTACAGGTTTGGAATGTCATCGGTGGTCTGAGCTAAAAATGCTGCCTTACAGGTTGTAACACAGTTGAAGTGACTCGGCATGCTATAGTGCAGTCAATCGACCGTGGCACCATAGAAATCCACGCTACATTGCGTAAAATCTGCGGTTTATAGCAACTATTTTCCCTCTTTCACTTTTCAGACATTTATTGTATGCCAGGAGAACAGTAAAATGTTGATTGAGGGAAAGAAATGCCAAAATGGTGAAAGCGAGACATGTTTAGGCAACTCACACTCTAACAGAGTATGTGTATGTATGGGATATATTTCGCGATGAATGGGGGTCATTGTATTACACTGTAAACCACTGCACTTCAACAGGGTACACAAAAAACTTTGTGCTCACTCATGATGAAAATGATTTTGCTTTGGTTTTTTTGTTGAGCTTTTTGAGGAAGTTGCTCTCTTCATGCTTCTGATTGGTTACAACAACCTCTCAAGGATGTGGCAGAATTCTTGAGAACGGGTGACATTTTCTGAAAGTTCTGAACTTCTTGAGTTTGAGATTTTGTGACGGCGCAGACATGATCAGGTGACAGTCACGTATGTGTTTTGATTTATCCAGATGCTGCTTCACTGAAATTGTCTTCTCCAAGACTAGTGGGTAGTCCAGCACCCATTGGAAACTTCTTGACTCCACTTTGTATTATTATTAGTGTATTCCGGCCTCTGCGCTGCAGTGTGCAGTTAATGTGTCCGGTTGGTGCCACATTGACCGTGTGCCAGGCCAAGAGTTGATCTTCAAAAGTCAGTCCGGAGACCATATGGAGAGTGCAGTCAAGAGGAAGAGCGTTAGAGAGAAGGAAAATGAGGGGGAGGGAGAATGGGGAGGCCTTTCTTTGGCTTTTTTTGCCTCTGTCATTAAGGTCTCCCATGTCAAAGCCAGATGGAGCTGGTGCCTTGTGTGCAAGTGTAAGTGCAGACTGCGACCCACCCAACTACATACACGCACAGACGCGCATCACACACACACACGCACGAACACAAGCCGAGTCCCTGCCCTTGGTTTTAGTTTCCAGACCTCGGCCATCTGCACTCAGTTAGCCAGAAGGGTCAGACGGCTCATCAGCAGTCATTGAACGTGTTCGGCTAAGCGCGTCTGCTCGTGCGACACTTAACTCCCCATTTGGATGCTCATCAAGGCTCGTCGTCATCTGATATCATCTTCTTTCTCGTCTGCTGTCATTTTCTTCCCAGTCTCATTCACAGAGGCTGTAAAGTTGGGGGGGAAAAACTTCTGCTGCTTCTGTGTTACTTTGTTCTTGAATACTCATTTTCTACTTAACTTGACCATTTGGTCTTTGGTTATTTGGGTGCGTTTCGATACTAAATGTCAGTCCCAATTTAAATCGACATTGCGGTGTAGTAGAAGGCAATTCTTAAATCGCAAAAGACATTTTGGAAAAAACAACTTCTGTCTCATTTTCGTCAGCCGTTTAATAGGCTTTTTTCTTTTTTTAAATAATATACTGTAATGTGCCGGAGTACAAAGTGCACCTGATTTAAAGCCACAACAGCTAAATTACCCATAAAAACAAATATTTACATATATTGTCCACTTCACTTTATTAACCGTAGGCCTTCAAGTTATAACATGGGATATTTGCAAAGTTTTGGTGAAAGATTTCGTCATCCAAGCCTCCCACTGGACTATGCACATGACTGATATGAATGTTCAGTATGAGGATGGACTTGGACAGTTTTTCATTGAGCCATTGTGACATGTTAGGTAATTTCATTGGTCAGATGTGATGAGGCTAGCTCATCAGTAAAAAAAAAAAAAAAAAAAAATTCATCATGAATGAATAAACCATGTCATATTTAAACCGCAGTGTTCAAACTGTGGGTGTATTCTATTGTTTTCTATTTGTTAATTTATTTACTTTTGATTTATTAATTTAGTTTTTTATTAAAGTTTGTTGCTTAAGAAGTGCAGTTCACATGTTTACATATCAATGTTGTGACTTTTTTTTTTCTTCAATACACTTATCGTAATGCCCTCACATGAGAGTCATAGTCACCGATGCACTACTGTAAAACACATAAACACAATGACCACAGCTTGCACTCAGGCATTCATTTGGTGATATCACATGCGCGTATTTTCTATACTTTTTTATGCTTGCAGTTTTTTGTGCGTGGTCAAACACGTTATCAGTGTGTTTTCAGCATGTGAGGCGGTAGTACTACTATTGCAGAAATCGCTTATACTAGGTCTTCATAATGAACTGTAATCTCTGACATTGTCTTCTAACAATGAATAGCACTCAACTACAATGCTCTTTTATTTTGGCTGAAAATTAATCTGTTTGAATTGGCCATTCAGTATACAACGTGTGCAAGTCTCATTATCCACTGCAATAACTGGTTCATTGCCAAGTAACTTATTCAATTCTTGATTGTACTGTTAGCATGCCTGAAGTTCAAATCAATTTAGACTAGTTTTCCTTGCAGTGGTTGGCATCCCCGTTTCCACTCTCCAGTTTATGAATGGCTGGCAAAGAGGCAAGATTGTGGAATATTTTCTGTAGGTGTGCTGCTGTAGCTGCTGCATGGGTGGGCGCGCACTGAGGGCACATGCCGGATTGCCGTGCCAAGCGCGGCACCAGCCCGGGCACACGCCACCGTCGTCCCGGTCACCGTCTTTCCAAGTTCTGGAATTCTCATCCCTCTCATCGAGCCCTTTTCCTTCGGATACAAGTTTAGTGCCACAACTTGGCTGCCCTCACTGTAGCATATTTTTTTCCTCTTGATGATTCAGTATGTGTGTGATGTGTGAAAAGATGTGTGTGTAATATTGAAGTCTATAGCAAACTGTTCTACTAGTGAGCTGAATTTTCATACTAGTTAGGACAAGGTGTACTAATACTTGGGTAAATATTGCACTAATTATTGTCTATTCACAGCATGCCTCTATATTGCCAAGCAAGTGAGTCTGCTGGAGTATTTTTTTTAATGCCTTGATTCTTTGTTATGCAAGCCATGTGACATCAGTATGCAGCTGGTTGCTCACGGGCTAGAATTTCCCAAGATTCTTGAACACTTTGCGTGGCGAGACCTGTTTTTCACCCTGGCGCGCTTGAAGAAAAACCTCCATCATTCTTCTGTGCCTTCCTATTTGCCTGGATAATTTTGACTGATCCTGCGAATGTCGTCCAAAATTAGCAATGTGCTGGCCAGATTAGAATCAGATCTTTTTTGTCAGATTTTCAGATGTGGTTGGTGTCACCGAATTGTCCCGTGGCTATCACGAGACAGAAGAGGCATGTTGATAATGAGGTGTGCCGCCACTATGAGGATCTGCTATCAGTATCAGCCCTCAGGCGAGGAAACCAGACACTTTCTTACAAGCCACAATGCTCTTCTTTCTGTGAGCCTCAACAGTCTTTAGGATAAAAATGTTGCTATGATCCAGATCATGCCAGTTACTGGTGTCATCATGCATGTGAAACGCATACAAATAGGCTTTATTTTCTCCATCAAACCTCATATCAGTGCACCTTTTTCTGTTGGGTAGGAAAATGTATGATTGTACAGTGAGCCTCGGGGAGAGTTTCCAAACACAAACAAATACAGCTTTTAAAAACAAACGAAGCTGAACCAAAATGCTGTACATAACAATCACATATAAACAGCACAATTGACCGTTATTAATTCTTAATAGATGTTTTCTACATTGTCAATTTGAAATCATGTCTAATTTTTGTGCAATAAAACTGTGGATTTTTTTGGGATAGTTTAAAAAAAAATCTGATTCATCAACTTTAAAAAAATAAAATAAAAAAAAAGATTAATTGACTATGAACATAATTGTTAAAGGCACGGTCTTCCGTTTTCGCTCAGGAAAATGCACAAACATCCCGCTGTTGACAAAACAAACACAAAGCAAAATACAGGCTGGGGGGGTGGGGGTTTAGGAAAAAATCACCACCACACATTAACAAAAGCCCAGAGGTGTAGCTTGAGAAGGCGTTCATGGGTATAAATCCTGTATTTATATAGTGCATTTTCCTGAGTGAAAACGGAAGACCGTGCCTTTTAATGAACAGCTGGAAAATTGAACAAAGTGCAGCTAATCCTTGTGATTGTATCGTATCGCCCAATCGGACTGAAGGATGGCGGTTGATGGAGCACTGGCTGACTCCAAAGTCTCGTGCATTACTGTAAACCATCTGAGATGTGGCAGTTGCAGATGGGATTATGTTACAGTCAAAGCGACCTGTCTGTCACCCTCTTGTTGGGCTCGTGTTCTGACTCAGACATGAAGTGTCTCTGTTGATTTTGTGTTTACTTTTTCATTAGACTGAGAATTCCCAGGCAGCCCAAAAGCCCTCAGGGTTTCAATAACGATTCAGTCATCATTTGGTTTTTGGCTGCATCTATACAGGCGACACATAGAGGGCTGGCCTCCAGCAAACACAGATCTTGTCATGTAAACTATTACGAATATTTACAGAGGTAACAAACAGCACCGGGCCAAATCGGACTGAGGTTTATACCAAGAAAAACTGTAGTTGCAGCATGTTTGCAACTGTGCCTTTTGTGGTTTCCTGTGTTGGATCATCTTAAGCAGAGTGCACGCAAACCGCTAACCTATTTTTCAGGTTTCGCGCTCTGCTCTTTTTTTTTTTAAATGCCGTGTAATTGTCACAACATGCTGCTAAAACTGTGGCTAAATAGGAAAGGAAAGTAGTACAATAATTGGTGTCAAGGAAGTATGTTGAAGTGATACAAAGAGCTTTACTGTATAGTAGAGGTGGGAATCTTGGGGCACCTCACGATTCGATTGCGATTACGATTCAGAGGCTACGATTCGATTATAAAACGATTATTGATTTCCCCCCCAGGCAGCAGAAAAAAAACAATGTATTTTTGTGCTTTTAATGTTTCATACATTAGTTACAAAAATAGTACAAAAGTCCTCTCAGGCCTACATAAACTACTATTTCAGTATCAAGTTAACAGTTCAAAACAGTAAATAAAATACTCAAGTCCTCATTCTGTAACAACAGCTTTTAAGTATATTCAGTCTTCAACAGAATAAAACATAGCATTGGGCAAAACTATATTATTTTTATCCACTCAAAAGTGCATTGAGGTATAAATGAAAGACAATGTGAACTACTACTTCAATACAAATGCCTAAAAAAAAAAAAAGAAGTGCTTTCCTGCTTTTTAAGTTGTGTAAAGATGAACATGTAAACATTAAAGTTTCTCAGAGGTACAAAAAAAAAAAAAACCTCAAGTGCTTTTCTGCTTTTTAACTTGTGTAAACATGAACGTGTAAACATTAAAGGGATCGTTCGGCTTTTTTAACATGAATCTCAATTTGATCCTCACCTCCCGTGTGTGCGATCAGCACTGACTTCTTTCTGACAGCGTTCGGTGACACGCGTTCATGTTCGACGTTGGACGAGAGGAAAATAGTCCAGCAAGCTGGCTGGGGTCTCGGAAATAAAGCCTTTTTCTTCTAAAAACTATTTGTTTTCAAAAGCGTGATACATTTCCACCACAATACTCTTTTCTGAATAAAGTCAGACGCCATTACCGCCAGCCACTACTTTTCTGTTCGTTCGTTCGTATCACTGCGCGGCGCCCTGTAGAACGCTAACCGACGCACTGCAGCCAGCTAGCTGATACTTCCGCCTGAAGTTGTTTGCCTTTTCGGAGCAGGTCTGATCTCACGAAGAGGTGGGTTGGTCAGCTCAGCCATGCTTGTTGTTGTTTTGAATCTCGAGGCGTGAGTTGTGGATGTGTACTCTCGGTCCGTCCCAAAAAGCGTCCCGAAGACCGCGCGCGCTACTGCGTTTCAGTTCCGCGTACTTTTCGCTCGTTTCGCTTCCCTTGGCATATTTATATAATCGGAATTTGGACGTTTGTGAATCGTTCTCGATTGTTCCACGGCCGAATCGTGAATAATCTAAGAATCGGAAATTTTGCACACCTCTACTGTATAGCCATTTCAGTGTGAGGTGAGTTGTTTTTTGTTTGTTTTTTGCTGTCCTCGGCAGGGCTCAGTTCTTATATCTCGCTTTGGGAATGCCTGTATGAGGTCACAACGTTGCAAGAAGAAGATGTATTGCTACTTAAAGACAGGTTAAAAGATTCCCGCGTCCACTTCTTGACTGCCTGGAACCGCCTTCTCCACGGTATCCCATTCCTCCATCCCCCTCCTCCGAAATCCATTAGCTTGCAAAGACATCCGCGCTTCACTGTGGGAACCTTATCGATCGCCCCCATTTTGCAGGGATTCCAACCAATTGTGGCTTTCTTATCTTTCCTCTCTGAGTCTTGTTCTTTTCAGCAAGATCCATGATATTTGTGTAAGTCCACATTGCTACATTGACAACGTAGTGACTCTTGCACTTGAACAGATAGTTGTCATACTCATTGTTGTCATGAGCAAACGTAATTTGGGACATGCCTGTAGAGTAAATGCTACTTTTAATCAGTGTTGACAATTGATCACACGCTGCCATCTCATTGCATTTTCTTAGATCATGCATGCTGTATTGTCATCATGATTTCTAATAGCAGCCCGCTATTGTGTTTTGTGTCTTCTCGCTTCAGAAAGTTCGGGGAGCGCCCTCAGCCACAGCGCCTCACCAGGTGAGAGACACGCACACTCGTTTGGTTTATTATTCTGTATTTTGCTTTAGAAATGATATTTTGGCTTACAGTTGGTGTATTTGTATCAGACTAAGTGTGTGTAACAGCTTATATGTGTATCTATGTGTGCGTTAACAAAGTGTAAAGTGTATGTGTCAGCACAAGGTTACTGTATTGTGTGTCTGTGCGTGCATGTATATATAAGGGTATGAGAGCGAGAGCGAGAGAGACTAAGGTGTACCGTATTTGTGTGCTTGCACATGCACGTGCAGGCAGGCTCACTGGCGGTGCAAATGTCGGGCATTGTGTTTCCAATCCTGACAGGGCTTCCCCTAAAAAGCCCCCGTAGGACTCAGTCTTTTAGCTGCCCTTTGCTGTTGCCTGACTAAAAATGAGGCGCCAGTAGTAAATCCATTAGCTTTTGGAGACTAATCTTACCTGGATGTGTATTTCATTGTGTACGGTGACACTGTTTCAGCCTCCCGCATTTGAAATCACCATATATCTTTTTTTGTTCTATGGGAATTTGATTAGTACTCTGCGGTATGAGCAGGACTTGGCCACTTGTAAAGATGACAGAGCCTCTGTCGGGGCCGTCTCGTGGCGGTGTATATGGTTTCCCATGATTACTGGCGCATGTGAGGCTTTGAATCCATTCAAATGTTTTTACAAGGTGCAGCAAGGTGGATGTCGGCACTAAAAATGGCATGGCGGCTGACTGTAAAACATAAAAACCTGCTGTGAGTGAAAGCTTAATTGCGCAATAGAAAGGCTGCGCTGTTGCGTCTGGAACGGGCCCCTGGAGCTGGGTCCTTACCTAACATTGGATTATTTCAATGAAATGAAGCTGGACCAATTTTTTGTGGCACTTATGGCAATTATCAGGGTCACTTTACATGTGGTCAATGTTTAACTGTGTAATAAAATCTGATAAGCTCGTAATAACAATATTAAATATTCAGTGGCATTTGTAAAGTGACACCACAGGGAAGGCCTGGACAATTAATCAATTTCATCAATCCATTTATTTGTCAGGAATATTTTTTTATTTTTTTTAACCAGCTCCTGGAGTTTAAAATGCACCCCTGTGCCTTACACTAAAATCTTTATGACTTGATGTCTGTGTGGTAAAGGAAGATCACCACAAAAAAAAAAGCAGTTGAACCATGAAATTTATTGGTCCTTTCATGGATCAAAGACCTGATGTGAATTTTGCAAAGAATAGCAAGTTGTACAAAAATTACTGAAACATTGAACAGTTGAGTTTGGTGGATATACAAATAAGTAGGAATTTGGATGCCATGTCACTTTTGTGTTAACTACAAAATAAAGTGACTAAAAAGAAGTACAATACTGCTTCTTGAGAATACCGGAAGTTAGAAAATAAAATTGGCTGATGTGCTCTGACTCCACATGCCAGGTTTGTGGTATCAGTGCTTTAGTATTTGAACATTTTCAAGCTCAAATATGAACAAAACTAGGTACGGTATCAACTCTGAAACTTGTATCGGTGAACTCAAACACGATGAGCACACTTACTGAAAAACTGTAATGTAATTGCCTTTTTAGCCAGCTGTAAATTTCCCGATCCATTTTGCACTACCTCAATGTTAATCTCCTTCAGCCGTCCCCCTCTTTCCAAAGCTCCCCTCCCTCCCACACACGCACGCACTGTGAGGGGCCTCTTGGTTACCATAACAAAGGCCCCGTCTAACCCGAGCGTGCGGCGTGGTGTTGCGAGGCAGAGTGGGAAGCGCGAGCGTGTCAGGTGTCACTGACATCTGTGCCTGAGCGAGGGGCGCGTTGCCGGCCATGCGAGCGTCAGCCCCCCTCCTTCCCAGCCGGTCGTCAACGGTTCAGCTCAGTGCACCCCCACACCCCATCTCCATCCACGAATGGACCCAGCTGGAGGGAACTAGCGTTGCTTTTTTTTGGCCGCGGAGGCGTTAAAAGGGGGTCAACTTGAGTGTACAATATGCACACATGTTGCTTTGTACAGTGAAGCTTCGCAGGGGTTACCACCGCAAATAGTAGACCCCCCCACCACCATCACCACCCACAAACAGACATTTTTTCAGATTTGCCTGAATTTAACCTTTAAATATGCCCCTTCATCTCCCTCTTCTGTCTGCCCTGTGTTGTCATTCCAGAGAAGCCATGAGGAATTACCTGAAGGAGCGAGGGGACCAAACCGTCATGATCCTGCACGCCAAGGTTGCACAGAAATCCTACGGCAACGAAAAAAGGTGAACGGTCGCACCTCACATATTTTGCAACTGTCCCGGGCTCGTAGCGGCCTGCTTTTCTTGGCCCGATCATCAGGTTGTCGCTCTGTAAATCAACCACGGAGACGGCCTCTGGAGAGTCCGAATTCAGGTTCAGGGGTTCAGCTTCTGGAAGATGATTTATGACCAATGAAGCACACAGCTGATGGTACATGAGAAGGAAAAAGTATTCAAAAGTGTTTTAAAAAAAAAAAATCCAAATGAGTCCTGGATTGTAAGCGTCACTTGTTTATGAAATGGAGTGGTTTTGTTTCCCCTCATTGTCGGTGCTTGGCTGCCCTCTGCTGGAGGCAATGGGAGCAGTTGGTTCTCACAAGGCTGTCCCAAGTGTGTCAAAATTGTTTTCATCAAGGAATATACAGTCATGGGGAAAAAAAAATACTTCACCTTGCTTTCATCAATTTTTTGTTTACTTTAATGCCTGGTGCCACTAAAGTGGTTTTGTGTGACTGACAGAATAGAAAACATGGACTGCCTGAAAGCCCTGCTCTTGGTCATGTGATGCATTTGCTATTAGTTAGCTATTAGCTATTAGTTATTAGCTATTATTCTAGCCTATCTACCTGTACTTCCAGTGTTTCCTCATGGGGGCGCCTCCGCCCTGCAAGGGTTGGCTGGCCTCATGGGAAGGTCATCCTGGAGGCTCCTGAGGCCCGGGGAGACTTGGGGGCGCTGTACTATGCGTAGGGCCTACTACTGCATCGGGGTCTCTGGGATGGCGACGCTCCCTGTGGTTGTGGGCTGTCATCCCTCTCAGTGTGGATGAGATCCCCTTGGGTGCTTTTCCTCACTTGGTTTCTTTGGCCCAGCACATTTTTTTCAACATTTGTTTTGCACAGCACTTTTGAGTTGCTTTTTAAAAAAAAAAGTGCTATATAAGTAAAGTTTGATTTGATTGGAGTTCCTCCCTATAACAAGTAAACAAAATTCTCCCAAACAAGTGTAGCGCAAACATAAATGAGTAAGTCTTAAGTCAGATTTTTACAATTATGCAAACAAATCTGTGCTTTTCTCACTTCAACTTTTCATATTTCATGAAATGTGACTGGTCTTTGCTCGTGTGTCCAGGTTCTTCTGCCCTCCCCCGTGTGTGTACCTGATGGGCAGCGGCTGGAAGAAAAAGAAGGAACAGATGGAGCGGGACGGCTGCTCCGAGCAGGAGTCGCAGCCATGCGCCTTCATCGGCATCGGCAACAGCGACCAGGAAATGCAGCAGCTTAACTTAGAGGGGAAGGTAAGACAGGCACCTACCCCATTGCAGTGGTACCTTGACTTTGGGATGTCGCTTGCGAGCTGGGACGGATAGAAAAAGTTAGCTAGCAGCTTGGTCATGGAATAAATTAAACTCGCAAGTCAAGGTACAACTGTACATTTCCCATGTTCCACTCTCATGTGATTCACCTCGTCCTCATCCATGTCCCATCCCCAGAACTATTGCACAGCCAAAACCTTGTACATATCGGACTCCGACAAGAGAAAGCACTTCATGTTGTCTGTCAAGATGTTCTACAGCAACAGCACCGACATTGGTGTCTTCCTCAGCAAGAGGATCAAGGTCATCTCCAAGCCCTCCAAAAAGAAACAGTCCCTGAAAAACGCAGACTGTAAGTAGCACACCTACTTAGTTATGTCACAAGCAGGGCACCTGCAGTGTTCACAGACTGTTTTCTCCACGCTTATCTCACTGCTAACACAGCTGCTGTGGAACAAGGGTGTCGCTTCGGCTGGGGGTCATGATGTAACCCAGAGGTTGGCAAATTATGCGCTCATGGGCCACTTTTGATTTTGAAAAGGGACATATGGACCAGGTCATTTTGTAGATTTGATTAAAAAAATGTATGCATGTGCAAAATAATATATATTATTAATTTATATTATGTTATAATTAGTGATGCAATTATTTAATAGAAGACAGCATCTTTAATCCTATTTTATTATTAAAAAAATTGTTATTTTTATTTAATTAATTAAACACCAATTATTGAATACAAGTGTAAGTGTTATATAAATATCTTGTTTATTTTAATAATAAAATAATTAATTTTTATTTGATTATGTATTGCGGTTTTTGTAGTCGATAAAATGATAATGAATTAACGTATTATGTGTATTGTATGCAAAATGGTTTTTAGTAATACAAAGTAATCACGAAGCACATAATAAAATATTAAATGTATATATGAAATAGATGTAGCAATTTATTATTAATTAATTTAATTTTAATTAATTTAATAAGGTGAACAAAGTCTTAAATGTTACATTTATATGCAAAAGTGTTTTGGTATAATTTTTTTTACATTTTATTTTTTAATAATTACTCAGCATTTAATAAAATGTTTTTGTAAATTGAAAACGTCCATCTTTAACTTTTAATTTTAATTAATTGATTGATTGAAAAATACAATATAAAACTGTTTAGATGAAGTAATAATTTAACCTAATAAAATGTGTTTGTTATTTCAACTACTCAACTTTTGATAAAATACACTGGAGTAAATGTATATGTAAAATCCATCGCTCAACCTCTCACGACCCGCGGTAGGTGACGTGAACTCAGGAAAGTCTTGGTGGGGGTTATTCTTCTTCTTCAACTCTCTTTTGACGGTTGTCTTGGTGTTTGATTGTCAGTTTTACTAGTCCCATTTCAATGTGTAAAAATGAGGTGCAAATGCTAAATTTGACCTGCAGACGGTGATGCAAAACCCAGCTTTTTATAGAAATGTTTGTTTTGCGCAAGTAATTCATTCTCATGTTTTAAGTTTTGTAATTCATGATTATTGTCATTCTAACTAATTAATTAGCTGTAAAACATTTCACTGTATTTTACTGAGCTATTTCTTTAATGTGATGATTGTGATTAATGAATAGATAGGTCTGTTCATTTTACTCATACTCTTTTTCTCTAGTATGTATCGCGTCGGGCACCAAGGTGGCGCTGTTCAATCGCCTACGCTCCCAAACAGTCAGTACACGTTATCTCCACGTAGAGGGGGGCAACTTCCACGCCAGCTCCCAGCAGTGGGGAGCCTTCTACATCCACTTGTGTAAGACCCCCACCACCAAAAGCCCACGCACAGTGCCGTATTGAAAATGGAGCGCCCGTTTTTGTGTTTCAGTGGATGACGAGGAGTCGGAGGGGGAAGAGTTCACTGTGAGAGACGGTTACATCCACTACGGCCAGACGGTCAAGCTCGTGTGTTCGGTCACCGGCATGGCATTGCCCAGGCTGGTACGTGAGAAAGCCGCACCTTTCACGGCTTCCTTTCCTTCACCCTCCTTGACTCTCTCTCGCGCCTCTCATCAGATCATTCGTAAGGTGGACAAGCAGACTGCATTGCTGGACGCCGACGACCCGGTGTCCCAGCTCCACAAGTGTGCCTTCTACCTGAAGGACACCGAGCGCATGTACCTGTGCCTCTCGCAAGAAAGGATCATCCAGTTTCAAGTGGGTTTGCCCGAGCGAACTATTTTATTACATCTCATGTTTATTTGCTTAGGGACAAATGCCATAACAGACGAATGAAAAACAATCTCCATCACATCATTTTTAGCTAATGCTAATTTCCAATGCTTGTCCTTTGGAGAACTTTTAGACAAACACGCAAAAACCAGCATTTAAAACAATAATCATATTAGAAAAAACACTTTTTTTAACACACCCTGTGTAATTAAGGATACCCCCCCCATCACGATTTTACCTAAAAACATGTATACTCAGGTACAATAAAAGTGGTTAAAATGTCCTGTTAATTGCCTCATCTTGTCTAACGCCGTCCCTTCTTCCAGGCCACACCGTGCCCAAAGGAACCAAACAAGGAGATGATCAACGACGGCGCCTCCTGGACAATCATCAGCACGGACAAGGCCGAGTACACTTTCTACGAGGGCATGGGCCCCGTCCAGTCGCCTGTCACCCCTGTGCCTGTGGTCGAGAGCCTACAGGTTATTTTGATTGACACGCTCCTGTCGAACATATATTAGTCAAGATCACTTCACGTAGCATACTTGGTTCATAACAATTACTCAGTTTGTATAAGTGCCATCTTAGAGTGTTATAGAAAGAACACAAAAATAATGAAACGAGCATTTCATGTTTGTCTGCATGCAGCTCAACGGCGGTGGAGATGTCGCCATGCTGGAGCTAACGGGACAGAATTTCACCCCGAATCTGCGAGTTTGGTTCGGAGACGTTGAGGCCGAGACAATGTACAGGTGCGCCTTTGCAACATCATTCCATCCAATTTTTTTTTCTTCATAAATTCCAGGCACACACAATAAATATTTGTGATATTTCGACCATGTTGACTTTTCCACATGCTTTAAACTAGGGGTGTTCCGATAGGTTGATCCATGAGTGACATCAGCCAATACTGATTCTCATACTGATCACTGCACATTTTTCCATTTTAGAGCTGCTCACGAACCAGTCTATTAAAAATCAATTCATCTGTCAATTATATTTTTGTTTAATTAATTATATTCAAATGTCTATCCCTTTATTACACACAAACAGGACAATATATAAAATTGGCATTGCAGAAAATGCACAAATAAAATATGATTCAGTTACTGGTTTGATCTATAATGTTCTGTGTTACGGAAAAGGGGACGGCGCAACAGGCTGGTCTCTAATTGGCTGCAGGTTGCAAATTATGATCACTTTTGTGATTGCCATTCGGCAATGAAAGGATCAATTGGAGTACCGGTAAGTTTAAACTTATTAAACACACATTTAAACACAGTGAAATTCGGTATGTGTGCCAGCAGCCAATTAGAGAGAATTAACTGACCGCCAAACCGTTTAATAACGATTAGTAAAATCACGATGTATGCCGCCATGAATGTTAAATAATGTCAACTACAGGTTTTTATTTATTTTATTTTTTTAAACTTAATGGGAAGTATAACGTCTAAGTGCAGCGCTGCCTGGTCAGTGGGTTGTGGAATCAAAAACACCCACTAACTATGGCCCTCAGGGAGACGTTCTAGGTGCCTTAAAACCAGGACTAGTAGGTACATAGACAGTTTTTTCCCCGAGTGTAGTAACTCTTTTAAACAGCCATAAGTAGTATTTTTAACTAATGGGTGCTCTTAGTATTTATTTATTAAATTTGTGTTTGTGTTTGTGTAAGGTTTTAATGGTGGTTTGAAAGATACATCCCTGACTTTTTTTTTATTGTCTTGTCTACAGGTGTGCGGAGAGCATGCTCTGCGTAGTGCCTGACATTTCGGCCTTCCGCGAGGGCTGGCGTTGGGTGCGGCAGCCCGTCCAGGTGCCCGTCACCCTGGTAAGGGAGGACGGCCTCATCTACTCCACCTCGCTGACCTTCACCTACACGCCGGAGCCCGGGCCGCGGCCGCACTGCAACGCCGCCGGCGCCATCCTGCGGGCCAGCAATTCGGGCCTGCTGAGCAACAGCGGCGGGCCGGAGACGGCTGCCGGCGTCTACGGCCCCGGGACGGGCGTCACGTCCTCGTCGGCTGCCGCCGCCGCCGCCGTGGTCTCCTAACGCTCAATCCACAAGCGAAGTTACCGCAAGGTAGAGAACAGTTTGGAATAATTCAACAAAAACACACATAAAAAAAAGTTCTGCGTTTCAATTAAGGCTAAATGGTGAAATGACAAATGTTCGGGACAAAGGAAGAAACGCGGGGGGAAATCTGAAGGAGTGATGTCACAGAGCCGCCCCGTAACAGGACAGGGCGGAACGTGCTCTCCCCTCGCCTGCCTGTTCGGCGCCGGTCCTGTTGGTTGAGAACGCGGCCGGTTCCCGATCCCCGGTTTCCTGCTCCCGGTTTTTGCACTGCCCTCCAAACGCTTCCCAATCCCAAGTATTCCTGTTGCGTTAGCTGCGCTTTGGGGATGTCTGTCGGAGGCGGCGCCAGGACGCAAAAGGGACACGCAAGTGTGACGTTAACGTAGTTTTAATGGACCAAGGAATTTGTATAAGCTTTAGCAAAGGTACACTTTTCTCCATACCTTTATGAAACATATTGTACACTTTTGTTACCAAATAGTTTGTATTCCTCCTATCAAGTTGTGCTCCCCAAACTCCTGCCCTTATTTTTCCCTCTTCTGTTAGAGGGGTAGAATCTAAAAGTGAATATGTGTGTGTGTGAGTGGGTGTGTGTCTGTATGTGTGTCAGGGGAACCACCTCAGAGGGCCTATTTTTTAATCTCATTGGTTTTTATGAAGTCTTTAAAAGAAAAGCTTTAAGCAACGCCTCTGCCTTGCCTGCAATACGTGCGCCATGTCTCCTTTTTGGAACCCCACTCATGACTGGAGCGTTTTTGTTTTTTATTTTTTTTTCATGGACAAAAACAAAAAGGACATACTTGCAAAGCTAGTCGCGCAAGTCGGGAAAGACAGATCGCAAGAGAGAGCCTTAGTACTGTGCAAGAGAACTGTGTGTGTATACAGTCCATATCATATGTGTCCGTGGATCACGTGGACGCGTCTTCCAAGTGAGCTTCACAACAACAACAAAAGACACTTTTTCAATTCAATGTGGCCTTACTGATGAGTTCAGTTACAACAACAACAAAAAAACGCTTCCGCTCACTATCATGTCCAATTTCTCCGCCGGTACTGTCACACGAGAGCCTTCTTTTTCTAAAAAAAACTCCAAGTGTGGTTGCACTCACGGAGCACATCAAGGCCTTCTTTGTGTGTTATTCAAGCTTTCCTAACAGCAATATTGTACAGCACTACGAACGAGTTCACCAGCCAGCCAGTATATACCGCACGCGTGCGTCTTTAAAAAGGAAAATCCAGTTGGACTCACTCCATTCACTCTCCAAACAGTCCAAAAGGAAGTGAAAGCAGGCAATACGTGTGACCTTTACAGTACGACTGTAAACTTGAATGTGTGCTGAATGAAGTGCACCAATAAGTAGGAACAAAAAAAAAAAAAAGATAACTACAAATTAAGTTATGCCACCCTCATCCGCCTGTTTAACATGAAATGTTGTATATTTTAATATTTTAAATTATTGGTACAAAGTTTCCCCATCTTATGTCAAAAAAAAAAGTGCATTATTGCCTGTGCTGCCTCTGTTGGCCTGGGATTTTTATTGTCATTCTTGTTATTTTCAGTCAAATGCCACTTCTTGTATGGATTTGTTGAGCAACAAAGTGGAGTGTAGCAATTCAAATACCCTTTACCAGCCAGGTCCGGCCCTCTACCGCCTCCTGTGATGTTTTTTTTTTTTTTTTTGGCTTTGTTTACATGTTGACCCTCATCTTCCTTCTCCTCATCTCGCGCCTCGTCAGAATACACCGGGCTCGAACCGTGAGCCTTTCTTTGTATAAAGGGACTTCGCCGAGGGCTGCAAAAACATGTTACACGCCTTCTTATCATGAGCCCTTTTTTGTTTTTTTCCACTCTTCTGGAAGCAGCTGTGTTTTTTTAACAGTTATAACGAGCGCCGAACAATGTATGTAAGCTCTTAAAAATGCCAAATGTCTGATCGTGTAGGTTTTTTTTTTCATGCACTGCACAGTGAGAGGCAGCTTTAAGACATTTTGTTTAAAAAAAGGTAGCTCTCAGCCTTACTTTTCAAGATTATTTTTGAGTGCTAACTTTTTTTTCCTTTCTCTCACTATTTACGCCCCTTATTTAATATCACTGTCACTGTCCTTTGCTCACTCACTGTATCTGTGTGTTATTCTTGTACTGGTCATTGTGGTAGTATACTCAGTGCTCAAAAGGGTAGAAACCTGTGCTGTTTGTAACATTTAGCAATAGCATCAAAAACAAGGGGATGCATTTTTTTTGTCATTTTTATTTTTCGGAATAGCATAGTTTTTGTACATATCGCAGCTCTGGATCATGCTCAAATCTGTATGTCATTTAAAAAAAAACATGGGGGGAAAATGGCATAAAAATGATAATTAAAAAAAAGTGATATAAAGTTTGTCATTGTATTTTTTTTTTTTTTTTGTAACAAAAAATCTTTCCACCCAAGAATGTCTCTTAAGGTTTCACATTCACACTGGGACTTCTCTAGTGGCCTACATTCAATTATCTACAAGGTAACAGCAGTTTAAAAAAACAAAAACAAAGTAGGCACACGCAGCATTAATAAATGACCTCATTCTCACCGCTGTTTGTTTGCAGGTTGAGTCTGTGAAGTTACTGAGCAATTCTAGGAATCAAACCTTTCCATGGTGCAGCTGTTCCACATCCCACTCATGTAATGATAAGACAAAGGTCTGACAAACACCAAGTCCTGATTTGTGAGTCTCTTTCATCTGTCATACATCCTGGAAAATCCCTTGTAATTGATTTTTTGTCTTTACAACAATTTTCAAAGCCATATTCAAGTGAGAATGTCACTTTTCCTGTCTTGAAGTCCATGTTGCCGGATGAAGGAACCAGTTTCAGGCCACCTTTATGGAGTACAAGTTTGAGTTACAAAGGTCCGAGTCCAGATCAAGTCCGAGTCCAAGTCCAGAAGACATCAAGAGTAAACCTTCAGACAAAAAAAATACAAAATTAGACAAGTCTGTCCCTTAAATGCAGAGTGGCGGCAACTTACCTCTTTTTGTGGTGCCTCTGCAAGTGTTGAGCAAAGTCATGCGTGGTGCCGTATGTGTTTGCAATTGTCTTCTCACAGAATCCGCAGGTTGCTTCATATTTGGTCTTTGTGTAGCTAACAGATCTCAAACCAAATTTAGTAAGCCCGCTGTTTGCTGACATGACTGGAAAAAACAGATCAATGCTGGTCTAGTTTCATCATCTGAAAAACGGGTTCAGGTTTCTTTTGAAGGTGGTTAATTTTCAGGAATTAAACATAGTTGGACTTGGTCAAATCAAGTCTGAGTCATTTGCCAAGGAATCAGTCAAGTCAGAGTAAGAAAAAAAAAAAATTCGGACTTGAGTCCAGACTCGAGTCCAAATTCTTTACAAATGTGACAACACGGCGTCGATTAGTGAAATCCACTTCAGACCATTTCTTGTGGCAGCAGGGAACGAATGCTTTGTTCCGCGTTCTCGTCCGGGGTCTGCTCGACATTCTGCTCGGGGTTCGGATCGATGGCCCGCTCCTCGAACATTTCACCAATCTGCTCGGCAGATTGATCTGCCCTCAGCTCGGGAAGCTCCTCGAAGATCTCATCGGGGATCTGCTGTGGGACTTCTTGAACGTTCTCCGCGACGATTTGCTCATCCAGCCTCTGCTGGTCTTTAGTCTGACGCTTTTCTTGGCGCTTCTGCCGACGCCTCCCCTGGCACTTGTGCAGAGCGCTGTCCTCGGGCTCCACGTACCATTTGGCCTCAGTGATCTGGGTCCAGAGGTCCATGGCGCGAGCCTTGAGATGCAAGGACGAGAAGGTGTGCGCCACGCCCTGGCGAAAGCGCTTGTTCATGAAGCAGTAGACGATGGGGTTGACGCAAGTGGACGTGTACGACAGGAGGTGAATGAACGAGATGGGCGCCCCCGTCAGACGGTGGACCAGCCGTGGGTCAAAAGCCTGCCACGCGTTTACCACGAAGATCGGGGTCCAGCACACGAAGAACAGGCAGACGATGACCAGGAGCATGCGGACCACTCGTTTCTTGGCCAGCAGGTTGGCCGTGTTGCTTCGGAGGCTCAAGCGGCCCGCCGTGGTGTAAGTGGCGGGATTGTCTGTACCCTGCGAGCCTGTTCTCTTTTTTGAATGGAGGTAGCAACCATCGCCTTCGCTTGCTCGAAGGCTGCCGAAGCTGGCTGATCTGCCTGCAAAGAGAAGACGATATTAGAACTCAACTAAAATGCAACTCTAATCCAGTTCAGCACCAGTTGCAAATGGTTGTTTGGGGCTAAACTAGTTTGCTGCCTAATAGGGATGTAACTATCTAAACGTCACCATATGATATCACGATATGATAATTATCACGAGATTGTGGGGTGGTTGGCGATATTTAAAAAAGGTCATAATATATATATATATAAAAAAACAAAACAAAACTCATACTTAAAGGGATACTTCACATGTTTAGCCCATTATAGCAATAAAAAGTTAATATTTTGTCTATAATTAGATACTTTCATTATTTTTCACGTACAAATAGTACCTTTAAAAACACATTTTGCAACTTGCTGTCGACTGAAAATGACATCACAAGGGCTCAGGTAACCAATCACAGCTCACCTGTTTTCTAGAATTGGTCATGTGACATTCACAAGCTGAGCTGTGATTGGTTACCTGAGCCCTTGTGATGTCATTTTCAGTCGACAGCAAGTTGCAAAATGTTTTTTTAAAGGTACTATTTGTACGTGAAAAATAATGAAAATATCAAATTTTTTATTGGCAAAATATTAATATTTGACTGCCAAAAATGGCTAAATAAGTAAAGTATCCCTTTAAAAAAAAAAAAAAAAAAGCACAATATTGTGCTTTTGTACATAACAGCAATGGTATGTTGTTATTATTATTATGTTTTATTATTATGTTGTTAATGCACGCACACATTGAGTTCCTCCACATATTGATTGGCTTCATGAAAATATCAAAATTATTATAAGCAAAATATTGTTTGACTGCCAAAAATGGCTAAATAAGTAAAGTGTCCCTTTAAAAAAAAAAAAAAAGCACAATATTGTGCTTTTGTACATAACAGCAATGGTATGTTGTTATTATTATGTTTTATTATTATGTTGTTAATGCACGCACACATTGAGTTCCTCCACATATTGATTGGCTTCGCAGGCAAATTGTGTGCCCCTTCATCTGACCATTAGCGTGGATTTTAAACATAGAAGAGCCAAAACATCCCTAATGAAAATTGAATTGCACTAAAAAACTAGGCACCAGATGGTGCTAGAACTGCACAAATGGAAAGCAACCTGACTTTTTGAACAGATGTGTTGCATTTAAATATTGTGAACATGACGACGATGATATTGTGGCAGTTTTAATATCACGACATCGCGCTTATCGTTACATCCCTACTGCCTTAAATGGGTTGCAGATTGCTTTACCTACGGCTGACGTCCTGTTGGACAGCTCGAGCCTGATCCCCTTGTAGAGCTCCACAGAAATGAGTCCATAGGCAGTTAGTATCACAGAGCCAGGCAGGAAGAAGAGCAGCAGCAACAAGGAGATATACCTGAGAGAGACAAAAGCCTGAAATCAAGTTCACATCCACGCCGTTTCTCGTTGGTCTTGATTTCGACTGTACCAATATGCCAGGAGGTTTCGGTTCTGCCACATCATGCGGCACATGAAGCCACGAGTGTTGTCGCGGCGATTAAAGGGCTTCAGGGAGCTGGAATAGATGTAAGGCATCATAAGCAACAAAGATGTCAGCCAGGTGGCGCTGATGACCTTCAGCGCATGCGATTTGGTCTGCCACGTCCTGGAGGTCAGCGGTCTGCAGATGGCGCTGTAGCGTTCCAGCGCGATGGCCACCAGGTTGTAGGTGGAAACACTCACAGAGACACCTGGGACAAAAAAAAAAAGAACATTTCAAACTGGGGTTGAATTAATTTGCTGACAAACATCAGCATCATACCCATAAAGTACATGACCATCTTGCATGTGCCGTTGCTGAAGACAAAGGTCCGCATCAGGTTGGGGATGAGAGTGAAGGGGATGCACACCAGGGAGACCATCAGGTCGCTCACGGCCAGGGAGAGCAGGAACAGGTTGGTGACAGTGCGCATGCGCCGGTTCCGAGACAGAACTGCGATGATGAGGCTGTTGCCCACCACGCTGGTGAGGAAGATGACGCAGTACAAGAAGACCCGCACGGCGTCGTCGAGATCTACGAGAGTGGGACAACACAAGAAAGAAAGAAAAATAATACTCAAAATGACTGGAATGTGCAAAATGGACGTTAACTTTTCGGTTGTGGAGGAGCGCTCCAGCGTGCGTAATTGCGCAGTGAAACATTCCAAGTTAAAAAGTCGCTAGGTTGGAAGTAAGTTGACGAATAGTTCAAACCTTTCACGCCCGTGTCCACTGTTGCGACTCTCGAAGGTTCACAACCTGACAAATTGCTGACACCCAGCCTGCACAAAATCGCGCTCACATCCGTAGAGTTGAGCATTTCGTGCACGGTGAAAGCGTCCATGGTATGGAGAAAAGTGGGAGCAAAAAAAAAACAAACAAAAAAAAACACGCCGTGATGTGAGATTTCTTCCCCCACTTGCTGGTGGGTTTGCGCTCCGGAGACTGCACTGGACTCTCTTCTGCCTTGGACTGGCCACCTCAGGACTCTGTGCGGTTTTCATGACTACAGTGGCACTGGGGCATCACAGCTGCCGGGCCCCCAGCATCGTCATTCGTGACGTCACGCGTCTATGCAGTAACACTATTTTCAGGGTATTTTGTATTTATTATAGTGACATTTATTTTTAAACTGATTAATCTCATGATCAATCCAAAATCGGACATCCTTCCTTAAGCCTATATTGTTCCATTCTAACTTATTTGTTTCTTTGACCAATCCTTCATCATCCATGCTTCATCATTCATCCCTTCTGTCCTTCCCTATACCATCCATGCTCACTCCTCGATTCTTTACTTCACCTTCTGTTTCTCTTTTCTTTCATACACCCTTCCTTCCTTCATCCTTTCTTCCATAAAGGAAGTAAGGAAAATAATTGTTTTCTTTCCCCTCCTCCTTAGCTACATATTTTCCAGCCTTTCCTTTCTAGCTTCCTTACAAATCCATGTTTCTTGCCATTCAGCCTTCCCATACATCATTTCACCCTCCATCCTTCCTTCCATTTCGTCATCTTGCTCCCTTCTCTTCCTTTCTTTATTTAAAACTATTCTTTTTTTCCGATCTACATTAAATAAGTTAATTTAAAAAAAATATGTACCCTTTTTTGTCCAACTCTATGTGTTGGAAACCTAAAATTGTATTACGTAGGCCTACATATAAAACGTCTGTTTTATTTTAGACATTTTCAAGTATTTTTTGTCAAGTGTATCCACCTGATACGTATTGTCTCTAGCTTTACTGTATTGTATACGAAAATGTAAGGCTGTACATTCGCAAGTAGGAACCAATAAGCGATCAGTTTCACGAAGTAGTTTCTCAGGTGATAGTTTGTCCCTGCGTACTTGCCGTAGCAGTCACAATTTTTAGTTCCGGGTTGGCTAAGACCACTCTAGTCGCCTTTTAAACGTCATTTTACTTCTCAAACACGACGCGGCGAGTTCAATGAAAGATGGACGAAGGCGCCGATTTGTCACTGACTGTTTCTCAGCTCGTTCGGCGCCTGAGGGGAAGCCATTTACATGCTGAAATGGAGCGAGAAGCTAGGGTGAGTATACTAGCATTAGCGCCCGGCTATACCCAAACCACACCCCAAAAGAAACGTCCTACAACCAGTAACTTTTTTTTTTTCAACTGATTGCAGGAGTGTTTACATCAGCCGGAGATCCGTCTGGATACACTGAAGGATGATGTGCGGAAATTCCTCAGAACATCAGGTGCGTCGTCATTTCTATAATAAAATTACATGCAACACAGCATTTTACATTCACGGTGTGTTTGTTGACAGGCTGGGAAAGAAAACTCCAGAATGCAGTGCATCGAGAATTACACGTGTAAGTTAAAATACTAACCCCGAAAGCAGTGATTTGGACCCAAATGAGGAAAAAAAATAAACAAACAAGCAAGTGGTTTTTGGTTTACGTTAACTTTTTGAGGTTAGGACTGCAATTTCCTAAAAAGAAAAAAAATGACATCGTAATTTACTGAAGAGAAGACAAACTATTTAAGACTTACATCTAATTTTGTTACATTAGTAAGGGTACCATGAAAGGCACTTTGAACGTAAGCAAGTGTAATGATTAAAATAGCTATAATGTGGTTCGGATAAAAGCTTACTCGTGTATTATGAAAATGGCTTGAATTATTTGCTTGTTGTTGATCGTTTGTGGGGAAGAGGAAGTTCAAGGATGCCCCTAAAAATTACCAAAAATGCTTAGAATACACCATTATGTATAATGTATGTATGAAGCAAAACAAGTGGCCCCCAACTTTTCTCCAGATGACAAAGTTAAGCACCTCCATCCTATCCTCATCACTCAACCCCTCCGTGCTCTTACAGCTGTTTAGATAAGCTTCAATGAGGTTTATTTCACCCCGAGGACGTGTTAGTCATGACCACCCACCTGTTGAGTAAGAAAAGCATGATGGATATAATTTTATTTTATTTTTTTAATAAACTCCTTTGTGTTTATTTCCAGTGGGCGACTGCCCCCAAGCCTCTTGGTGGCCCCTCCGGAGCACCTCAAAGAGCCCCTGGCCTACATGCGCAAGGCCCAGGTCAGCCTCTTTACCGCTCATCACTTCTGTCCTTCTAGTGTGTTGTAAGCTGTGTGTGCGCGTGTCACAGGCCAGCTGGGAGAGGCGCATCTTGAAAAGCCTGAACAGCATGAGCACAGAGCTGGGAGTGCCTCTGGCCCGAATGGTAAAATAAAATACACATATCACATATCAAAACATGTCATCTTTGGCAGAGCTATTTTTTAAGTATTTAATGTGCAATGAGAGTTCAGTTGAAATGGGAGCAAATTTTCACACCAAGCATAAATATGCAGTAAACCTTACCACCAGTATACTTGCCTACATTGCATCGTAATGGCCATTTGAGAGGATGAAGAAGCAATGCATGTCTTTTACTTCCTGCGCATGCAAACGGAACAGCATGTACTGTTTCATGAAAAAGTGAAATTACGTGACCATTTAAGCCAAAAACTCGGGCCAATTTTTATTTTGGAAAAAAAACTAATATCGAACGATAGAATCATGTGGCCGATGGATCGGTTAGGCTCTTGGCTACTTGTGCTTTTTTTTTTTTTTTTTTTTTTTTTTTTTCAATTAACATTTTATTTCACCCTTTAAAGTAAAAGAACGAAAGGGCACATAAAGAAGTCAAACTTGTTATTGTCTGCCAAGTTGTTCTATATATAAATATATATTTACAGTAATTGTGCTTTTATACATTTTTTGTTAAAAATACAAATAGAAGATTTTGTTTTACAATCCAGATTGTTCCACAGACTGACAAATTGACTGGTAACATTTTATGATGGGCTTTACACATTATTTTAAGGCAGTTAAACTTCATTAATTCATTACATTTTAAAGTTTTTACTTGTATAAATAATGGATTAGTGTGGTCTCTGTATCCACAACCAAAAACAACACGGATAGCACGTTTCTGTAGAAGAAAAATGGGTTCAGTGTAAGTTTTGCTAGCACACCCCCACATGTCAATATAACAATAACAATGCTTCATTGTCATCTGTAACCATTGCGTGACATTGTCATGTTTGTGCCGCAGAGGCCAGCGGCCGAGCAGCAGGACCTAAGTAACAAATGGAACGAGATGGGCACGGATGAACCAGGTATTTTCAAAAGGATCTCTCACCATGCTGTGTTTTTATCACGACCTAAAATGTTGTCATATACATGCAGCTTAAATCGTAATTCATACATGAGCTTGAACTTTGAGTACTATACGAGACCCAGGACAGCCTCGGATAATAACATTTAGGACTGGGCTATAAACATGGCAGATATAGAAGCTGTCCAGACCCCTGTCGAACCCCCTCCTTTAGTCCAAGTGGTGACGTGGGTCTCCTGAGAATGACAGCGCATTTGAATTTACTGGTCGGAAGGTCCCAGCTTGCCACCGTCTTCCTGTTCTGCTTTTTGAAGTCTCTGTGTGCACTCAAAAGTTTCTTCCTCACTTTAATAAGAATAGATTGTAACTAATAAATTGTACTGTTTTTTTTTTTTTTTTTTTCAATAAAGACTGTGTCATGTGCTTGCAGACTTGAGTCGCTTCAGGCCCGTCTACGCCCCCAAAGACTTCCTAGAGGTGAGTGCACGTCACGGTGCGGCCGCCGCTCGTTCGGTGGAAACGCACTTCATCGCACGGCTTCCCACACAGGTGGTGGTCGCCCTGCGGAGCCCCAACCACGACAGCGGAGAGGACGCAGGCGCCAGGAGCCACTGGGGCCTCATCCAGGTCCCCCTCGATGTCAAGGACATCACACAGCTGGTAGGGGTCAAGCTGGTAGTGTTCACGCTGCACTCACTCGTCTGATTCATGCTCTTCATGTTGTTGTTTTTTTTTGTTTTTTTTTCTCAGAGAGGAGTCTACACCGAGCTGAGTCTCGCCACCGGGCAGCTGGGGATCGATGACAACGCGCACATCCATCCAGGCACTGACCCTCTCTTCTTGTTATTTCTTAACTTGTCGGGC
Organism: Festucalex cinctus; assembly: GCF_051991245.1. Classification (NCBI taxonomy): domain Eukaryota; kingdom Metazoa; phylum Chordata; class Actinopteri; order Syngnathiformes; family Syngnathidae; genus Festucalex; species Festucalex cinctus. Next base: position 15,159,263 of record NC_135426.1, read on the forward strand.
CTGGTGATGACGATTTTTTTTTTTTCAAAGCTTCGAAGCTCACTCGAGTAATGTTAAAAGAAAAAAAGGAATCCCGACAGTTGGTGATGCACTTTCAACCGTTTATTGAACAGTCAAATCCATTAATACAAAATGAAAGCGCTCACAAGGAGCTTGGAAAAGACACGAATACCGAACTAACCACAAAGTGCTAACCCGACTGACTCCAACTCCTGACGTCACTCGTTAAGCCCCGCCCCTTAAATGCACACCAAATTGTACATGTATTACAGTGTGACCTTCGACTTAATTACATGTTATACACTGTCTCGTTTCTTATGTTTTATTTTATTTAATATTTAAAATTTAAAGTAGTATTTTTTATTTTTGTAACACTCGATCGAAACAAAGCATATTGCTACCACCCCAGAAAAAAAGGTCAGTATCATTATGACATACTTTTCATGTTTTAATGTTAAAGCTACTGAACTAGCTAGCTTCCAGACTACCAGGGAAAAAAAAATATTGTCCAATCATGTTTATTTTGATATTCCCAAATCTTCGTGAAGTAACTGGAATACTGCAAAAGACATTTTTTGAAAGGAAAAAAAAAAAGTTTTTATTTTTACGCTATGATGTGTACACTACAGAGGACATTTTTTAAAACTTAAGTGCGAGGCTCAAATACAGTTAAAATAATTCAAACAATACTTTAAATGTGTTCTTAAGACTTAAAAAAACATGCTAACAACATTTAAAGCCTAAATTTGTTCAATAAAAAGTGTTATACACTTACTTGTCCTCTTCCCTAAAAAGTGCTTGCACTGAGGAAAGCCATTTTCTTTTATGATGCAATCAAACGTAGCAAAGCCCCGCCCCTACACATTTGGTATCATTGGAAAGTCCTCTGTAGAGCACAAAAGGAGTTAATTCAGTCGTATGCACTGGGTGGGAGATATTCAGGTTTAAAAAGGTCCACTACAGAGGACAAATTTGAACTGCTGGTAGTCAGGCGGCTAGAATATTCCATTTTGAATAGCTACTGCCACCTACTGATGAAAAAATGAAAGTGCACAATTGCACATCATCTTCACATACGCAACGCGCACATGACAGGGCGCGGGAAATTCAAACCCAAATCCAGTCTGGAAACTATTGGCCAGAGCCTTGCAGGAGTACCACTTGTGAACAGCTAAGGTCTTAATTTACTAATTAGAAGACATTTCAATAAAAATAAAAAGGCTACTTTTTGCGAGAAAAGTTACATATCCATTTTTAAGTTCAGTGTAGCGTTAAACTGTAAAACTCACATAATATGCTAAGTTTAGTGTCACATTTCAATGTGTTAAAGTTCACATTACAACGTAGTAAGGTTTTAACATGATGAATTTCACATTTTAACGCGATAAGTTATCACATAACATTCCGCATTCGGCAAAACAAAGAAATTCCTTCTGGTTCTCGAGCCCTATGTGGATATGTGTGTCATATTTTGTGTTGTACATAACTAATACATTTTTTTAAATGAGCCAAGTGTTTAAAAGGAGTTAAGATTTAAAAAGAACATTCACAAAAATGGAAATGTCTGATAGAAACTAAAATTGCAAAATGGTGTACTAGTCACAAATTCACCTATTGGTGGATTTTTTTTGAGGGTCCCTTTACTTGCTGAAAAATTCACCTGCTGTTTTTCTGCTCAAGTCAAAGCAATGAAAGTATTCCTGTATTATTGGTGCTAAGGAACTACGTTAAAATAAGTTGAGGAGCTTCATGTAATGCTTTGCTGCCATCTTGTGGCAGTTACATTATTTTTTTTGCTATTTCCACATCTCCCTTGAATAATAACAAGGGATTTCTTTGCTACTACTTTGCAGACTTATTTGAAAATGACTACATTGATATTGGAAAGAGAGGTAAGAGAGCCTCGTGGCCCGCGTCTCGTGTCGCAGTCTCATCCTCTCGTGCCGCCGCAGTGCTCACCGAGCAGGACAGCGCGGCGGCGCAGCAGTACAGCCGGCGAGGCTGCCCCACAGGGCTCCGGGCGGACCTCTGGGCCCTCATCCTGAATTCTGTCAACCAGCCACAGGTTGGAAACCCATGCGCTTGACACACATACACACACCGTCTGTGTTTGTCTTACAGCAGCTGTGGTGATTCCCATAACGGTTTTATTTTTATTCGATAACAGCTCCTTTTTTGGACATTTGGCCCCACAAACGCGGGATTTAACACGCCACGTCATGTTCAGTGTGATCCTCCAGCTGTGCCGATTGAATGTTTACACGGCCAGACCATCGCGACGCTGTCAATCAAAGCGCGGTTAGCCCAAACAGAACATCCAGCCTTCCCGTGTGGCAAAGGGTTTACATAAACCAGACCGGCGGGAGAGTCTGGAACACATCGCACATTTTTATCCCGATCTATTTGTTTAAATAGATGAGATTCTTGTATCGTATTTCTCCTCTGAAGCGGAGCTGGGTTTCCATTGTAGTCCTCCGTTTTGTTCCGCGCACTTCCGCAGCGTGGATCCATCACCTCGCAAGGGACAGTTTTATCGCCGCAGGCGCATATTCATCACGCCGCACGTTGAAGCGGAGATACTTGAAAGTGGAGAGGGGTTGTCGGAAACGCCATCCATCTCATCCAGGCAACACGGGGGCGGCGGGTTGACAACGGACAAGCAACGTTAAGATACATTGTCTTCCTCTCCCAAATGGAAACGGGACATATTACGTAACAGTGACTTGAATTGTTTAAAAACAAATACAGTGGAACCTCGGAGTTCGAACGTCTGGGAACTCGTACAAAACGGACTTTGACCAAAAAATCTGAGAAAAAAAATTCCTCGGAGTTTAACATAATTTTCGGAGTCCGAACACCCAAGCAAAGCTTAACGTACCTTGACATTTTACAACTTGCCTTAAAAACATGTATAAATTATATGCTGAATTTATGATGTTTAGTACAGGAGGAAACTTGGATTTATTTATTTTTTTTAACTCATTCACTCCCAGCCATTTTCACTGAATCACAACCCCCTTCGCTCCCAACTGTTTTACTGGATTATGACTGATTTTGCAAGGCCCACAGAATATTGTGTTCTTTGGGACACTGGTAATATTAAAATAGAACGGATTTATACGTTTTTGAGAGCAAATGAATTAATTAAAGAATTATAACTGTAATTCAACAAAAGATTCCTCTGCCAAATCTAGTATTTGGGGTCTAAGGAACTGAGTGATTAAAGAAAACGGTGGTCTTCAAAGCAGCACTACCGGCCACTGTTTTTTTAAAAAAAAAATTTATTTATTTATTTTTTTAAACTTGTTAAAAAATATCGACCTCCCCGGCACAAACCCCCCACACCACCTCCGGCCTTATACTAACTGCCTTTGAGCTGTATATGTCTCATCTGTATGTATACCGTACAGAATCAATCAATCAATCAATCAATCAATTCTGTTCAAACTCCAAGGTACCACTGTAAATCTGATCTCTACAGGGCCTGCCCACCAATTAAGCGTGAAATTCAAAAGTCGGTAGTAGAGGAAGTAGGGCTGAATGATTTTAAAAAATAATCTTATTGTAATTTAAAATGTGATTATTTTCAAGTGGAGATCTTCTCGTACTTTGTGTCTGCCATGTAGACCGCGTGACTCTTTCTGCGCTAAGTTTTTAAGGAATGAGGGGAGCCGCTTCAATATTGCAGAGAGTCGGCTGGATTCACTCCCACGATGGTGGAAATGGAAACTTCTACCTGTGCTCTTCTAAGAAAATACCAAAAGAGAGAAACTTTGCGCACGGAAATAAGAAGTCAGATTACAACAATAATGCAAACAAATCTGTGGCTTTATCACTTCATGCTTCATGAAACAATATGTAAACATGTGGACTGCACTTCTTAAGCACTAAACTTATCTAGACATTTTATAAATAAATAACCAAAACGCATACTGTATATACAATTTGGCCAAGTTATTATACACACGTTATTCCCTCCTTTTTAGGATGTGATGTATTATGAGCAGCTGAAGGCGGGAGTCCTCCAGCATGACCTGCTGGTGGACAACCTTATCTACAAGGTAAGCAAACCTCCCCGCCGCCTCACCGGCAGACTGACATGCCGCATCCTCCCTGCGGCCCGCAGGATGTGAAGCTGACCGCCAGCAACGACGACTACTACTTTGTCTTCGAAGACTTCCTATACCAGGTACGTTGTTTTGTTTTCTCCCGTCACTTCCTCCTCCTCACTGTGTGAACTCAAAATCCCTCTTCAGGTGTTGCTGTGTTTCTCCCGGGATGCCGCCGTCTTGGAGCACTTCAAGTACAACAGCGCCACTCCACCCAAATCCTACATCCAAGGTGACTGCGCGTCTTTCAGCATGTGTTGGCGCTAGTTTTGTCTAAAAAGGGTTTGTCTCGCAGGGAAAGAAGGGGATGAGGACTTTGCTGTTTTTTATCCTCCCAACGGTGAGTCCCCATCTTGACTTTCACAGTCCCTTTCATCCAGTTGTCCTTGAGAAAGGCCGCAAACAGTTACTTAGTTTAATTTTACACTTAACGCATGTGCTGTATCGTGTATCTGAATGTACGTTTTTGAAACAGGTGTCATCCCGTTCCACGGCTTCTCAATGTACGGTGAGTCAAATGGCCGTCGCGCTCTTGATGCGACGGAATCCCTCCAAACGAAGACGCCGTATCTTCCAGTGGCGCCGCTCTGCTTCCTGTACAACGAGCCGTCCAAGCTGTACAGCGTCTTCAGAGAGATGTACACTCGCTACTTCTTCCGACTGCACGCTGTGTCGTCGGCGTGCTCGGTACGAACCTGCCGCGCTGTGGCTCCGGGCCAAGCGTCAGACACCTCATGTTGTCTTGTCTGTCCGTCCCACAGGGTATCGTGTCTCTTTGTCTGCTTTTCGAGCGGCTCCTGCAAACGCACCTGCCGCAGCTCTTCTACCATCTCCGACAGATCGGAGCTCAACCGTAAGTTGTTCATTGTGTGAGGTGGAAATTGATTCTTGACAGCAAAGTTGACCCAAGAAGTTGGGATTTGTTTTTTTTTTTAAAAGACACAAATGTAATAGGGTGAGGAGGTTAGAACATAAATAGCACTAAAAAAAAAAAAAAAAAAAAAAAAAAAAAAGGAACATAAATAGTTTATTGTGTTCATTCTTATTAACAATAAAATAATAACCTATGCTTTTATTTTATAAATGTATTTGTTTACCCTGTATTTTTTGTATTTATGATTATTTGAATATCATAAATTATAACAAATAATACAAAAGGATGTATTTTCTGTTTTTTTTTTTTTTTATTTTTTATTTTTTTTTAAAGAAAAATCCACACATGTTTTATTTATGTTTTAAAAGACTTGGCAATTTATTCACTGGTTATTTTGAAATCAATTATTTTAAAACATGTTTTACTTTAATGAAAGAATATTCCACAATTGTTTTTATTCGATTTATAAAAACTACATTGACTACAAAGATAAATGAATCTGAAATGTTTTCTAACCCTTAGACATGCTGTACTATCATCTAATGTAGTGCTGCCACCTAGTGGTTCATTGTCTCATTACAAAAACAACATATTTGGTTTATTTAGACAGTCTTTTTTTTTTTTTTTTTTTTAATTCTTGGCAGGTTGCGCATTGCCTTCAAGTGGATGATTCGAGCTTTTTCGGGTTACCTTTGCACTGACCAGCTGCTTTTCCTTTGGGACCGAATCCTGGGTTACGACTCACTGGAGCCAGTAGCAGGTAATGTTTGTAAACGCCGTACAGCGCCCGCTTTCTTTACGCCACTGTGATCTGAATCCCTACCAGTCCTAGCGGCTGCCATCTTCGCCTTTCGGGCCGAGAACCTGATGGAAGTCACATCTCTGGCGTCAGCTGAGGTACACGCCATATATTATGTCCTTGTTTTCTTGTGGAAAACCAAATAAATAGAGAGGGTGAGGGAGGAATCTTCAGAGAGTGCAGGAGTGAATTGTATCAGTCAGTTCCTCGCCTCTCTCCTCGCGAGCCCTGAACTGAGTGTCTTCTCCTATTTGTGTTGTGTTTAATTGATGTCAAGCAGGCAACCCTGACAAAGTTATATTATTTATGAATCATTCTTACTAATGCAGCTACTACAAATAAAGATCCACATTAATGAACCACTTTGTCATCTGGTCCACTGCAGGCTGTCCTTGCCGATCTTTCTACCCTCAAAGTCATGCCACTCATCCAGATCTTCCTGTTTGCCATCTAGCCAAGCATCCCAGCAGGTGATAATCACTGAATTTGTTGATATGCATCTCTGGTCGTGATTGTCAAAGTGTACCACTGAATTAAATGTTCCGACTGTGCTTAGGATTTCAATGGCTTAAATTATTTTTAATCCAGGCCAATTTTTTGTATTTACATGTAAATGTTTACATCCATTTCAGTAAATTTTTTTAATTTTATTTATAAACAATACATTTTAATTGGAACAGTAGTTAAGCACAGTTTTTTGTTCACTTTATTTAAACGCACTTTATTAAAGCTTTGTGGCCAAAAGTCAATCAATAAATCAAGTATTACACGCACAATCACTTCTATTGTACTGTATATATTTCAAAGTTGCATGAATACATAAAACAATTGTACACTTCATAAAAGCACTCAAGTTGAGAAACAAGACTGCACAAATAAGGCGTCTTCTGGAAAGTTGCGCACGATTTATCGGTTGATTAAAATGTAGAAAATGACTCGTTTCAAATTTGGACGGTCGTCTTTCCTCATCAGTATAAAAAGTGGATGCTGCCACCGTGATTCTTCCCTTCTGTGATCATTTCATCACAAAAATTCCCATTGGTAGCACAAGTGAAGAAGAATTCACAAAAAAAAAAAAAAAATGGTTTTCACAATGCTGCGTTCAACACAGTTCAAGTCAGTAACACCTGGTTGGACCAGAAAAACATTAATAAATAAATAAATATAAACACACAAAAAAAGTAATCTCAGTGGGCGTTTTTTTCAGTGCGAGACGGCGTCAATCCTACGGCTCAGTAAACGAGGTTGCAAAGAACCCTGGGAGGCAGGCGCAGCGAAACAAGTCCTGGCGAGAGTTCCCGAGGTCAGACGTCGTAGTCTGGCAGGGCCGAGTAGGCGACGCCGCCGACCGACGGGCCGCCGGAGTAGAGCGGGAGGAGCCAGCAGAATACGGAACCTGATTGGCGGAGAGAGATGGCAAAAATTGAGAACCTGCTTTTCATTTTAGTTAGTTTTCATTTGGTTTTGAGTTTTGTTTTTAATTTAGTTTTAACTCATTTGCTCCCAAAAACGTATAAATAGGTTCTACTTTAAATATTAATTGTCTCAAAGACGTATTTATACGCGTTTTTATTTTTTTCATGCTCGAGCATACGGAAGGCTTTGACGCAGCCTCTCAACTGCAGAGAACGGTTGAAGCAAAGGTAGTTATATAAAAAAAAAAAAAAAAAAAAAAAACACGGCCAGCAGGTGGCAGCAGAGTATATGAGATCAACCAGGGCCATGTTACGACAAGCCGTTTTCCTCACAGTTTTAAACAGATTTGTGAATAATGATGAAACTTAGCTATATTCTAATATATTCTATTACTTCAAAACGGAAACCGATAGAAATCCATTTTTTTTCCCCTGATGATAGAAGATACTTTAATCTTTCTTTTGGTAGGTTCCATGTTTTTATAGCAATAGAACACAATATTCTATGGGATTTGCAAAATCAGTCAAGATCCAGTAAAACAGCCGGGAGCGAAGGGGGTTGCTACAATGAAAATGGCTGGGAGGGAATGAGTTAATTCGTTTTCAGGGTGGTTCTGTTAGTTTTTATTAGTTTTAGTTGTTTAATAAATGCTTAGATTTCGTTAGTTTCATTATTAGTTGTAGGTTTTATTTTAATGTGTATTACTTGTGCGCAATATTTAAAAAACACCATGGGAGCGACGTCATCTGAAGGTGCTTTTCTATTGGCTGCTGCTAGATGACGTCACTTCTGTGTGACACTTTCAAACGTCGTTATTCTGGTTGATATCAAAATAAATTTACTTAAAATCACATTTAAAATCATCCCCAAAGGCTCATGCATTAAATATATTACCAAATACTAAAATGAAGGACATTGTTGCTACCATTATAGTTTTGCAAACATAAAAATATAGCTTCCGTTAGTTTTAGTTTTTTAAAAAAACATTCTCGTTTTCATTTTATTTCGTTATCAAAATTGTTTGTTAAATTTTAGTTTTTTTCCTTAGTTTTCATTAACTAAAATAACCTGCTCCCATCAATGGACCACGAGAATTGAACGTGTGCTTTCACCTCGTCCGAAAACCTCCCGCAACAGCGCCAGCTTTGGCTTGCGCGTGGCGTGGTGAGATGGCGGCTGCGGGGACGACGGCGACGACGACGAGGATCCCCGTTCCTTCATCATCATCAGCCTGTTTCTCATCTGCTCGATGGGCGTCTCGTCGGCGATGATGGACGCCAACTGGCGAGGACAAGAATGAATACAAATCTGTTTTACATTTGCATATTTTCACCAGCTCCACTCGCACCTGATCGTAAAAGATGACCAGGACGAAGACGCCGAAGAGCACCGACTCCACCAGCAGGATGATGTAATGCGCCCTGGAAAAAACACAGACACACGTAAGGAACAGGCCGCCGACGCTACCCGTGACCCCAGTCGGAATCGGACTCACACGATCAGGTGCTTGCCGGGCGAGTCCTCCGCCTCGCCCTCGCCGTCCCTCTCGTTCCGGATACGCCACACCCAGGCCGACACCACCAACAGCATGGCGTACACGCTGGCCACGCCTGATGATAAATAAATCATCACGTGATGCACATCCTGGCGGCGTGTTTGTGAGCGCGTGCTCACCCGTGTAAAAGAGGAACTGGATGAAATACTTCTGGTTCAGCTCTCCCACGCAGTTATTGATCCTAAAAGAAAAAAAGTCGCATGAGGATGCCCTGGTGATGAGTCGGATTACAACAATAAAACAAATCTAGCTTCTTATCGCACCACGGGCAGTGATGGTCCATGCGGCGTATACATCTTTGGCACACGCGACAGTGGTGCGCCCGTGGGGGTCTGTAGGTTTCACAGCGGCTGCACACTGTCCAGCCCTCGCATCCCTGCACCACACACACACACACACGTGACGTCAGCAGGGAGGACACACAAACATGACATCACCACATAAACAGTTCACCCGATCGCTCATCCGTGACGACTGCGAGCGGAGGTCGGAGAAGTCGAGCGCCGTGTCTGGGAGAGGAACCACACCTGTGAACAAATAGGGCGCGCGTTGAGCTGGGTGGGTTTGCTTGTGGTTTGGCGGGGTGACGTCACTCACCTGGGTCCGAGAAGACCGCCTTGGAGTGGCAAGCGAGCAGGAGCAGCAGGATGACGTTGAAGGCGGACCCGTGCAGGCTGCACCAAACACTGTTGGAAAGGTACATGAAGAATCTATTTGAGTACAGTAACTATTTGTTCGTTCGTATACAAGCCGGGCATTGACACCCGTGACGTCACCGGAGCGTCCACCGCCCCTAACAGTGTGCGCCACCCACCTGCCCGAGTACGCGGGGATGAGGACGTACTGCACCACCACGTAGTCCGCGTAAAAGACGCTGAAGTACGTCAATATCAGACAGATGACGCCGCACGGGTCCCGCCGGCACCGCAGCGACGCCATCTTCGGGAAGGCTCCGCCTCTGCGTGGTCCATTTCCTGGTGACGTCAGTCGATTGTGTCAAGAAATTGCCCCCTCAATAAATGTATTTTTTTTTTTTTTAAGATTTCAATCACTGAATCACTTGAAGATAAAAAGGATTCATAAAAATCATTTAAATTAATCCTTGATAGGCTCAAGTTATTATTTCAATATTTATAGTAGCAGTTTTTCATACTATAATACGTATATGAATAATACTCAGATGATTTAAATACAACTACAATGTAGATGGCAGAGAATGCGACACGTGCTTGAGGGACGTCATCAAACTTGTTTACATATTTTACAGTAGAGATTTATGAAACTACTCTTGTCGTCATCGTTCGCTTCCTAAAGAGAAGACAAACTGTCAGTGCCAAATGTATGTTTTTCTTGAATGACTGCTCCATTTGTATTGATTCGTATGAGTGTAATTTGTGTGAAATAAGTATTTCACGCTATCGTCAGTAGTAGACAATTGTAAATAAAGTTTTACGGGAAAAAAACAATTTCCGGGTGTACACGGGTGACGTCAGAGCAGCTTCGAACTATAAATACTCCGCCCCAACCCCAGCGTCTTTGCGGAGTGTGGTTGCTAACCCTAAATCGATTATGCTTCCCGTACTTAACGTTTGCTGTTTTCTTGCTCGGGCTTTCACGCAAACTACGGGAGGTCAACCCAGGAATGACTTAGAGCCAAAATTCGAAGGGAGAAAAAAGTCCCGAGACATCCACTTCGCCGTTCAGGTCCCCATTGGAAGCACCGTGAATACGCCGTGGTCAGCTTGGCTGCCGCGAAGAGTTCGTCTCTGTTGCTCCGGTGTCTTCCCGTTGGGGAGGAATGTTGGCCACTGAACAGATTAACTTGAGCGGGGGCAACACCGCCGAACCTTTCAATGGTCCGGTTCTGGAGCCTAAGCTCAGACATTTAAACTACAAAAACGACAACATGGCAATTCAAGCCTTCTGGCGTTGGAGCTAATTAGCTTGACGTAGCTATGAGCATCGCAACTCCTGGGAGAGCACGTTTGTTTATTTTACGCCACTTTGCGTTGTTTCAAATTACACACTCTAGTTCTTAGTTTTCACTATAAATAAAGAAAGACCTTTGTCTTAAATGATGCAAATTGCCGAAAACACCAGTTGAATAGAATGTTTTTTTGTTTTTTTTAATGGCGGAAATCACGTCTGCCAGCTAGTTGCAGCGACCACCTTGTTTTGAATTAGTTGTGTAGCCTTGTTTTATTTCTGATAAATTTATTTTTAAATATATAAATTTATTTCTGATAAATCTGGTGTTTTATTTCTGTTTTTTAATCTCTCAACCAATTGCATTATCCAGTAATTGACTTTCTTTCTTTTTTTTTTTTTATGGCATAGTACCTAGAGTGGCCATGTGGCACGGTCAACATTAGTTTGTGCGTAAAGCAAGCATATTTACTTGTCTAATCGTACAAAAACAATTGATTTTTTTCATTTATAGTCCTTAAGACAAATCGTAATGCTTAATGAATAGACTACATACATTTTTTTAGTTTTTGCGCGACTACCAAAGACTTGAGCACACCAGCATCCTTAGCAAATTTAGGTCAATAATACATTCAAGGTACAGATGCTGAATTGGTGCTCTTTTACACTAAACATGAGAAAATATGTATTATCATTACATTAATAATTAAAGTTTTCCTATATATGGTTGTCTGAGTTATATCCCGTGTGTGTTTGTGTTTAACAGTGTTGCAGTGTATTTATTTTAAAGAGTCTCTAATTTCTAATCAGATTGTTATAAATGTTTCTCACGTATATTTGAATATACGGCATCACCATATTTATATTACCCCCACGTATATTTTAATATTAAAATCAGCACAATTATAATCATCAAATACAAATGCAGAGCTGCCCCATATAATATGGCGGATGGGCTGACGCAGAAAGGACAACACTTGGGAGATGTCAGGGGTGGAAGAAACGAACGCGACAATAAATAAATGAAATATAAAATACTAATACAAGTAAACAAAGAAAATATGGAGGGCAACACACCCTTTTTCTTAATCTACAGCTAATTTGTTTTTAACACTTTTAATATCTGAACGTGGAAAAACTGCTTTTGGTTGTTAACTCCTCCTTCTTCCGCCCACCGAGCAACAAGCTTCTCTTCGGTAGTTTGCTGAACTTTCTGTCACAAGGACGCTCGCCCGCGCCTCTCACGGTCTGCCAGCGACATTTTTCACGTTTTTCGTCGGCTGGAAGTCACTCTTTTCGCGGGGGGAGTTTGTGTTTTGCCCCGTGTCGAGCTCCTCAGCCACAATTCAAGGGCAAAAGCGACCTGGAGGAGGAGGAGGGCGTTCTCCCTTCAAGAAAAGTCACCATGGAGGTTCCCGGTATGCAGGTAAGCACGAAGGTGGACCAGGTTTACTAGGGCCAACTAAACCAGTTTATCAAGAGGCATTGTGCAACAGGAGGCCGCTTTTTAAATGCCGTCTCGGCAAGCCACTAGTATCCATTAGTCGCATGTCGAGCTTTTTCTTTTCTCTTTTTCTTTTAAAAAAAAAAAAAAAAAAAGAAGTCACCAGGCCCCAACATGGTACCTTGAGGTGCCTCCTTGCGGCCAGTTTGCATTGCAACTGGATGTTTGTTGATATACATACAAGACGGGGTGGGAATTATCTCAATATCTGAACAGTTTCTCTCAAGTCAGAATGCAAAATTGAATTATTAATTTTGCCATATTGTCATGTTGACAGTTACAAACACAAGATTGCTTTAAATCTGTTTTCCACCCCCAGTGAACCCTTCCTCTTAATAGCTTAATTTGTCACATTTCTCGTTCTTTAAAGGTCTCAAAAAGTTTTTGTTAGCTTTATGTTGGGAGACTCCCAGGTCAGGTGTGTCAACCAGTGAAACCTGCCTGGGTGTGCTCGTTGCCTGGCCTTTGCAACGTAGAGCATCAGATGATGTTTTTGTTTTTAGAAGAGTAGTAATGATTGACAGATGCGCGCTCAAGCAAAAGCTGATGTTTCACATCCTCGTATTCCATTGGATAGTTTTAACGTTTAACTTTGGTTGTTTTGCCTGTACGACACATCCACTGAACGAGTACACGTCTGCAGTGTCATTTTGAATCATGATGTACCTCTTAATTTTTTCATAATTGCTGGAATTGATGGTTTGTACTGTAGTAGTTGGTTACTATCCTGAAAAATGATTTAACAGGCATTATTTGGTGTTCATGCTAGAAGGAAGATCATAATCTAAGACAAAATGATTTCATAAAAAGGCAACGTTTGATTGTGCTTTTGAAAATTAGCCCCACTTTGTAGCTGTGTTGTTATTGGTAGCTGTGCACATGAGCCGAGACCAAGGCTACGATGATTCATTTGATAAATAATAATTCATCGGATTTATATGGCGCTTGCACACTCAAAGCACTTAAATGACCGATCGTGGTGCACTTTCAATCGCTTTATTGAACAAACATCTCAAGCTCACGTTTGCTGAGAGCCACGTCACTCACCAGGCCATGCTTTGCCATTTACTGTAAAGCCATACACACTTGAAGTTGCAGTTAAAGTTGAGGATGGCAACGTCATGTGGACAAAAACAATACCTCCACCTCACATACACTTTATCGTGTGTAAAAATATTTGTCCATTTTTTGCCTGTTTTTTTTGTTTTGTTTTATTTTAGTTTTTTTTTTGAAGGGCCACATGATTATCTTTACCTATGGAACACTACTAGTCCGACATTCAGGTTTAAAAAACAGAAATTCTGACAACCAGCTGACAAAATAAAAATGCTAATTTAAATGTCACTATTTCAGAGTGAGTGAAGTAGAAGCCTTCATTTTGATCAAAAGTTTTGCAGAATTCCAGTGGCAGTTGTCCTATAAAAATGGCTACTTTTGTGTCATTCCACATCTTGCAGCCCGACGGCATGCGGTCGTGGTGGCGACGGCAGGGAGTGGCACGGCTGCTGTGTTGCTCCACTTCCTTTTTTTAGTCGTTTGGAAAGTCGAGCGTGGCCGCAGAGGCTCCTCGCCACTCGCTCCTGACGCTCAACCAGCGTGTGGAAAACCACATGCTTGATGGCCGCCTTTTCTTTGACTACACTCACTGTTTACACACGCTTAAAAAAAAAAAAAAAAAAAGTAGGCAAAGTAGTAAGTAATAACAACTGTAGTTGAAGTAGATAAACTGCCTTTCATGTTAATTTATGGTTCATTTGACTTAATTTAGCATAAGCCAACCGATAAGAACAACACATTTGTAATGAATCTGATATTCTTATTAGATTTTTTTGGTTTGTTTGTTTAAAAAAAACAACAACAAAAAAACATGAAAAGATGACCTTGAAAAATATCCCATATTCAAACACAATATTAAGTGGGGGGGGGGGAATTAAATTAGATTAATTTTCAATATTGTTCAGCCCATTTTAAGATTGCCCGTAAACGGCTGCATTTGATGTGTTCTTTTCTGACAGAGTTCCCAGATCGATCCAGAATTATTATTCACCAAACTGGAACGTATTGGCAAAGGATCCTTTGGAGAGGTGAGCTTGCACTGTGGTTCTCTGTTGAGAAATGCTGAATTTGGACAAAATTCCATATTGATTTGGGATTTTTCTTTTAGAGAATGTGGAGTTTTTTCAAACAGTCAGTTTTTTTTAAAAGGTTTAGTGAATTTGAGCTCAATTTGCTGTATGAAAATTTTAATATTAATTTGGGAATTCACCCAGGAAGCTGTTGTATTCCAAAAGAAGCATTTTTTGGTATGATCAATGGTAATTTCAAATTTAGTCAATACATTTGGGGAATTTTGTGATTGAAAAATATGAAATTCTTTTAAAAATATATTCTTGTGAATTAATTTTTGTGTTCATTATATTGATGTTGTAATTGTTTGAGAATATTTTTTGAAAATGTTTTAAATGATCTTTTTTTTAAATTCTATTTTTAAAAGTTAACAATTTTTAAGTTGATGAGAAATTATTTGCTTGTAAATTGTCTATTAATTTGTGAATTTCTTCTTAGAAAATATGGAATCCTTTTGGGGAATGCAGTAGTTTGGACAATAAATTTTAATTTAGTTTTGGGTATAGTTGTAGTCTTTTGACTAAAATCAATTAAAGTTTTAGTCATCTGATTATATTTTATTTTGAATCCAATTTATTTGACAAAAATAAAGAGCAATTTCAGTTTTCCTTCAGCAACTTTTATACCGAAAATTATAACACACCTATTTGTAACTGTCACTTAACACAAGACACATGTAACACAATGTTTTCTTTATTCAACTTTTTTTTCAATGAAACATGTTGAACTGACAATAATATGCTGTCTTAAAACTTATTTTCACCTAAAAAAAAAATGCACAATATCCTGAGATTAATCTTACAGCTGCACAATGAATGGAAACATGTTTGAACATTAAATAAACTGCAGTCAGCAGTTTCTGAGTGGTTCTTTTCTCCCTCGTGTGTTTCATTCCTTCTTCTGATGGGATTTTGTGAATTTTCGCCATTGTGTTATTTTGGTTTTTGTTTTAGTCATTGACAAAATTGTCACTGTTGTAATGTTGTTTTGAATCAGCTCAGAAATTGTGAATTTGTGGCGCAGGTGTTCAAAGGCATCGACAACCGCACGCTCGGCGTGGTGGCCATCAAGATCATCGACCTGGAGGAGGCGGAGGATGAAATCGAGGACATTCAGCAGGAGATCACAGTGCTGAGCCAGTGCGACAGTCCGTACATCACCAAGTATTACGGCTCGTACCTCAAAGTGAGAACGTGGCATTCTTTGTAGGGCCCGACTGGCCTGTGGCTGAATACAGTTCTGATAGCCAGTTAATTATCATCGGCATGTTTTTCAGGGCAGCAAACTGTGGATCATCATGGAGTACCTTGGTGGAGGTTCAGCACTTGACTTGGTGACTTTGACTTATTTTGATCATATCAGAAACCCATAAAAACAACTCTTAGATCAGGATCATAATTACAAAAAAAAAAAGGCACGATATATAGTCACGACCTATTCTATATAATGTAAGTCTATTTGAATCTTGTTTTTTAATGTCTGATTAAAAAAATAGCTGTTCCCTTTCCTTGTGTGCACACAGCTTCGTGCAGGTCCATTTGATGAGTCCCAAATCGCCACCATGCTGAAGGAGATCCTGAAGGGTCTGGACTACCTTCACTCTGAGAAGAAAATCCACAGAGATATCAAAGGTGTGCTATATTTGGAAAACCCCCCAAAAACAACTGCTTCGGAACTCACCATAACGTCCACTTCTCCGTCACAACCCAGCCGCCAACGTGCTTTTGTCAGAGCACGGCCAGGTGAAGCTGGCCGACTTCGGGGTGGCCGGTCAGCTGACGGACACGCAGATCAAACGGGAGACCTTCGTGGGGACGCCATTCTGGATGGCGCCCGAGGTCATCCAGCAGTCTGCGTACGATTTCAAGGTAAGATGGCGGCTTTTTTTTTTTTCTGTGTTCATGGAAGGGCCTGACAAATGGCCAATATTAGCTCTTTTAAAATGAACAAAAAAAAAAATAATCTTTTTTTTTTGGTTTTCTACATGAAAAAATAAGACAAGATAATTACATTCAAATATTTTTTCAGCCTATTTTCTGTGTTGTAAAATTAAACAAATTCTATTGGAGAAAGTAATGTAAACCAGTCAAACGTGCTGCCTGTAATTCATTCATTTAAGTGGTAAGTGACCAAAAACAAGTTGTTTGATCCATTATGTATTTTTCAAGTTACCAGTAGCGGGGGTGTCAAACATACGGCCCGTGGGCCGGATCAGGCCCGCAAATGGGTTTAATCCAGCCTGTGAGATGATTTTGTAAAGTAAAAAAAAATATATATATTGTAATGTCGGACTAATTAATCAGCCGGCCACAATCAAAACATATAAATATGTAATTTCACAAGCAGCCCTCAGATGATCAATGCAACATCCTGGATGTCATTATTTTACACACAACTTAAACTACAGTTTGTTTAATTATTATTATTATTATTTTTAATCATACACCGACATATGTATATATATGAGTTAATCAGTTGATTAATTGGATACGGGAATCGTCATCGTCCTCAAAAGAATCCATATAACCCAGGCCCTCGTTCATGGTATGAATCGGTCTTCCACCAGGCGGACATTTGGTCACTTGGCATCACCGCTATCGAGCTCGCCAAGGGGGAGCCGCCCAATTCTGACATGCACCCAATGAGGGTGCTCTTCCTCATCCCCAAGTCTCCGCCCCCCACACTGACGGGCGACTTCTCCAAGAGCTTCAAAGAGTTCACCGAGGCCTGCCTCAACAAGGACCCCGTCTTTGTAAGGCACTCGTACATGGGAAAGAGGAGCTTGGAAAATTAATTGCACATTTAATCGCAACATCGTGCCCTGCGATTTGACTTTCTCGTGTGCCCTCCTCCAGCGTCCCACCGCCAAGGAGTTGCTCAAGCACAAGTTCATCGTCAAACACTGTAAGAAGACGTCCTACCTCAGCGAGTTGATCGACCGATACCGGAGATGGCGGGAGCAGGGGCACAGCAGCGACAGCAGCCCGGACGACTCCGATGGGTAAGTTTAAAAAAATAAATAAATAAAAAAACTGACGCGTTTGGTGACTTGTGTTGGTGTGTTCAGCGAGTCCAGCGACAAGAAGGACGGCGACTCCCCCGAGTGGAGCTTCACGACCGTCCGCAAGAGGAAGCCGGACGAACGTCCACACATCAACGGGCAGCTGAGGAGCGAAGGATACACCGCCGTCAGCAGCACGCCCTCCAGTCTCGCCACTATCATCTCACCCGTCTTCACTGAGGTTTGCACACACGCATGCACACCCACTTAGAATCGAAATTCTACAACGCATGTATTTGTGCAGTTGAAGCAGCAGCACAAGGAGCACTCCGAAAAGCGATTAGCCATCGAAGAGCTGGAACAGAACATCCGATTGGCCGAGAACGCGTGTCCGGGCGTCACGGACCGGATGGTGACGCACATCATTGCCAGGTACGACTTTTTTTTTTTTTTTCTTGCTTGCATTTTCATCCTTTGGAAAGTAGTAGGGATGTCCCAATCAGGGTTATTATAGTTTGGGAATTTTTCATTTTAGTTTTTTTTTTTTTTTTTTTTTTTTTAAGTTTTTTTTTTTTTAATTTAGTTTTAATTAGTTTTCAGGGTGGTTCTGTTAGTTTGTTTTTTTTAAATTAGTTTATTTAATAAATGTTTAGTTTAGTTTTTGTTAGTTTCAGTATTAGTAACATGACGACACATTTTAGTTTAGGTTTATTTATTTATTTATTTTTATTTTGCACCCGAGTCGTTACCGTATTATTATTTTTACTCCATGTTTGTATTCAGCTATGATTGTTTTAAAGTACTTCGTAATCATAAATAAAGTTGAGCCGAGTTGAGTTTACAAGTGTGAATCCAACTGCCCACTTTGCGCTCTCCTATTGCAGAACGTGTATGTGATTCTTCCTCTTGGGGAAAAAAAAAAGGCCAGTGTCATCACTTTTACTGATCAACATGATATTTGGCAGACATGTTTGTCATAATGGGAGGCACAAATACTGCAGGTCTCAAGGATCCATGCTTGTAGCTTAACAGTAAGTTTGCCATTTACGGTGGCAGCAGTTCAGTTTGGGTCCAAATTCCATTTAAAAAAAAAAAGAAAAAAAGAAAAAAGGCTTTGGGTTTTATATTAAAAGGAAAAAAAAGACCCCTCAACAGTTTTACCAATGGACACCAAATAAATCTCAAAAGACCTATGCCTCAAATTGAACATGAAGTCGGCCATTTGTGGCCCCAAGGAAAATATGAGTAGCCCACGGGTCAGCTCTAAAAATAGCTCTAAAAGTAGTGATGGGATACTGTGACTACTAAGAATTAAAACAGATGAATGTTAACTTTCATTTATTTCAACTTAAACTTTTACATATGCCTTTTGAATATCTTTTCATGCCGCCCTCAGGTTCAACACCAACTGAAGACAGGCAGCAAGTGTAGACGGTGACGAGACTGTGTCTCAGTGTGGCCACGCTTGCAAATTGGAGATCTGCTGTGCAATGTCTCCACACACGTACGTTATTTACTTCACTGCTGCTGGAATAAGAACTCTTTCTTCTTGTTCTGATCCAGCAGCACTGCTTTATACCCTTTTTTGTTGATTTGTAGACGTAAATATTTGCTTGGTAGCACTTGTCAAAGCTGATATGCCAATATTATTGTTATTATGTTTTGTTGTCCTCTGTAACACTTTGAACCCGATAGTGCCTTCATTCAACAACAAACTGGAATCAAGGAAGCACTTGTCAAGTGTTACTGACAGTTTGAACCAAAGACGATGTAAAACTTGGTCATTGTATGTATTATTTTCATACGTCGTATACCGTAAGGGATGTTGTGATGCTTTCTCAGCAGAAACGTACAAGTTTTGGAGAAATGTTTTCCTCTTATGTGGGATGTAGTTTTAGGAATAAATATTTAAGCTTGATTAAAAATGTTGCCTACTTCCAGTTTATTTAAATTTCACCTGAAGCATGAATTCATAACAAAAAGAATTATAATAGTTTTTTTTTTTTTTCTCCTAATTTGTGCTTGTCTACAGTGTGACCTTGGTCACGCCTTTGTTCTCTTTTTTCACCTCCTCCTTGTCCTCCTCATCCAACTGGAGGCTTCCAGAGGAGAACCTCATCCGGGCCGCCGGTCTGCCGTGCTGCAGCATCCTTCCCAGCGGGGGCGGCGGGCAGTAATACGGGTAGAAAACTTCAGGCTCGGAGTCACTGTAGCTCCCCGTGGGGCGTTCAGGCAGAGGGGAGGCGTTGAGAGGGAGGTAGGTGGGCCTGCTTGGGCGCGTCAAGTGGGGATAGTACCCAAGGGGGCGGAATTCGGACGCGGGGAGGTGAAAATTGACGTCCGGTTGGCGAGGGAGCCCCGGAAGGAAGTTGCAGTCGTCGCTGTAATGCCCCGCCTCTGTCCGGCCCATTAACCCCGCCCCGTTGCTCCCCGCGTGGTACGCCCCCGCCGGCCCGTAGAAAGACGGCCGCGGTCTCCCGTCCCGCCGCCTCGGCCGCTGCAAGCACTCCAACGAGGCGGCGCAGTCCGAGAAATATGGGCGCGGGAACGTCGGCAGCACCGGGTGGTAGTGGTAGGCGGGACTGTTGGGGTACAGGAGAACCAGCCGCTGCG
Source organism: Festucalex cinctus (assembly GCF_051991245.1). NCBI lineage: Eukaryota > Metazoa > Chordata > Actinopteri > Syngnathiformes > Syngnathidae > Festucalex > Festucalex cinctus. The sequence continues at coordinate 15,179,187 of NC_135426.1, forward strand.
CTGCATCCGGGTGCGGGACGGGCCGGCGTCGCAAGCGGTTGCTGTAGACGCCGGCCGGCCTCGGCGCTCGGTCCCTGGCGGAGGAGGGCGGTCGTACCTGCGGCGAGAGGGGTGTGACCCGGGCGAGGCTACGACACCTCGGAGTGGCATACGGCTGGTCGCGCTCTAAGGCACAAGCGGACCGGGGGAAGGCGTCCTCGTACTGCTGGGTAAGTACATCACACATACACAAGGATTTAATATACTGCATCAAATATGATTTTTTTTTTTTTGTCTCGTGTGCGTACTTGTTTGGAGACGTCGCTGAGGAGATCAGGAGAAGATCGGCACTGCCGGGGGTCGTAGTCCGCCTGACGCGAAGTTCTGCATGGAAGCAGGTTAGTAGATAACATGATGTAAAGATCATTGTCACACACAGTAAATTCTGTAGTGTAAATTTGACTCTATTAGAGTAAATGTTGACTCGGGGACCAAATAGACTCGGTTTTAGATTTACACTAGAAAGACAGTTGAAATAAATAAAACTCACTCAAGAGTTAAGGTTCAAACTCACGACCTTCAGCTTGGGAGTCTCCCATACCTTCCACCTAGACGTAGGCAGTTAGTATAAGGCCGGAGGCGGGGTGGGTGTTTTGTTCCGTTTTTTTTTTTTCTTTTCTCCTTGTTAAAAAAAAAATGGGGTGTTTTTTTTACTTGTTTTTTTTTTGGGAATATTTTTGTTTTCTGTTTTTTGGAATAATTCCCCCCCCTGTTTTTCGGAGTAATTTTTTTTCCTGTTTTTCAGATTTTTTTTTTTAATGACAGAAAAAAAATATTCAGTAAAACAGAAAAAAAAAAATCAGAAAAAAGAAAAAAAAATACTCAAAAAAACAAAGCTCCCCAAAAAAATGTTGTCAGAAAAACAGGAGTTTTTTTTTTTTTCTCCTTCTTCTTCAAGTAAATGCGTTACGCTTCCGTACTATTTGGTCCCTATATAAATAGAGTCAAATTGACTCTACAGAATTTGCTGTGTAAGCGGGTTGAAATTTGTTCTCTGCATTTGGTGATCTAACACTCCAATTCCAACCCAAAGTGCTGAGTACCAAGCAGGAAGTGAAATATTTTTTATTGTCTTTGGTATGACCCGGCCGTGGTCTGACATGCGCTAACTGGGATACGAACCCTCGTCCTCCACATGCTAGTCATTTGATTTAACCACTGGTATATGGTATTGTGCACTGTTTGTTAGCATTGAACTAAGCAGACCTTAAACGTACATGTAAGACAAAAAAAGAAAACCTAATCAGATTAAAAATTGTTAAAGGTCAGCCATTTTGTTCCCGCCACATCGTATTTTATCAAGCCCACCTGTCAAAGTGCGAAGACCTCTTCTCGCTCGATCCCAAACATTCCAGCAGCTGTTTCTGTGTGCGCCCGCTGCTCACAGTTGAAAAAGACCAAATGTCAGCATCAGAGGATAAACATCACATGTGCAAAATATTTCACCGGGTTCCGTTTTTGGAATAAGGCTGTAAATAGGAATCACCTATATCTAAAACTTGAGCCTTTTGTTGACAGCAGCATCGTCTTGTGCGCCGCCTTGGGCTCTTCGGCTAGCCGGAAGAAGGCGTGGTACTCCACGCATGTTTTCCAAAACGCCTTGCACACGTCCCGAGTGGCCATGCAGAACTCCAGCGTGTCCTTGCGGGACGGCTATGTGGGACACATATGGTTAACGTGTCCCACAAAAAAAAAAAAAAAAAAAAAACACTATGAAATGAACTCTGACCCCAACGGCGGCATGAAGCTTGATGAGGAAATGTTTGCGCTTGAAGCTCAGTTTGCGAATCTTGGCCCAGCTGAACGCGTTGATCTTTGTGTTTCCCTGTGAAAAAGTAATCCGAAGTTTGACTCCTGTGGCGGAGACTCCTCGTGAGCTGATGACGGCGTGGCGTACCTGAAAAACCAGCACGCCCGTGTGCGTGACAGCCAGATTGATGCGCGTGCCCTCGCCGTCGCTGGCCGACTGCGGCCTGATGCCGTACATGTCAAGTTTTCTGGCCAACTCCAGCAGCTGGACGTCTGACTCGGACGGAGACAAGCCCCTGCGGACATGAAAAAATAGTATTATGCCAAATAGTATTATGCCGCTATCTTGGTGTCAAGGATTTATTTTGATAAAAATAGTGCCATCTTGTGGGGACTTTTAGCGTTGTTGACTGTACCTGTGTTTCTTGTGGAAGCGGAGGATCTTGTGGTCCAGGTGCTCCTGATTGGGGACGTAGTGCTTCATCTGCAGGTGGCGACAGTCCAGTTCCTCATCATAGTCCCCAAGTTCTGCTGTAATTGTATACTGTATGCTTATATGCTATACTGTATACAGTATAAGACTACATCGTACTACAATCACTCCCAAGTGTGCTTACACTGCAGTATGTGAGAGACCAGCAGGGCGGCGCTGTTGTCATTACAGGTCAAACTGCCGTTGGACAGGTCCTGCTTGACCTGCAAAGCGAAAAGGTAGCTGCATGCCCACCCGCATGCTCATCAATGACGGTGAGTACACGAGGGGAGGTGTTGTCAAGATATGAGAAACGACGCGGTACCGAGTGAGGCCCCTCTTTAGTTGTCCGGGGTCCGGAGGGAAAAACTTAACCATGAACCGGAAGAACAGCTCTCTGGTGTCTAAAAAGATTATAAAGCAAAACAAAACACCTGGCTAGCATAGTCAAACAACGATACATTATTTGTTGTTAAATAAACACTTACATTTAATCTGTTTTGCTAGCGGCTTGAGCAGCTCCAGCCACACCTGCCAAACAAGCAAAAATGAGTCCAAATTCCATCGTCCCTCGTGCGCACGTGACATGATCAAGCTCACGTAGTTGCCGCCGTGGTGTCGGTACTCCAGGCCGAAGTATTCCTTCTCCAGCAGCTTCAGGTGACCGCACACTTTGTTGTAGAAGTCGCAGCCCAAAACGTTTTGCTAGCATGTAAACAAATTTAGTTTCGCCGCATTCTTCTTGGCACGTTTGTATAGAATGCATTGGGAATGTTTGCGTTGCGTCGTCATACGCGAGGATGACAGGATGTATATTCAGACTAAAAACGACACCATCATTTGTAGTTTCGGGGGGAAACAAGAGAGAGGCTTTAGTCAGACTAAACAAGATGGGCTGTAAGTCGGACTAAAAAAAAAAGAAAAAAAAAGTTGGCCTAAGAAACTCAGTCTTAAAAAAACAAACAAAAAAACAATGGAAAGTCCAACGAAAAGACAGGATTAATGCTAGGACTAAGAAACGAGAGGATGAAGTAAAAAAAAAAAAAAAAAATGGCGTTCAAAAAGCAACAGCATGTATAGATGGAATAAAAAAAAAACGACTACTACTTCACTAGCAATGTAGCTACTACACTCTCTCACAAATGTTTCGGAAAAAAATAAAACAATTACAATGAGCTCACCTCCACCTCGAAGGTGCGTTCACTGTCGTCCAGGAAAACCACGCGCAGTCTAAATTTAGTCTCCCTACAGACTTTGCGGCGTGTCCATGTGCGCGTCTGCCGCTCGTCCATCTCGTGCCATCCAGATTCAGTGGAGAAATATGTGAGGTTTGTGTTAGTGAGTTATTGCGTGTTTTATTTTAACACACACACACACACACACTACTAAAGTGTATAGTGCATGACTGTGTGCATGTTGCGTGTGTTTATTGTTGCAATAATAGACATTTCACGGTGGCTGGACGCTTTGACAGAAGTGACCTGTCTTCGAGTAAAGTAGGCTAGTAGTGCAAAAGCATCCTGTAGCCTCCAGCATGTACTGAGCTGTGCGTGTATGTGTTTGTGAGAAAGGGGGGGGGGGGGGGGGGGCATTTGTTTTCTTCAGGGTTGAAGAGGAGTCCAACAAAGCTAACAAAACGTGTCAATTGATATCTGTCCATGTCTGACTCTGAACTATCACCCCATAATTTCAATAATTTAAATGCTTAAGATAAAACACAAACACAAACAAACCTTTACTAGTGACATTACTTGCAAGTAGTTGTTTGCCCTTGGGAAACCACTTTTGCACCCACATAACTTGTTTGTGAACCTTGCATAGAAATTAACGACGGTGGAAACTGGCATTCCTTAAAAAGTGGACATCAAAAAGCCCCGCCCCTACCCACCATCATTCTACAGTCCTCGCATCCTTGGTAACCAGATTAGTAGTAGATAGTAGTACAGAACGTAGAATAGTAGTCGGTAGTGTGCGGGCTTCGCTGATTTAATTAAGTTCGATTAATGTAGTTTTGGCTCCCTCTTGTGGTCGTGTTCGTCAACAGGCCAAATTCAACTCCCTTGAAAGCTACACGCCTAATTTGAGGCGAATAAGTCACTAATACCTATAAATGTGATCAATTAATGTTTACTACACTGATCATAATTTTTTGCCAGTACAAAGTGGGTGTCTTTGCAAACTAGAGCTGATAGATAGATAGATTTGATTTATCAAATCAACAGCTATAGTTGATAGCCTAGTAGATAGATATTTTTGCGTGTTGTGTCTTTGGCTGTTGCTTTAGTTTTTGATTGTCGTGGTTGCTGTGCATTGGTTTCTTCATCGAGTTCCAGCCTAATTGACTTTTGTTTGACCACTAATTGACTGCACCTGTGGCGTTCTGGTCCTTCCAACAGGAGCCAAACGGACACAGACGGGTTGGAAATTGGACCCACCCAACAGAGGAAAGGGGCGATCGGGAGAAGACCAAACATACGAGGGCGGACTTGGTCCGGGTGCGACGTCCTGAGACAGTGGACAGACAACCTTCATGTTTTGCTGGCATCGGCAAGCCTCCTAAAAGACTGGTCACTCACAAAAACAATTTTGGCACAAATTGTTTATAACTTGTGATCTCACGTCATGCATTATGGTTGCCTTGCCTCCACTTGATAAAACGAACCTTTTAGAACATTCCCTACAGTTACAACGTAAAGCATTTTTCTATAGTCATAATTATTCACTAAATTTCCATGTGACAATCCGCAGTATGGCAACGCGCCACAAGGTGGCGCCTTCATGTTTTTGTTATACCTATGCATCACTTTTTCCTTTGTACGTTGATGCGGTGGACTTGTACGCGTCACTCGTTTACCCATCAGTGCGTCTATCAGTCTAGCCGTCAGTCTTTCACTCAGTCTGGCCTTGACTCTGACCCTTCATCTTCATTGTATCGTAAAGTGTTCCGTTCTAATGTTCTGACACTGTTGAAGTTTTTTTTTTTTTTTTTTTTTTTTTTACTTTTTACTACATTTTACTAACCTGTGGCAAGAGTAGGAAGAACATACGTTGAGCTGCTGTTGTCACTTCAAGAAGGAAAAGGAATGTTTATTTGTGCTCAAATGCTACTGTATTCCCTCAGTGTTACTGCACCTCCTAGTGGATGGATGTGGAATAATGACATAGAAACGGAAGCTCGTGAGAAACTATAGTCTAGAGAACCTAAACAATAAAAAAAATATGTAGGTAAAAAAAAAAACATGTAGGGTGGTCTCTTTTTATCCACTTTAACTTTCCTAATTCAGTCTGTTTAAACATTTCTATAGACAGCTGATTTCAACTCTACATAGTCACATAAAAGTAAAAATTCAAGACCTCCAACTTATACAACTAGCATATGCACGTACATATGCTACTAACATAGACACGTACATATTACATATGCAACTTGCATATACATGTACATAGACACCTAGCATAAGCAACTAGAATATACACGTACATAGACACCGAGCATATGCACTTAGACGTACATATACACAGCATGGACACAAGGACAGTTCAACGTTCGATAAACACAGACATATGTCACGTCATCCGCCCAAAGACAAATACATATGTCAAGTCACACGCCCATAGACATAAGACATAGACGCAAAATATATTTTTGGCACAAATGGAACCCCATACAAAACGATGTAATTACGCTACGTTGCATTCGGTGGCGCTGCGCTCCAATTTTGGTGTTCAAAGTGGAGCTCACGTGTTTCCGGTGGCAACGAACGCTCCAGCAGCCGCCTAGTTAAACAGCCTAATATACTCAAAAATACAAATAATACTACTTAACGTTAGTTTGAGTTAATATTATGGTTATTTTTTTTAATGTGATAGTTAGGTTTAGGCTTAGAAACTATACGGTAAGAAGTGAAGACGGAAGTGAAGGTCACGTGTTTCCGGTGGAGCTCCACTTACCCATGGTTCGCAGCTAGACTCGTCTCGTATCGTGCCGGAGTTCCCACGGTTCTTCTGGGTTTCACCGACAAAATGGAAGAAAATACGGCGTCAGCCAACTCTTACAGACTCAGGTGCTCAATTCCGGGCCACGAAATGGACGTTCGGGGACTCGCGGCTACTGCTTTCCCGGAAGGAGCGTTCGTTTCTGTGTCCAGAGACCGGACCGGAAGGATCTGGGTCCCAAACTCAAGGTAGCTAGCATTAGCCTGCTAGCCTACTAAACACCTTATAAAGTGACTGTGTTCCCCTAATAGTTCATAAACAGCTCACGAGGAATAGCCAAATAAAGCGCTTTTCATCTCGCTGCTTTCAAGTGCTCTAATTTCTTCTAGAACGCGTTTATATACGTGCTATTCGAATTAGCTTTGTCATTCATTCAGCTGGAGCACTTGTTATTGTCCGGTACTTACTGTATATACTTTATATTTCATAAATATGTCATTCAGCAAAACGCACAATTACCTATTTTTGTAAAGTAGCGATCCGTTTTTGTATACGTTAAGAACAATAAAGGAAATGTACAGTATTCTTTTAAAAAGCCTTAAACACAAAGATTATATATATATATATATATATATATATATATATATATATATATATATGCTTACATATTAAAATTAAAATTGCAAAATTAATTGAAATTCTATTAATCTTTGGGTTTGTTTTGTTTTGGTTGGTTGGTAGATTGAACATATAAACACATTACAAAATGTAAATTATAAGAGAAAATAAAAATTTGAAGAAAGAAGAATTCATCAATGATCAAAAGGAGTAGAAAGAAGTACAAGAATATATCAAATCCTACTCCCTATTAATTATATCATGTTAATGTACTAATAAGTTACTCTTATTTAATAACATAAAAAAAAAGAAAACAAAAGATACAAATGAAATCAATAAAATTAAGAAATGTAAAGGTCATTTTAGTTGTTTAGGTCAAATTAATGATGGAAACCATTTTAAAATAGCTCTCTTTCTCTCTCTCTCTCTCTCACTCTCTCACTCTCGTTTTTAAAATTTTTTTTTAATAAATAATAAAATGACTTTTTATAATTCCTTAAAGGAGCGCTACTGTGTGTGTGATGTGTTGACCATGCTCCTTGCAGGTATATTCTTTCCCATTTGTGTGTTTGAATGTTTGTTCCATTCAATCAACAGCTGGAAGCGCACTTCTCCTTCCAATGACACTAAAATTCACTTTTGTGTTTCCTGTTTGTTGACAGCCCCGACAACGGTTTCACAGAGATGCATTGTATGTCTGGCCACTCAAATTTTGTATCATGTGTATGCATCATTGCCCCGAATGAAACATACCCCCGTGGACTCATTGCCACAGGGGGGAATGATAATAACATTTGCATATTCACGCTGGACCAACCACAGCCCTTGTACACCCTGAAAGGTCACAAAAACACAGGTGAGCATGGCTGTTTTAAATCTCACCTTATCCATTATATAGAAACAAAATGATATTTAATTTGACTCGATGATGGAACTTTGTATTAGTCCACTATATAAAAACCTCCATAGTCCATAATATTCGGGAACAGAAAATAAGTCCTCAGTCCGTACTCCGTAATCTCTACATATCATTCAGAGAACTTAATAGAATATATTACTCGGTGTCATATCTGCTGTCACCTTTACAATGTTGTATGTTCACAGTTTGTACTCTGTCCTCGGGGAAGTTCGGGACACTTTTGAGCGGCTCTTGGGACACCACCGCCAAAGTGTGGCTCAGTGAAAAGTGCATGATGACACTGCAGGGCCATTCCGCAGCGGTGTGGGCGGTTGCCATGTTGCCCGAGCAAGGCCTCATGCTGTCTGGATCGGCAGACAGAACCATAAAGCTTTGGAAAGCGGGACGATGCGAGAGGACATTTACAGGTAGCCAACACCAAATCAACTTATTAGCATCAGTCATGGCTCTCAGACATGTGAAAAAGAGTTGGTGGAACCACAATCATTTGCTTTTGTTAATGGCTTATAGTCACCCAGCTACCATTCATCCTAAAATAAATGACTTTTTTTTTTTTTTTTTTGCCCCCCCGTGTCAGGTCATGAGGATTGTGTACGAGGAATTGTGGTGATCAGCAGCACTGAGTTCTTCTCTTGTAGCAATGACACCAGCATCAGGAGGTGGCTGGTGACAGGCGAATGTGCACATGTGTACTACGGACACACTAACTACATCTACAGCATTGCCGTCTTCCCCAATAGTCAAGGTTTGTCGGCTTGGTATTAGATTTTAAAAATGAAGTAAAATGGACCCCCACTACAACATTAGCCACAACGAGTTTAGTGGAGTTTACTGGAAAAAAATGCATCTGTTTGTATGTGTTGTTGTCCCATGTGTTTAAAGTAGTTGTTTGAAAATGATCAAAACATCCATGCTAATTTGTGTTTTGTATTATCCCTTAGCATTATGTTTATTTGCAATAAATGTGTGATCACTGTAATCTGACCCTTTCGTGCTCGTTGCGCTAGATTTTGTGAGCACAGGAGAGGACCGAACCGTGCGAATATGGAGGAGCGGGGAGTGCATGCAGACAATCCGCCTGCCTGCTCAGTCTGTGTGGTGCTGCTGCATCCTACCCAACGGCGACATTGCTGTCGGAGCGAGGTAAATCTTTCAAAACTTTTTTTTTCTTAAATGCATCTTTTGGCTCACTGTCTTGTCTCGTCCCACCAAAGCGACGGCATCATCCGAGTGTTTACCGAGGCCGAGGACCGTGTGGCAAGCGCTCAGGACCTTCAGGCCTTTGAGGATGAGCTCTCAAATGCCACCATCGACCCCAAGACGGGAGATCTTGGAGACATCAAAGTCGATGAGCTTCCTGGAAAGGAACACCTCAACGAGTCTGGTATTACTTTAATCAATCTTTTTATTGGAAAGTAAGGCTTGGGGGGGGAAGAAATTGGATACATTTACTTTAAAAATAGGTTGGCTATTATATGATCTTTATTTATTCTGTTAGTGCACCATCTAGTGGCTGAATGGTGAATGGCTCAGTGACTTTGTTGGTGTTAAAATACGAGTACTTATGTCCACTCAATTCAATTCACAGTATTAAAAAAAAATGTATGTGCATGTGTGTTGTTGAATTGATTTTTCAATGAAATATTTGATAGGAAAGTCGATTTTAAAAAGATAGGTATAGCACTATTTGCAACTTGACTTTTTCTAGCTGGCCTTGATTTTTATGGACATATCTTTGAGAAGGAATATGGCTATATTGTTTATGTTTTTGTCGTTCCAGGGAATCGCGATGGCCAGACACGGCTGATCAAAGATGGGCAGAAGGTGGAGGCGTACCAGTGGAGTGCCAATGAGAGTCGCTGGGTGAAAATCGGAGATGTGGTCGGTGGTTCGAACCAGCAGACCTCCAAAAGTGTTATGTACGAAGGAAAGGTGAGGCCTCTTATTTGGTGATAACAAGCTTAATACACATGAGGCTTTAGTTTCAGGAACTCAGTCTCTGTGTGTTGCCATCCCCCCTGCAGGAGTACGATTACGTCTTCACAATAGACGTGAATGAGGGCGGTCCGTCCATGAAGCTGCCTTACAACGTGTCGGAGGACCCCTGGCTGACGGCGCACAACTTTTTGCAGAAGAATGACCTTAGCCCCATGTTTCTGGACCAGGTTGCTAATTTTATCGTCGAAAACACCAAAGGACATGTAGTGGGAGCCACACAACCTGCTAGTGGCGACCCGTTAACTGGTGAGGATGCCACTTTTTCCGTTAAAAGATTTGTGTTCTGATGTCACATATGAGGTGGGCCAGAAAAGTTTCAGGACTTTCTGTCATACCTTGTTCTTGCGTCAAAATGTTCTTGTTTCTCGGTCTGGCAGGAGGAGCTCGGTACATCCCAGGGTCCACCGACGGAAGGCCAAATTTTGGAGGCGATCCCTTCACAGGTGCAGTATTTGGCTTGAAAACGGAGAGGTTTGTTTCGCTACTGACATGGCCTGAAAACCTCTTCTAGGCTCTGGGCGTTACATCCCCGGCTCTGGGCCTGATTCAGTTGCTTCTGAAGGCGTGGCAGATCCCTTCACGGGTGAGCCACTCCCTCAACTAACCCAATCGGATACAAAGAACCAAAACCTAGATGAAGATTTTGATTGATTTCATTGGCAGGTGGGGGTGCTTATTCTTCAACAGCACCAAGACAGAAAAGCAGCAACATTTACTTCCCTAAGACTGACGGCTTGACCTTTGAGCAAGCCAATATTTCACAAATCGTTGGTGAGCAACGAGTATATTTAGCCACCGATGAAAACTTTGGGCCTCGTGACTTGTTTTGTTAAGTCTGGATTTGTTCCTTTCTTAACCAGGCAAGCTGAAGGAGCTGAATGCAGGTGCCCCTCAGGAGCACAAGCTCTCCGAAGACTTCCTGGAAAGTCTGGAGAGGCTGCTGGCGTCCGTCTGCGGCCCTAACGAGTGCCCGCCAACTATTCAACAAATCAGTCTCCTTTGGAAGGCTGCGCACTGGCCTGAAGGTACATGAGCCATGAATACATGAAATTTAAGTATATTGTTTTTTGGGGGAAATTTAAAGGGATACTTCACTTATTTAGCCTATTTTAGCAATAAAAAGTTAATATTTTGTCTATAATTAATTTGATACTTTCATTATTTTTCACGTACAATTAGTACCTTTAAAAACACATTTTGCAACTTGCTGTCGACTCAAAATGACATCACAAGGGCTCAGGGAACCAATCACAGCTCACCTGTTTTCTCGGTTTGGTCATGTGACATTCACAGGCTGAGCTGTGATTGGTTACCTGAGCCCTTGTGATGTCATTTTCAATCGACAGTAAGTTGCAAAATGTGTTCTTAAAGGTATTAATTTTACATGGAAAAAATAACGAAAATATTAAATTTATTATAGGCAAAATATTAATGTTTGACTACAAAAAATGGCTAAATAAGTAAAGTATCCCTTTAAGCTCAATTTCAGAATTTTCACTAGGTCTGTTTTGGGAGATGTAGGATAAATAAATATTATATTAAGTAAAAAAGAAAAAGAAGTTAACATAGTTATAAACAGAAAATTCTCGAGCTCTGTTCTTATAACAGCCCTAAAAAAAAATCGAGTTATATTCCAGAGTATCCAGAAATCTTCACCTGAAAGCCCGCTTTTTATGTGTGTACATGTTGGTTTCGAGTGTTTTTTTCTCCATCTCTGTAGATATTGTGTTTCCAGTCCTGGACATTCTAAGGCTGGCTGTGCGCCACCCGCAGGTCAATGAGAGCCTGTGCGGCGAGGCGGAGGGCGTCCAGCTGTGCAACCACCTCCTGAGCCTGATGAGGCCCGAGGGCCGCGCAGCCAATCAGATGCTGGCGCTGCGGATCCTGTGCAACTGCTTCAGCAGCAGTCACGGCCAAGCGCTCCTCATGGCCCAGCGCGAAACCATCTTGTCACGGGCGGCCGATTTGGCCACCGTGTGCAATAAGAACATCCACATTGCTCTCGCCACCCTGGTGCTGAACTACGCCGGCTGCCTGCACAAGCAACCCGACCTGGAGGCCAAAGCTCAGTGCCTCTCTGTAGTCAGCCGAGCTCTCGAGACCGTGCAGGACAAGGAAGCTGTGTTTCGGCTGCTGGTCGCGCTGGGAACCACCGTGGCCTCCGACCAAACGGCCCAGGACCTGGCCCGCTCCCTGGGGGTCAGCACACAAATTTCACGGTACTCCTCCGTTTCCGATCCCTCCAAGCTCGGCGAGTGTTGTCAACTGGTTTTAAAAGAACTGCAATGATAAGAATAACAATGACAATCTTAAGAAAAATCACTTTTGGACAACGATGAACTGCTCTACTCATCATTGTTTGGTGGAAACACTGACTTGTATGTTCTGCAATTAATAAAATTACACATTTTAAGGTTTGCATTTATTATATTATATTATTTATCTGCAAATAGCTTTCACTTGTGTTTGAATGAATGGTATGGTATGCGACTATGCGTTTATTTGAACAGGGACCGTGCACAACAACACGCTGACAGCAGGTTGTTGTTCATAAAAAGCAGCAATGCAATGCAACAATCTGCGCATTAATCATGTGAAAAGAAACCCCACCCCGGACTGGTTATCATTATGGTGTGTGAATGGGTGAATGTGAGGCTTTGAATGAATGAATGAATGAATGAATGAATGAATGAAGCGCTTTGGGCACTACCTTTAACTCATTCACTGCCTTTGACAAGTATACTTGTCAATTGTATTTTTTAGAGCGGTGCTAAATGGGGGCGAATCTGAGCATGCTCCACTGTAAATATCAAACTTGGAAACAACTTTACTGATGCCCAACCACCGGTAGATGACATCATAGCCCCATTTTATAGGAAATAAACACAGTTTCAGAGTCCATGGGAGAAATGGCTGTATTTTGGCAAACCTACATTTTTCTGCTGTCAATTATAAAAGAACGGGACGGGACAAAAAGTAGGGAGTCTATTCTGTTATTTGGTAGATTCGGTTTATATATAATTATTGAATGGAATATCACGTGAGTATTGGAAATGTAAAAATTTTCTATAATGACTGGCAGTGAATGAGTTAAAAAAAAAAAAAAAAAAAAAAAGCACAGTTCAACTCCATTCCATTCCAATAGTGTGTGTCTGGGTTGAACCTCAAAGTTGAAATTAAAAGTATCTTGTTATAGTGCAAAATATTTTCAGAAATCCGTTATTAACTTATGACAGTAAATAAGGACATATGATGTAAAAAACAAAACAAAAAAACATTTAAGCTTTTATGTCAAATGTTATCAAGGGATCAAACATAAAATTAAAACATCACGCTGGCAATTAAAAAAGTTTCCTCTAACAACTATTATACGTAACGTAACGTAGATCATTTCTACCATAACGTACTATGTACGTCGTACATAGTGTATTATGTATTGCGTTATTATCCTCCACTGCGCTAGGAGCGCATTGCCAAAATGTATAACAGCGGAAGTACGTCACAACTTAATCGCCGAAGAAGACAACATCCGGGTAGTTTTTATAAAGTTTGGCGGTTGATTTCACATACTGGTTGATTAGCAGTCAGCGTCATTCTTGACAAAAATGTAGGAAACCTTTGGAACTGACGATTGTCTCATTCTGGTTTTGAATTGGCGTTGTTGAAGCAAACCGAAGCTGTTTATAGGTGTTCGTCTTTGTCTGACTTCCATTGTGCTTTTTTTCCCCCCACTGAAGTAATAATGGCAAACCAAACGCAAAAACGCAACGGCATATATCTGTGGTTTACTCTTTTGGGGCTGGGCTTTGAGCCCCAAAAACACCAGAATCTCATCAAGACCGCCTCAAAACACACCAACCTGGGACCGTAAGTTTCGCCCTTTGTCTATGGTGGACTATTTCCTGAAACTTTCCGGTAAATTTCCATGTAAATTAGAATTGTGATTTGTGGCGGTTCAACGCTTTGATGTTTGCTATAAAACTCGCTCTATGGTGGCATCGTGATGTTTAAGTGAGTTGAGGAGCTTCATTTAGACAAAAGTTGGCAGTGCTCACTGCTTGTTTTACCCTGACCAGCAACTCTCTTATTTGGCCGTGATTGGTCAATCGCCAGGGCAAGGAATTATTGCCTTGCCGTGAATCTGCTATTTTACCGTGATTACAGTCGCTTGCACCTTAATAAGTTATGTGTTTGTGGGCTGCCGTCTTTCACGGTTAAACTGGCTGAGACTCCCGATTCCAAATGGCCTTTCGGGCACTGTCAGTCCAATAATTTTGTGTTTCCTGTCTGCAGATTCGTCACAAGCAAGCTGCATCGAAATTGTCGAACTCGTTTACAACTCCCGATTGACTTAAAGAAATTGGAAACACAAATAAATAAATAAATACTCTACTCACTACACTACTAACTTGTACACATTCACCGACGCAGAACTTGTACTTGTAATGTGGCGAGTTGCTGGTCACGCGAATAGAACGATTGCGAAAGTAGTTTGCCACCATCTGCTGGCAATCACATGAAATTGATTATGTTAGCGTATACAAGCGTGTCCAAGTCTGGTCCTCGAGTTAAAATTAAAGTACCACTCCTCTAGCACACCTGAATCAAATGATCAGCTCACCAGCAAGTTCCGCAGGCGCCTGATAGCAATCCTGAATCCTGATTATTTGATTCATTAGTGTTGGAGGAGGGAAACATATTTAAAAAAAGCGGCTGGATAGGAGTTCTCTAGGACCAGACTTAGGCACCCCTGGTATAGACCAAACTTCAATTTCGGAACCTAATAATTAATATCAATGTGTCTTTACACTTTCTTGTCTTGTGTCTAATAGGAATATGTTCGATAAACCCAACAAGGATGCATTCCACATTGTTGTCCAATTTCTGTTGGAAAAACTCAATCCAACACGATTTCAGCAGACATTCAAGTAAGGATATAATTCAGGACATATGTATGTCCCTGTGGTTTCCTTTTCTTAAACTTTATTTCTTTTTAGATTTTGTTTACCTTCCTACAATTCTAAACAAGATGCTGAATTTCGCAAACAGACCTGCGCTTGGCTGCGAGAAATAATGGTGAGTATTTGAAAGTGTTGGTCAAGCAAGGGTAATCCCCCCCCCCTCAACTTTTTTGATGCATATTGTGTTTTGTGTATGTGTGTGTTCTTTTAGGTTGAAACTGGATTTCCAGGCAGCAAAGTTCTTGCGTCGTCATTACTCTCGCCTGGAGGCCCCAAATTCATCAGCTTGATGGTCCATTTAGCCACGCAAGTCATGCTGAAGGAAATGAAAACGTTCGCTACAGGTAGGTCCTTACTCAGTGACACTTATGAGAAATTCTTGTGCTTTATCTTCAAATGTTTGGTTTAGATGAAAGCTGCGTTCTCGATGCTGTCACCAAGCCGACGTCTTCGTACGGCATGGCGGTGAATAGACTCCACCTCATCAAAAAGAACTTTTTGAAGGAGGTGGCACATCAGGATCGCGTTTTTCTGGAGGAGCAGGAATTAACACAGTGAGTCCTTCCTTGGGTGTCTGGATTTAAAAGTTGGTTTTAATTATTTTTGAATGTGATTTAAAAGTTGAGAGTTACGATGCTTATTTTTTTTTTTTTTTTTTTTCAATGCCGTCATGTATTTTGATTTATTTTTTTAACAATAACAGTTAATACATTCATCTATATTACAATTATATTATTATACATGGATGTTTTGGTTTTATGGGTTAGGTTTATGCTAAAATACAGGCAAATAAACCTTAAACTAATATATTTATTTACTTCAATTATAGCTGTTAACTTACTAAACACTTTGACTTGCATTCTTAAGTGTTCATTGTATCAACTTTACAAATTTTTTACCAGAGTGGCGGAAACAGAAATCAGCAAATCCTCAATCAGAATACAACAGCACTCATGTTTTGTAAAATAATGATACTATATGTCAACATGTGCACTGTACTTTTATGTTTTAGTTTAGTTTTACTATTTTTGTTTTCCAAAGTGCAGCAGTGTAATGAAAAGTACAGTCTTTGTGTTTGGGTAGACATATTTAACACTCCCATTATGAGGTCAGTGTGTGTTTGTCTTGTCTTTTAGGAACATTGTGAATTCTCTGCAAGACCTCACAGCTGAAAGTAAGAAGTATGACGAGCTACTCAAGTAGGTTTTTCTTTTCCTCATCCTTTGTCGTTGTTATTCTTACACGATGCTGCGCCGTCATTCATTCAGTTTCATCGTTTTGACGTTCCAGATGCCACGCTGATGATTCTGTCCAAGAGTATTCAGATGATAAACCAGAAACGGTAATGTTTAAAAAGTCAGTCACGTTTTGGTGTGAATAAGAGAGCAAGTCGTTGCGTTCAGGTTCGATCCCTGTGGGCGGCCGTGGACGGGATGCTGTCGACGACCGAGCCCGACCGAAAGGTGTTGGAAAGTGTGCTGGAAGGAGAAGTGGACCAGTACGTGGTAGACGGCACGGGCCGCCGCCTGCAAATTCCCCGTCGCCTGCTCGACAGGATGGAGCAGCCCCCTCAGCAGGTGAGTGCGACGAGCTCTCCCGACCGGCTGGCTGCCACGTTGTGTGATGCCGATGTGCGTTTGGCAGTTGAGCTCGGGGAAAGCCTACGAGGGCGGCCAGCTGAACCTCCTGTGTCCTTTGGAGGTGATGAACCACGCCCTGCGCCTCCTGAAGGAGGAGCCACGCGGGAGCTTGCCGCGGCTCAACCTGTTACAGTTGCAACAAAAACAGCAGCAGGTGGCTTGTCAGCTGCAGGAACTTGAGCTGCTCAGGTAAGCTGCGCGGGAGAACGCCTGACTGGAAGAAAATAGTGGTGTTAAAAAAAACACAAAAAAACGTTAATCACATTTAAGAAATACAATCATTGATTGATTTCAAAACTGTATTTCCTTAACAACCAAAATTCAACTGCAAAGATCAACTCAACTCAACAACGCTGGGACCAAAGACCATAACTTCTATTTTCTTCTCATTGAAGTTCAAGAAATTTAAAGCCATCCAGGCTTTGATTTCTTCCAGACAGGACAAAAGAGGCCTCAATGAGAAAGCATCCTTTTTACTCAGCGGGACATAGATCTGACTGTCATCCGCATAGCAGTGAAAAGAGAATCCATGTTTTCATAGGATGGAGCCAAGGGCAGTAAATATAGTGAGAACAATAGGGGCCCCAATACCTAACCTTGTGGAACACCATATGACAGCCAGAAAAGACATTGGGAAGAAAGTCAAATAATAGAAATAAATACCTGCTGTGCATTTGTTGGCCTCATAGGGGCAATGTGGTTTTGGTCCTGTGTAGAAGTCGTCGCTGTTTCACGTTATGAATGACCCCCCCCCCCCGCCCCCCCCCCCCCCCCCCCCCCCCCCCCCCCCCTCCACAGATTAGGAAGAATATATGCCTTTTGAGTATAGTTGTATGAACTGGCTGTATATATTGTTTACACACAAATGGAGAATTTATTTGAAGGAAGGTCACTCCTGGAACTTGACTCCTTGACATTTTCTATTGGCATGTGAATGTGATTTTACATTGAGCTCTGGTAATGTTTCTACAGCAAAGTGATTAAAAATGTGGGTACTTGTTTTTGTTGTGTGTGTTCTTCGTTGTACGGTATGTCCCAGACTGAAGATTTCCAAGGAGGAAATTCCTGAGGTGATGAGTGGCATCGGAGAGCTGGAAGCGGAGTCGGACAGCAAGTGGGCAGACACATCTTTAGTCCCGTTGGTCAATGACGATCCAGTGAGTGGTCATTTGAAGTTGACACATTTTCAAATGAAGTGCTATTTAAATCTTTTTTTTTTTTTTCCCTTTCTCAGGCACTTGACTTTCTTTCACCAATGGCTCGCCTATCATTTGGAGCAGCAGTGGATGCCAGCAACGCCAGTTGCGTCTTCTCCCAGTTTCCTGCAAAGCTTCCAGTGACGTCCAATGGCAATTGCTGTCCACTTGAGCTGGGTTGTAATGTCGCCTGTGGCTCGTGCCAACTTCCAGAGAAGTCTTCAGAGTGTCATCCGGTGGAGGGTGAAAGCAATATTTCCTCAGACCTCAAAAGGTAACTGCCTTATTTTTTTTATTATTTTTTTTGTGTGCCGGGAGGCAGATACCTGGGCAGTCCTAAGCGATGCTCTGTCCATCACTAGTCCTCCCCATAGCATCCATGCTCTCTGATGACTGTGGTGAGCGGAGAGAAATCACCACAGACAGATACGGAGCAGACACTGCCCCCCGTAGTTTACAAGTTTTATCGTTTTTCACTACAACACCTCTTGTTTGTAAGCAGCTGTTGCCCAGCAGCAGAAGAGGATCTGCAAGAGGCAGCGGCCGCCAAGCCCTCCAGACTCAACTCCTCTCTTGACTGGCTTCTCGACATGCCACCTTGCCACCAAGAGTCGTCGCCTGAACCACCGCAGGTGCTTTTTCACTTTGGTTTGACAGTTTTGGGTTCACGTCATCCTCATTGTCGATTCATAACGTGTCGCAGGCCACCGTGGGCGCGACCAGTCGTTCAAAGGCGACGACGAAAACAATATTAGACATGGAATGTGATAACCTGGCTGACCAGGTATAGTAATTTTATTTTTTTGTCAAATAAGCAACAGCAGTGCCATGGTAACGTGTATGTAAAAGTTTGCAGATGCTGTAATCACAACCAGTCCGACAGCGGGCAGGCCGGCGGCTTTGGAACTGGAGGAAATGCTCAGCATCCTTCATGCAGATCCCTTCGGAGCCAGAAAGCAGCTTCCTCGCACGCCTGAGAGTTTGAGTGAGTTGGTAGCTGCTTTTCTGACACTGTTCAAGATCCAATAAGAGATTAATTCATTCAGTGACTTTTACTTGAAAATTAGGACTGCCATATAAAAAAAAATAAGATCTATCCATTTCAAAAAATGGCACATATTTTTATTTCCTGTTAATAAGATGAAATTCCAAGGACTTTGGCAATTTTAAATTCCGCAAGTATCAAAATCAGTAGCGATTAATTTGATAATCAATTAATCACTACACCTCTAGAAAATGTAAAAAAGTGTCATGACTTTATGCTTCAATTCATTCCGGTGTGCCTGCTTGTCCACAAGGGGTCAGTATAATGCAATTAGTCAGACAAAAGAAGCAGCTTGAAGATTCTAATTTTTCGATTTTTCTTCCCTCCCTTTTGTAGTTCTGGATGTGAAGAGTTCCTGGCAAAAGGCGCTGGAGGAAGATGACTCAGAGAAGTGCGACAAAAGCGTGTTCAGGTGCTTCACTCCCCTCCTTGAGCCTTGTAGCGAGGTTGCGCATCAGCCTGGAGGTTCATCCAGCGGAGCCGCTAAAAATCGCAGCATTTGGGGAACCTTCGACACGGCAGCCTCCTTCAGCCTGCAGCAAGAAACACTGCCTGAATTGCCAAGCTGCAACAGTCTGCTGAGCCTCCATAGCGACGAGGAAGAAGGACTAAACTCCGGCTGCATCCAGCAACAACGCGGTGGCGGCTCACCTGAGTCCCTTCAATTGGCTCGTGATGTTTTGGCTGCAAGCAGTGAGCGGCCGTCACCTGTTGTTTTTTCGCTGGATTTTGAGGCACTGGAGAAGATCTCACCACTGAAGAAGCATGAATGCCTCCCTCCACTCATCATGTTCTCCCCGACAGAACCATAACATGTCTGAAATGCATTACCTTCATGAAGAAGTTATCTTCAGGTTTCACAATTTAAATACAATATTTACTATGTACGTAGTATTTTTCTTACAGCATTCTTGTTTCATTAAATGGCTGCCAACTCAAAAATTAATTTAAAATCTGATGGAAGATGTGTTCCTTTTGTTTAAAGCTGTTTCAAATTATTTTTAAGATGGTGATCCAATCACTGTTGAATTGTCAGTTTCCCTTATGTTCCTGTATTTGTATGCTTTTTGACTAAAAGTTAAGTTAAAGTTTGTATTTAGAAATTGTTTTGTGTTGTGGTTAACACATGTTCGTAGTTTTAGCTTAATGCTAAACATTTGAATGGTGTCCACATTTTAAGTTGATTTTTTTTTTTTTTTGTGACAAATTATTAAAATCGATATGTTACATTTCAGAGTCAGTACTTTTACTTAAAGAGTTGTAACTGTACAAACGTAAGACTGACAATGCCGCGAAGTGATTTTGAAAAAATGTGAATTTCCGCTACATGGCTGTACTTTGAAATCCCAAACCGGAAAAAGCACACTCGACTGCTTGACAGAGCCTGCGCGTGTCCCCTCGCCTTCTCTCCTGTCGACTCTGGGCGGTTCCGTCCTGGCTGAGAGCTTCCGAGGAAGAAAGCGCAGCAACAAAAACTACCAGCGCAGAGACAAACATGGCGCCGGCGTGGCCCAGAAAGAGCCGCGGTTGAAAAGTGTGGCAAACTTAAGTCACCCACCAGCAAACTTTCATTCGGGACCGAGCGTCGAGTTAAAAGCGCGCCCGTCCGAAGTACGGAACTTGGCGAGCGGGCTAACCAGCAACTTGCTTACATGTCAACATTGTCTCTCACGGCGGTGTAAACAGCCGGTAAGTACCGACGTATTCATATCGAGCGTCCACTTATGAGACACTTTAGCGATTGCAAGTACAGGCGAGACGACTTTTTGAGCTTCTTTAGCTACTTCCACCGTTCGACTGAAAGTGGAGACGCTCAGCCACGTATCCACAAGTGCACAATTGTGTTCATGTGAATGTTGTTTATTTCCTACAATTACATTGACCTATGGGGCGTTTCTTGGCCCCCTGGGGTCACAGGCAAGAAGGCCTCACCACTGAAAAACAAGACAAGAAATGGGCAAGCATTTTACCAAATAATTTTAAAATAGCTTGTCTACATTAAAATCAAACTTTAGACGTATTGCATAAACAGCAAAATAGATAAACGCTTGAAATGTGCCAAACAAATGTGATGTGGGAGATTCCCAAACCTGGTCGTTCACCATGATGTAACACCACTAGTAAACAAACATGGGAACTTGGATGTGCAAGGCAAAACTGTAAATAGCACTATATACCTTATTTGTTTACAAGTAGGCCTACAATACAAAAACTTGCATTTGTTTTTGTTTTTTTCTTAATTTAATTATGTCATAGATTGTTGATGACATTACCAAAATTAAATTAAATTGTAATCAAAAACCTTTGACTAACTAAATCAAAAATTGCTGTTAAAATGAACTTGCCACCAAGCAGCCCTTTGCGGGGACTTCCCGACTAACTGTAGTTGCAGTATATACAGCAGAACAATTGTTTTGTCATTGATTCGGGCCGGTGTCATCCGTCTCTCAGAGGCCCCTTTGGATCGCCGCCCTAGGCTTTTTTCTGCATTGCATTGCCTGCCCTGTTGCAACGTCTCGTCTCTACGTTGACCTAGTTATGTGGTTTGGATGCAACGGTTGGAAATATAACACCTCCACTCCCTCCCCTCTCTCCTGGCCAGCCGACTGGCCCACCCTGTGACGCCTGATTGCATTGTTGCCTTGCAGGTGTTTGCTCTCAGGCTCATTGTACTGCTTCACATTCGAAGTGACCTAAAAATGTCTCACCAAAAATGACATTTTGTTACATACCTTGGTTTTATGCACGTGCCATAAACGGCCACTGTGTTTATTGGAATTTTACAATAATTCTTAAACCTATTTACTTTCATGTGTACCTGTAGCTAGAAAGTAAAGTGTGGAGAGCCTGCACAGGTGCAATGTCTAATAGCAAACAGCCTTTCGAAACAGTCACACTGTCTCTTTTGTTCTTCTCCATGTGTTGTCATTGTGGCATTCTGCTGCTTCTTTGACAAACACACCATAATTTTGTGGTTCACTAAACATAATGACTAAATTAATAAACGGCCTGGAAGAGCTTTCAGATGTTTTCTGTACCCCTGTTTGCCTCCCACTTCCTGTTGAGCGTTGACGTGTTGGCTTAGGCGTGTCACTACCTGGAATAGCAGCTCCAAAGGAGGAGAAGCGTGCGTGTACTCTTGCATCAGAAAAAAAAGAAAGGCTTTTATGTCATCTTTCTGGTGAATGCCACTTGTGGCTACATGCTGTAGGGGTAGAATTTGTCGGTGGTGGTTGCCCCGTTGAACTTGATCGCCATGAAAAAGCTCACATGTCAGGTGGCTGAGGAAAGGAAGTCGGCGGAATGAACAGATGAACAACGTTGCGGCTGCCAAAGGATTTCATTTTTGGACTGCCGTCGCTTATTCAAATAAGTCAGCTGATATATGAGATACTTTTCACTCAGCTGCTTGTTCATATGAATAATAAAGTCATGGATGTTATGGCAAAGTAACCCTAACCGTAGCACCCTCTACAGTTGACCCCATGACCCACATCTCACACCTGCACGCCCTTTTTACACACCTGAGCTGAGTAAACACAAGCAGCGGCTGAAGTAGAACTCCCTCCTAGGTTGTGAGATGTCAAATATTTTTGACACAGACTATGATATATAATGATGAATTGGTTTCCCCCAGGAAACATTCTAAGCCTGGTGGTCAGGGATGGGATGGTATTTGGATGAATGAGGTGAATTCTATTTTTTGTTGCGGAGTGTTTCTGTTGTTTGAGGTAGAAAAAAAATGAACCATGGTAAGTGCGGGTGGTGGTATGCAGGGTGAGCAGAGAGTATATTGCATAAATTTGAGTTATCTCATCTTGCTTAGGACTCCTTGAGTTGACCCAACTGATACTGAAGTGGATTATTATTATTTTTTGGCTGATTCAGATACTATAATCAACCAACTATTATAAAAAATATATAATGAATAAAATAATGTATTTTTTCAACAATATGAATTATAGGCAGAGCATTTGACTGTTTTCCAATACATATTCCTTTAGTATTTATTTAACTTTACAACAGAGAGAAAAAAATCCTCAGTTTTTTGCCGATTTTAACTTGACTGCCACACGTTATCAAACAAAAACAAAACAAAAAACCCCACTGTGCCAGCCAATTTCGAGCATTTTAACTTGTCTTTCAAGGCAAAAAGAATATTGTTTGCCTTTACTACATATAATGTGGGTACTAAATGAAAGATCGCATTCCATTCATCGTAATTTTTAGGGGTGTGAATTGCCTAGTACCTGACGATTCGATTCGTATCACGATTCACAGGTCACGATTCGATTCGATACCGATTAATCCCGATACGAATTTATAAGTCGATTGTTGCGATTTTTTTTCATTCAAATTTAGAAAATACTAATCAGTAAGCTTGTAGAGTGTAAGATTTATATGAAAATGTATTATTTATTTATCTGAAATTTCAGTCTTATAGAGGTTGTAATCTGTTTCATGTTTGAACAGCATTAAAATAAAATATTAAGGCTTAATGTTCCGTTCATATAACATTCTTCCATGCTCACGGTGTGAATCCTAACCCGAAGTCAGACGTTTTGTTGAATATTTTTCCATTAAAAATGGAAGTTTAAAAATTGATTCACACACACACACACACAAAAAAAAGGCAATGATGATAAGACGTTGAATCGGTAAGACTACCGAATGAACAATTCTGAGCTCTTAAAAAAAAAAAAAAAAAAAAAAAAAAAAAAAAAAAATCGATTTTTTTTTAATTGAATCAATTCGAGAATCGCGCGATGTAGTATCGCGATATATCGCCGAATCGATTTTTTTTAAACACCCCTAGTAATTTTACTTAGCATTATTAATCGTCTTCGGCAGTCAAAGAGTTTTAAAAGACCCTTGTCTCACTGGAGATGTGAGTGTCACTTGTAAGTGTGACATGGTGAAATGTCACGCTCAGCTGTTGCAAGTGGACAGACGCTCTGGCTGCTTGGCTCTTTTGTGTGAAAGAGATTAGATCATAGTAGCTGACCCCCCAACCCCCCTGCTTTAGTACCATGTACTGTACTTGCTGTTTGTGGTTCTTCTTTTCTCCGGGCCACAACCATCGCCACAGTCACGAGCAGATTAGGTCCAGTACCGAAACGTTGACGTCTTGCTCGATGGTCGGTCGGTCATGTGACGTTTGCAAGTTGAACCTCGAAGGGTTTATTTAAATCGTGAAAATGGACGGGTTAAAGAAAAAAAAAAAGTACGGTTTTTCCATTGCGGATCAAGGTCAAGGCAGCCTGGCAATGTTGGGGCTCGGTCGCCATGGCGGCGTCGATGCCTGACTATCAGGGGTCCTCACAAAGAATCATTTGTGTGGCAAGCAGAGGGAGATGATGACGAGCGTGTCCACAGTCACTGACATGGAAGCACTCTATAGTGAAACCCTGAGCTTTTTCCTGACATTGTTGCAAGGCGGGAATAAGGAATGTGCCGTATTCCAGGCACATTTCCAACTACCTGCACTCTCAGGAGGGAAGCGGGACTTCAAACGAGTCATTGACACGGACGGGCATGGCGCCAACTTTGAGGCTTGAATGATATGCTGCATCTATAAGAATGACGCGCTATTTCATTTGTGCATGGTTGGTAAAACAAAGTTTTAATCGAGTGCGTCATGACTTCCAGGGGTATTGAAATAGTTACTTCCTCACTCCGCTGACTCACTGCTGGAAAAAGTGAACTCTGTCAATGGAGACATTTAAAAAGGCACTGTGTCAACTAGTGTAGTTTCCAAAACTTAAGACACAAACGTGCTGCGCTGTTGCCCGACACATTTCATTTACACTTATCAGCCGTGGTGTCTTCTTCCAGCCTTAAGCCCTTGGCTGCATTTTCCAGCATTCCTCGGGTCACGCAGGATCTCCCATGACTTTCCTGACATGTTTGGAACAGTGCGGCGATCCCCACGTGCTTCTTTCATTGTGCTGCAGTAACCCCAAGTCTTCTTTTTTGCTTCTTCATTGTATGTGCAGGGTTGCAGGATTCTTTGCTTCCATAAAAGTCACTATTTGGCTGCAGTGTGTGTGTGAGACGTGGCTATGTTTTGTAAAAGTTTCCATCACACGATGGCTGTTATGCAATATGTGATATGGAGACCCCATCTAGCATGTAAGCACAGAAAAAAAGGTCATATAAGTTCCTCCCTTTCTATATCGCAAAACTGCCACAATATATTGTTGTTATCATGTCACGATATTAAAAGCAGCACATCTGTAAAAAAAAAAAAAGTCAGGTTGATTTCCATTTGCGCAGTTCTAGCACCCTCTGGTGGCAGTTTTTTTTTAGTGCAATTTAATTTTCACAAGGCATGTTTTGGCCCTTCTATGTTTGATCAGATGAAGGGGAACATAATTTGTTGATATGTGGAGAAACTCAATGTGTGCTTGCATTGGTGCCTCAATATGTATATTATATTTATATTTTATTATTTTTTATATATAATGTTTTATATATAATATTTATAATATGTTATATTTTCATTGCTTTAATGTATTTTGTGTTTCTTTTTTTTTTACTATGAACAATTTTTTTTACAATATTGTGACGTTTTTTGTTATATATTATATATATTTTATATATATGTTTATAATAGTTTTATAATATTTTTCATTGCTTTAATGTACAAAAACCTTTTTTTTTTTTTAGTATTAGCTCTTTTTTTTTCTTTTACAATATTGTAATCTTTTTTTTGTATCGCCAACCTCCCCGCAATATCGTGATAATTATCGTATCGTGACCTTCATATCAATGTGGCATTTTCCCAAATTCCTCAAATTAATTGGGAATTTATTAGACACATTTCTGAAAATGTTCGAACTTCCACTTGTTTGCAATACTCAAAGTGAAGTCACGAATCGTTTGCCTAAATACCATAATTACCGCGGTAATTTTTCATATGTTTTGGTAAAACAAGAAAAAAAAAAACCCCAGCAAATTTACCAAACAAGTTAGCTCAATTTAACCTTTGCGGATTATGACTTTGATGACTGAGAATCTACACACACACAAAGAAAAATACACAATTTTTACAAGCACAATTGTGTTTTCTTGTAGACTTTGTGAGTGTAAGTTCAAAATGACTTAAAGTAACAAAATACCTTTTCCATGGCAGGTGCACGTCCAGCCATGATCGAGGACAAGGGTCACCGCGTAACTGACTACTTTGTGGTGGCCGGCCTGACGGACAAGTCGGCGCCACTGGAGCACGACCTTTCCGAGGCCAAGTCGAGCGGGCCCAAAGCCCCCATCACCGACCTGGCCATCATCAACAGGTCTGCGGGCGAGGCGGTGCCAGAGGGCTTCACCTGCATCGACAGCACCCACAGCGGCCAGCCGGCCAACCTAAACCACGGCAGCCTCAAGAGCCCCGAGCTCTTCCTGTGCTACAAACGGAGTCGAGGAAAGCCACCGCTCATTGATGTCGGGTACGGGTTCTGATGCCCAAAACAAAACTGAGAATCAACAGCGTATTTGTGTCAAAATTGACTCGAGTAAAAGTAGAAGTACTGGTTCACAATTTTTGCTGTTCTCGGTAATAATGGCCAAAGTTATTAGAGTTAACGAAAACGAAGGAAATTACGACAAAGAACAAATCCACAACTGTTAGAGCACGTGCTGATGTTTTCCATCTCGTTTTCTGGCACGTCAGCGTTTTGTACGAGGGCAAGGAGCGTCTGATCCAGGGCTGCGAGGTCATCCAGGCCACGCCGTACGGCCGCTGCGCCAACGTCAACAACAGCTCGGCCACCTCGCAGCGCATCTTCGTCACCTTCCGCCGCGCTCCGCCCGTCCAGCCCCAGAACTCTCTGGTGGTGACAGACATCTGCGTCATCGTGACCAGCAAGGGAGAGACGCCACCGCATACCTTCTGCAAGGTGGACAAGAACCTTAACTGCGGCATGGTGGGTCACTTCTATGGAAAAATTGATACACCCTAAGTGGGGCATATCATCATGAATCATTTGAGTTCAGTGTGTTTCTTGACCTTGACCTTAAGCCCAATTTACACTGGCTGCGGAAAGGACGCATTGCGTTTTCCGTAGGGCTTCCGCACGGCTTCCGTAAGGACTGCAATTCACACCGCATGCGTTGCGTGTCCGGAAATCTGCTCCCGACAGACCACAAGATCACATGAGGTTCACGCTGGAGATTTGAGTTCATCCAATAACAACCGTGTATGTAGAGTCCTATTTGTAAACAATAGCCACGCTTGCCTGTTGTGACTGTCACATCGATATGCTTTTTGGACATACGTTCTATCCTTGCGGCGTCTGTACGGCTGCCGTACGGAAAACGTACCGCGTCTGTTCCACAGCCAGTCTGAATTGGGCTTTAGGGTTTGAGCGAGCCCAGGTTAACTCATTCAAAGCCAAAATCGCTTAAAAACACTTTTTAATACTTTGTACTTCACTCCCAAAAACGTATTTACAGGTTTTTTGTTATTTATTTATTTATTTATTTATTTATTTTGTCAGTGTTTTCACCAGGCATGTGAATAATAATGAAACGTAGCAATATTCTAATTCTAATTGCTGCAAAACGGAAACAGATACAAATATACTTTTTTTCCTAATGAAAGAAGAGACTTTTCTTTTGGTAGGTTCCACGTTTTTATAGCAGTAGAACACAATATTCTGTGGGCCTTGCAAAATTAGTCAAATCTTGTAAAACAGTCGGGCGCGAAAATGGCTGGGAGTGAATGAGTGAAGAATAACTGCTTTAGAATGTAGTCTAAATGAATGACACAGTTTAGATTTGAAGAAGTAGAGTTGACCATAAAGAAGAATTCTATTACTATGTCAAAATGATTATAGTAAAGTTGAAAATTATTTTTGTTTTGTTTTTGTCTTTCAGTGGGGCTCAAGTGTGTTTCTGTGTTATAAGAAATCTGTGTCTGCGACCACTTCTATCACTTACAAAGCTGGTGAGTCAAAGCTACACACCAGTTCATAATCATCAATGTTCATCTACGTTTGCCCTGCTTTAGCATAATGCTTTGTCTTTTTCTCCAGGTCTCATATTTCGCTACCCGGAGGAGGATTACGAGTCTTTCCCCCTGTCGGAGTCTGTTCCTCTCTTCTGCTTGCCCATGGGAGCCAAGATCGAATGTTGGGCGCCAAAGACCCGAGACCCTCTACCCATCTTCTCCACGTTTGTGTTGACCATCGGCTCTGGCGAAAAAGTAAGAGACCTTGATTCCTTTTTTTGTTTACAGTTTTTCACAAAAGTGAAACAAGTGACACTTTGCTGTACCGTCGTAGTCTAGGATCAGACGGTTAAAACACGCTAAAATAAATTCTGATATTGTCCCTTATTACCAGACAGTCGCCCAGATTAGTACATCCCTGAGTGTAAATTTACAAATTGTTTTTCTTCCATGATTTGTACTCTGTGAATTTGATCTCACATTCACAAATGTACGCTTTGCACTCAGGTGTACGGTTCGGCCATCCAGTTCTATGAGCCGTACCCGATGGACCTGCTGAGTGAGAAGCAGAAGATTCACCTGGGCCTGCTCACCAGTGTCGAAAAGAAGATGATCCCCAACCGTCACTTGAACGCCAATAAGTGCATCTGCCTCCTCTCCCGCTGGCCTTTCTTTGAGTCCTTCCGCAAATTCCTGATGTTCCTCTACAAGCTGTCCGTTTCAGGCCCGCACCCGCTGCCAATTGAAAAGTGAGCTTTTCATGAAAAAAACAACAACAAAAATTCAACACCCTTTGACATTGGATTCATATTTCCCGCTTCTCTCCACAGGCACATTTCACACTTCATGCACAACGTGTCTTTTCCGTCACCACAAAGGCCTCGAATCCTCGTCCAAGTAAGCTGTTCTTTACCCTCACATTGATCCGGCTTTCCAAGCAGTGTACCAGCTTTTGACTGATCGCTCTATTTTGTCTTGAAGCTCTCTGCACATGACAACTTGATTCTCTCCCAGCCTGTTTCTACACCTTT
Source organism: Festucalex cinctus (assembly GCF_051991245.1). Lineage (NCBI taxonomy): Eukaryota > Metazoa > Chordata > Actinopteri > Syngnathiformes > Syngnathidae > Festucalex > Festucalex cinctus. The sequence continues at coordinate 15,207,741 of NC_135426.1, forward strand.
ACCCCTCAGGTAACTGTGGAAACATTATTGAGTCTAAATATACACTGCTATTTCCCCTAAGTACAGTCAAACATTTGCTGAACACAACATGGTTCCAACAAATTCACGTTTTTTTCTCCCCCTTTGTAATCGATCCGAGGCTCTTCGCTGATTTCTTTGATGAATTTTTTTAGCAAGCCATTGTCATTGTAGGTCAATGCTGTAATAAGTGTGTTTTCCCTCAGATAATCATGGAACTTTTTATAGCTTCTTCCTCTCAAAACCTTTAACAAGATATCACTTCCTCAAGTCATAGATGGACAGCCCGAAAAGTTTACAGAATGAAGCTTCGGCTGTTTCTGACCGGTCACCTCCTTGTTCTTCTTCCTCACCAGCGGTGCGGACTATGGCACCCTCTTGATTAATCTAGGCTCTGAAAACTGTGCCACGTTGCTGCACTTTGTGCTGCTGGAGAGCAAAATTCTGCTGCACTCGCTCAGGCCGGCGGTGCTCACCGGAGTGGCAGAGGCTGTGGTCGCGGTGAGTAAAGTGGCATTGCCCAGCTAGGCTAAAGAAAGACATATGTATTGTTTAGAAGAAATAAAATCCAAATAAAATTTTGCTTGTGCCCATTATTACGTATAAACAGTTGCCCCTGATTGTATTTCTATATAATTTTAACAAGAAATTGAATTTGGTGATTTTGAAAAAAAAAAAAAAAAAATTGGGACTTTAACTTAATTTGCTTTAGTGGGCCATTCAAAATATATCTTTTTTTTATTTTGTTTTAATAATTGGTTAGTCTAGAAAAAAATAATCAACCAAATTGATCCCATGTTTCTCCTCAGATGATCTTCCCCTTCCAGTGGCAATGTCCCTACATCCCCCTGTGCCCACTATCCCTGGCAGGGGTCCTCAACGCCCCATGTCCTTTTATCGTGGGCGTCGACTCCCGATACTTCGACCTTTACGACCCGCCGCCAGATGTCGTCTGCGTAGACCTGGACACCAACACCATCTACTTGTGCGTCACAGCTTGTTTTGCCTCCCTTTCTTTTTCTAAAACAAGCGCACAGTGTACATGTATCTGTGACTTCCAGGTCTGACGAGAAGAAGCACAACAACTGGAAGAACCTCCCGAAGAAGCCCTGCAAGAGCTTGGTGAACTCCCTGAGCAACTTGCACCACCAGCTGGCGACAGGTACAAATAGACAAAATTAAACCAAATACAATCAAAAACGTCTTTCGCTTTCCCGTCCCAGTTTCAGTCCGTCAGATGGCGCTGACGGACTCCGCGGTGGACATGACACCCATCGAGGCCGACTTCACTTGGCACAAGAAGAAGACCGCCCTGGAGATGGAGATCCAGGAGGCATTCCTGCGCTTCATGGCCTCCATTCTGAAAGGCTACCGCTCCTACCTCAAGCCCATCACCCAGGCTCCGTCTGAGAAGGCCACAGCCGCCGACTCCCTGTACGATCTGCAAGGTAAACAAACATGGTGTCATGGTAACTATCTGTTGTAGTTTTAGACAGATAGGCAGACTATAAACACCATTAAAAAGAAACTATTTTAAAATAGTGTATGTTAACTATAAAATGCATTTTTTTGAAGAAATTGCATGTGAATTCTGAATGAAAAAATATGGAAACCTGTGTAATGAAATTGAATGCTATTGAAAGATGTGGATTGGTATTGGTGTAATATGTCCAATATATGGTGAAAGAATGTGGAATGAAATTGAAATTATGTGGAATAGTATTGAATAATATTGAAAACTAATATGGTACGATGAGGCATGATATGGGTGAAAAATGTGAATGAAATTGAAATGGTATGCAATGATATTGGATAATACTAAAAAAATGGAATGATGTGGCATGATATTGATGGAAAAAACGCAGAATTTTGGGTATGTGGTAATTTTTGACACGTTGAAAATTGTTTACAATGCAAATTGAATGAGCTGAACATTAAGACATTTGAACAAGAATTATGTGGATTTTGGGTGAAAAATTGTGGAATTGTGGAAAGCCTATCAAAAAAATGAATCCAATTAATGACTAAAGTAGGAATGTTCCTTGCTGCTCTTCTTCAACTGGCTGATCAATGTAGTAGTAAAAACCTTCATGAACATTTTTCGACCTTCCTCTTACAGCTGTGTCGATCATCACCCCAGGTTTCTTTCTACCTTGCAGGTTTTCTCAAAAGCAGAGACCGTGCTCACCAGAAGTTCTACTCGCAGCTCACCAAGACCCAAATATTTATCCGCTTCATTGAAGAATGCACATTTGTCAGCGATAAAGATACCGGTTTGGCGTTTTTCGACGACTGCGTTGAGAAGGTGACTGTGAGACCTCAATCAGTGTACTCTTCTTTTCCCCTTCTTTTTCTGACCTGCCCTTCTACACAAAAACTGTTAAGTCTGTTTTTCCCCCCAAAACTGAATTACTGTAGTCTGATGGGAGGCTAAGGAAGTTTTCTCTGATCCATTCTGTTGCCTTTACTGTCTGTCTACCTTCTGCAGCTCTTTCCCTTGTATAAAATCACCGACAAGGGCACTAAGGTAATTGCCTATTCTGGAATCAAACTTTTTTTATTTTGTTAATACTGTAAAAAGGTATTATTTGCATTCACGTTCCTGCTTCTCTTTCCCTAATTCCCAATGAGAATGATTATTATTTTATTGTTTAATCTGGAGCAACATTTTAAAAAGTTGCCATTTCGTACTGACGCTCACACATTTGGACGTTCCAGGTCGAGGGGGAATCATCGGAGGACACCAGACTGTTGGAACTGGACGAGTCGCAGAAGAGCGAGCACACTGTCTTCGTGATGCCTCCCGAGCCACCGGCTGTGGACGGGGACAAGCCGCACCCCAAATATACGTGAGGCATACACTTGAACTGCACTCACTCAAACACCTAGAAGCCGAAACGCTTGAGTGGTTCCTTTGTCAGATGCAACTTTGCCAAGGGAATAAAAACACAAAGGCTCGTTTTGGTTTTGTTCATAGTGTACTCACAAAAATTAAAGAAATGATCCAAACATTATTCTTGAATAATAAAAGTAAAGAATGAGGTGAATAAAGCAGCAAAACATGAGAGCGAGGTAAAAAAAAAAAAAAAAGTCAGTGTTTGCCTGACAAATTGAATTGAATGCCTTTCTTGTCATTGTACAGTATACATCAATATTTGGAGTGCTGCTCCATTTGGTGCAAAATAAAAATAACAGAATAAGTACAAGTAACAAAATATGAGTAGTAAATGAAAACGGAATCAAATGCGAGTCCGTTGGCAGATAGACATGCATTTGATTCTGTTTTCATTTACTACTCAAATTTTGTAACTTTTACTTATTTTGTTATTTTTATATCAAACAGAGCAGTGCTCCAAATTTTGTTGTATACTGTACAATGACAATAAAGGCATTCAATTCAATTAAGTAGGCACATAATCAGAAAACCACAATTCTCAAATATTATGCCACACACAAATTTTACATGCAATATATTTACCTGTTAGCTTATTGCTTCAGCGTTTCAATCCGTCAATCTGACATGGGTACTAACCATCAGCATCAAAGTGTGACAAAAAGGCGGCTGCACTAAAAACAGCAGAGGCACCAGAATTGAACCCTGTGGAACACCATACATGTTATACATATGAATTTATATTGCACATATCCATCCAACCACTTTTTTTTTTTTTTGCTCGACATAGTATGAGGGGGTTACAATAATAAAGAAATCACTGTTTTACCGTCACAGCTGTCACAAGTCGACTATTGAGCGTGCCAAAGTTTCTGCAATGATAGCCAGGTTAAAAACAATTGTATTAGAATAAACGTAAATCACTATTTATCCAAATATTAATTTGCTTAAAATGTATTTAGACTCCTGCGCAATATTTTCACTCTCCAGTTACAAAGGTTTCCCCTGGCTGAAGATGGAACTATTTGACCGTCCCATGGAGTTACGGCCCGCAATTAGCAGCAGAGCAGCGGGCGCCAGCCTTTCCAGCAGCCCCGCACTACTGGCAAAGCGGACCAAGCAGGTGTAGTCATCACTCCTGGTCCCGCTCCTCATCCTCACTCTTACCCCTGCTATTAAAACTAATAGTATGTGCTCAAACCCCACCAGGAAATCAAGTTGGCATACAAAATGGCCAAGCGCTTCTACAGCGACCCTCAGCTGTGGGCCCGCTGTCTGTTCAGTCACTGCTACAGCCTGTGGTTCATCTGCCTTCCAGCCGCCGTCCGCCTGGCCAAGTCCAAAGGCCGCGCCATGCAGCAGGCCTACAACGTCCTCTTGAAAATGAGGACGACTGAGGTGGAGGTGTTGGATGAGGTTCGTATCGTGCCGCAGCTTTGGGGTCCTACAATAATTTGCTGTGAGCTTTTATGCGGTATCATTTAAAAATATCCATTCCTTTCTTCTTCCTCTCAGGTGTGTTACAGAGTAGTTATGCAGCTCTGCGGCGTTTGGGGTCTTCCCGTTATGGCCGTGCGAGTTCTGGTTGAGATGAAGAAAGCCGGCATTCATCCCAACGCCATCACATACGGATATTACAACAAGGTCTCATGAGATGTCTCTCCCTTGTTAAACTATGCAAACGGCGCACAAACACTCTGAAGCCTGAGCGTGTTGCGCTTTCTCCACAGGCAGCCTTAGAGAGCCCGTGGCCCAGCCGGAACCGCAGCGGCCTCTTTATGTGGACCAAGCTTCGCAATGTGCTGCGCGGGGTCGCTCAGTTCAAGCACGCACTGAACCAGTCTTCATCCAGAAAGAAACCCACAGTTGAAAACACAGGTGGGTTGGGCCTGTGATAAGTCCCCACTAAAGGTCCATGTACCAAATGTCCGATTCGCCATTGTTTAGCGCTGTTGTTTGGATCAACACTAGAAGGCGCGTCATCGGACCGCTTGAGTCACTGCAGCGGCGACAGCTCGGGGGACGTAAACATGGAGGAACACCTGTTCGCTCGGAGCCAACACGCAGGAGACGCTGGACACAAGAAAGGTCACATGAGTAAATCTTCCGGAATAAAACTGACAATCATTCACCTAAACCGGTTGGCATGTAATAAGGTAGGAATTATTTGTTAAACCCATTTGTTTCCAACACCCACAGGTAGCCACTCCGATCAGGGCTATGGTTCCAAGGATGAGCTGCTTCAAGAAATTGCTGACCAGTCGCACTCGGTGGACCCTCCCACTGATAAGAGAAGTAAAGGCAGAATGCAGCAGAATAGTATTTAGAAGATTTGTTTTTTTTTTAGACCAAATATTAAAAACAAACAAACACACATTTCCAAAAATCTATTCTCATACAAATTTTTCTGTTGTATGTATGGCAACTGGTTGGTTAAATGGACCTTCTGCTATCTAGTGGAAGAGAATTTAATTGTTCTGCCTGGCATTAGTAGATGAACAATACATTATTTGTAGTAATTACTGTAAGTAATTTTCAGACCAATTAAAGTCTGCCGCTCACCAAGCAACACAGCCGAACGTGACTGAACTGTTGCGCAGTGTGCAGGGTCGTGCAACATGTTTTTATGAGTGGCCGATTGTTGGCATCTAGTGTTGCAGCTATTCGACATTTTAATTGCTGATGAACATCGCAGATGTAACTGCAATTCGAAAATGCTGTCGTCTCAACAACAACAATGAAAACAAAAAGAGCACAAACGGTTGCAACGTGCCAAAGTGACAAATGTCCTCACGTTAGTGTGCTGCAGCACCTTGCTTGTAAATTTCTAATAAAAATAACTTGTAGTTTGTTGAAATTGAAAAAGCATTTTCGTTAACAAAGTAAGACAAAAGTGATTTAAAAAAAAAAGAAAAGAAAAATAACTGAAACTACATCTTACAATTATAACAAACTATAATTATAGTGACAATATTATTTGTTTTCATCTTTGTCAATATCATACATGAGCTTTTGGGTTAATTTTATATTTATTTATTTTGGTATTACTGTTCATCTATACAGAAGAAGGAAGGTAAAACTGTCGATTGAGAATTGTAGTTTATTTTATTATGTAATAGTGACCTTTTTTTTTTTTTTTTTAAATCTTGCACTCAACAAATACTCCATGTATTAAATACTAAAACAAGTAAAAACTCAACTGAAACAGCATTTTTTAAAATGAATAATGAAAGCCAACAAACGTACTCTAAAATCTAATTATACTGTAACTGTCTTTAAAAAAAAAAAAGAGTCAAAACGAAATGAAAACTAACTATAATAAAAAATCCAAAACTATTTTAATGCATTGATATTTTTAAACCAGGGGGCGACATTGCTGGATCAGTGGACAGTGCCGTGGCGGTGGCAGAGCCTCCCAGTCCCATTGACGCTCACACATCTGTCCCCAGTATTGTGAAATTGTCAACTGAGAGCTTTGACGCTGGCAATGAATCAAGTAAGAGGGAAGATGGAGGCATGAGGTTGAACCAAGAGATTGCAATAAATATTCATGTTTCCGCAGTTAAAGGAAAGCTGTTCCGACGGCACAGCAAGGCAGATGTGTCTCTTCCTGATGACGACGCCTCACCCGAAGCTGGCCATGCGTCCAATCAGTCGCACAAGCAGCGGAAGAAAGCCTTTGCCCAGCGCAGCAGAAGTTTCAGCGCTGAAACTCGGGCCGGAATGCTCTCGGAGAAAGGCGTCGACCACATGGCCGGCCAGCTCGGTGCCGACGCCCGCATCCTGGCCGCGGCGCTTTCCACTGGACAGGCTGCAAACAGCCCCGGCGGTGCTTCCAAAGCGCTTTTTCAGGACTTGGAGGAAGAACCTGAAGACTTTCAGGGACTGAGTTTGGGGAATCTACCGACTGAGGAAGAGAAAGATGTGGATGTAGAGTATGAGGGAACGATACAGAAACCGGAAGGGAAACGGAGCGAAGCAAATGAGGAGTCCGGAGTGCGTGCCTTGAACCTGGAGAGGGCGGATGTAGAGGTGGGCGCGGATCCTCTTTCCCTCCTGGTGTCAGAGAGCCAAGAGTCAGCCTCCGTAAACAGCCAAGAGCCCCCACGCTCCGTACCCCCCGTGGTGTCCCGCAACCTGGCAGAGGAAATAGAAATGTACATGAGCCTGCGAAGCCCCCTGGGCGCCAAGTCCACCAGCATGGAACTTAAGCAGGCGCAGGTAGACTCCACCGACGGTCCACCGTCCAAACAGTCTCTGGAACGGAGGTCCAGCCTACCCGCGCCTCCGCCACAAACTCCAACGGGCTCGCCGGCCCACACCCCCAAACGCAGCCCCGCCACCGTCACTCGCTCCAAAACGTTTGTCGCAAAGACCAAACCGCCCGTCAAAAGGACCGCCGGCCCGGCCGTACGATCGTCTTCCCTGTCGCCGCTTATCAAATCTCCGCAGGGAGGCTCGCTAGGCTCGGTCATCAACTCCATTTCAGCCATCAAGATGGACAACTTGCTGTCGGGGCCTAAAATTGACGTGCTCAAGTCTGGAATGAAGCAGGCGGCCAACGTAGCCAGCAAAATGTGGGTGGCTGTCGCCACCGCTTACTCATACTCGGATGATGAGGTGAGCACTTTAACATAGGGGTTCTCCTTTTTTTTTCTTCTTTTCTTTTTTTTTTTTTTTGGTCTATGGACACCCAAGCTGGAAAAACATTGAACAAACCTACCATTTGACTGCCTGTTATATTGCGGACCCCCAAACTTTGGCTTCTTCCAGTTCTTCCGTCCTTGATCTAATCTCGTCTTCCTGCAGGAAGAACAAGGACAAAGCGGAGGAGGTTTCCCCGCCAGCCTGGATGAACACATTTTGACTGGGCACGATATGGACGACAGCCCGGAGAGAGGTGCAATCCCGGGTTTGGTGGCCAACGGCCTGAACCAGAGCTGCACCAGCATCGGCAGTAGCAGCGGCAGTAGCGACACGGGCCGAGGGACGCAGCACACACGTAGGCGGCAACTCAAACCCAAGCCGGCGAGAGCTATTAACCGCAATGCGCCTTATTTGAGCTGTGTTAATGCCAACTTCCCAAAACAATGGATTGTTGTCTGATTTTTGTCATTTCAATTATTTAATGTACCATTTAAAAAAAAATTACTTTTTGGCTCCACCGTGGCCACTATTGGCTAATTGAAACCCAATGAGAACTGTTTCTTAAATATCTTATTTACTGGATTTAATCATGCATTTTGGGGAAATTTAATTTTATTTCACTTTTGTTTGTTTGTTTTCTAGCGGATAACATTTATTTATCCAGTTCTAGACAAGGGAGCAGTTTCATGTAAAATTTTTAGTCGGGATGGGTGAGTACCGATACCTGGCCTTATTTGTACGAATTGGCCAACCTCATGTGGCCGTTTTATGATTAGGAGCTAAAAATTAGAAGAAGAATTTCCAAAAGAGACGTTCAATTGCTTTCTGCACTTAAGTGGAGTAAATAAATGATGCAATTACGATTTTAAGAGGTGAAAATTACTTATGAAAAGGAAGAATTGCATTATAGTTTAAAACGTGTATGAGCTCTCTTCTGCACTACACAGCTCTCGGCAATACAGACAAAAGGTGTGACTGATTTATTTTTTTAATAACTAGGGCAGTGGATCTCGCCAATAAAAGACGATCCAATACGTATCTCGTGATACGGGGTGCAATACGATTCAAGGACTGTACATTTTAAAGTAGAATGATTCAATTTTGTGCACTCATCTTTTAAATCAACGCTGATTTTGAACGTGATCAAAAGCTTAAAGTGTTGCAAACTCCAACTAGGCAGTGTTAAGTTGTTAAATCTCTCTTTTTTTTTTTATTTTTTCTGCAGATGCAACCCCCGGGCGAGCGGGCAAAGCTCCGGACTCTGAGCAAGGCTCTTCACACCACGCCTCCTCCTCCAGCATCTTCCAGAACTACGCACTGGAGGTCAAAAGCGGACCCGAGCCACTTCACATCTCCCTTGCGTGCTCCTTTTCACATTTGATGATTGTCTCCCCAACAGGTGCTGATGTCCAGCTGCTCGCAGTGTCGCTCCTGCGAAGCGCTGGTGTACGACGAACAGATCATGGCGGGATGGACGGCTAACGACTCCAACCTCAACACAAATTGTCCTTTCTGTCGCGCGGCCTTCCTTCCCCTGCTGCACATTGAGTTTCATGACTTGCGCACTATGACAGGGTATGAAAGTGTGACATGCCTTCAAAATTGAGAATGCTTTTAACATTTTATTGGCAGTTATTTGTAGCCGTTCTTTGTTCAGGTTCTACATCAATCCCAGTGCTTCTGGAGACAGCATTCACAGTTCCAGCGGTGGCCAAGCAACAGCTTCAAGTGACATGAAGACACAAGACCATGTCGGTTTCCCTGTGCAGGAACCAAGAGAGACTCTGGCTCACAGTCCTGGAGCACATAAGAGGTGTACAGTTCAGTTAATTTACATAAAGTTTTTTTTTTTTTTTAAACTAAAACTCATCATTGTCAACTTTCTCCCGTTGTGTTTGCAGTCTTGTTCCAGAGCCAGCGCAGTCTGACCCACTGGGTCTACTGGAGCACCAGGCGTCAGCCAAAAGAAGCAGCGGCGGCACGTCACTCACACGCAGCAACAGCATCGGCGGCCCGCTGCAGAACCTGGACTCCCCTCTGCGACCCGGTCATGGCGTCTCCACCACCAGCCTCCCCGGCAGCCTGCACGAGATGTCGGTCGGTGCAAAAAAAAAAAAAAAACGTCTCCAAAGCTTCTCCTAACATGCCTCGTAGTACATGCCTGCTTAACTGCACTGTGACCGACCAACAGGATGGAATGGCGACCAAAAAGCCTAACCCCAAGCCCGTGTCCGTGCCATACCTAAGCCCCTTGGTGCTGCGCAAAGAACTGGAGACTCTTCTGGAGAATGAGGGAGACCAGGTAAGACTGGGTTTCCAAACAGTCACACATGGCTCTTCAACTTGATAAAGTTGAGTTGAGAATGACTCAGATCAATAAAAATAAAATGATAGAAAAGCAAAAAATAAAAATCACTAGGGGGGACTATTATATACAATTTATGTTTCACAGATTAGGATGAATATATGGCGAGAGTATTGTTAGCCCTCCCATGTTTTCTAATGCAAATTTTTTGCTAGCATTAAGCTGGCACTTTATCTAAAACAAACTATTGTGTTTAGATATAAAATGAATTAAATATAAAAAGTGTGTATTCTCTTTTTGTTGTGGGTTTGTTAGTTTTACAGGGTGATTGCAGAAGAGCAAATTAAATCTGGATTAAATTTCAATTAAAATCCTAGTCTTGCTTTTAGATTATCTCTCAAACGATGCAGATTGATAGAAATGTGACCTTGTTGCTGTTTACCCAACAGGTGATTTACACCCACAAGTTCCTCAGCCAGCATCCCATCATCTTCTGGAACCTCGTGTGGTATTTCCGACGCTTGGACCTGCCCAGTCACCTACCTGGCCTCATCCTGACCTCCGAACATTGCAACAACGGCACGCAGGTTGGACGCTCTCTCGGTGTCATTGTGGTTTTTGTCTTTTATCCTGCAAGGCGTTCAAGTGCGTTTGTGTATGTAGCTGCCGCTGACGTCGCTGTCCCAGGACAGTAAGCAAGTATACATCCAGATCCTGTGGGACAACATCAACCTCCATCAAGAGGCTGGAGATCCCCTTTACCTGCTTTGGAGGACCTTATGTGGGTGAAAGTGAAAAAAAAAAAAGATTAATTTTACAGAGTAAGAGTATTAGTTAATTTAAACAAAAATATTTGTAAATAGAACACTGGTAAAACAGGTTAACAAAAACAAAATCCTGCATATTTAGCTTTTTTATTTTGGTTGTTATTAGTGGAAAAGAAGGGTACATTGGCGCCGACGGATCACCAGGAGATCCGCACGCTCCTCAACACCATCGTCCGCAACATCCAGACCAACGACGTCTACGGCCCCATCAACCTCCTGATCCGAGAGCTCAAACGCCGTCCAGAAGGCATCAATCGGCAGAGGTACCTCTTTTGCCTTTTATTTCCATGGCTTGTCGTCTCATGTCTCCCATTCCTCCTCAGGAGTATTTACAGAGAAATATTATTCCTCTCCCTTGTGGCGTTGGGACGAGAGAACATCGACGTAGGTGAGTGGATGCAGCATCATGCCCTCGTTGTTTTTGTTGTTGTTTTTTTGGTGGTGTTACTGTGCTCAATGGACCTTTTTGTCTTTCTTGGTCCGCAGAGGCTTTTGACAGGGAGTACCACCTGGCCTACGAAGAGCTTAGCGCAGAGCAGCTCAAGTCTCTGCACCACATGGATCGGCCACCCAGCGCCAGCGTCCAGTGCTGCCTCAAATCTTTCGGCACCCCGTTCATCTAAACTCTTTTGACAAGTGGGTGTCTATGGAAAGCAATTTGGAGATGTATTCTATGTCCTTGATAACCAGCTTAACGTACTAGTGTGCTGTTTTTCCTCACTAGTAAGATGATTTAGTGCACAAGGAATGTTTTTTTTCCACTATTGTGTGACATTTACTATTAGGTCAACAATTTGTGACTAGTAGTTGTCGACAAGTACAGTTTTGCCTCACAAGTAGCGTGTAGTTGTGCTACTATACTAGTATGCCAAGGTTGTCCTACTCGTGAGGGCAGATGGACCTTATGCTGGATCTCAAAGATATGGAATAAACGCTCAGATAGTGAACTGGAAACCCCTCAGCGGTATTTCATCCACTGAGGATGCAATACTGAGGAGTGCCTACTAGTGGCACTGTTTCTCTGCTGACAGATTATTCACTGGGCAGAACATGACCCATTTGTGTGTTGGCTAGACGTTGACTGTTCTTAGTGCACTTTCTAAAAATATATATAATTTCAAAAAAATAAAAATAAAGCGTTAGCTCAAGCTCAGATGGAGCCCTAGAAATGACAAGGGGGCAAAAGGAAAGTAATTGTGGCCACAATATACATATAATGTGTGAACAAAATGCAGCCACGAAATACATGTAGGCATTGTGTATATGACAAAATACCAACTGTCCATTTGGAGCCACAATTAATTTCTGTCCACTAATTAGTATTTCCTGATCATACGTTTGCAATTTGTGTACATGTTCTATTTATGTTGTAGCCACAAATTAGGAGTTCGTGCTCATAAGCAATTTACAGCTATAGTGTGGTCACAAATTAGTATTTCGTGCTGATTTTTTTTTTTTTTTTTTTTTTTTGTGCGCAAGCTATAGCTATTTTTGTTCCCGTTTCACATCTGGGGCTCTCTAAGTTCACTTGTCATTTGTAAATATGAATACATATTTTAATGGGGGGCACGTGTCTGCCTTTCCAGTTTGTTTGATCACGTCTTAATGTATTTTCAAGCCCCTGTTGGATAAGTAAAAAGAGGCAGACAATCGCTAATTAAAAGTCACAAGTGTTTTCCTTCTACACTTGTGGGCATGTTGGGCTGGACTAGGATAAATAACACCTGATTCACACGTGCTCTTGCCTGCCCATATTTGACGCGTAGTCTTTAAGTTTTTACACTTGCCGCTCTCTTTTGGTGGCATCATTAGTAAAGTGTTTGGGGGGCTTTTTTTTTTTTTTTTTAGTACTGCTGATTTATAAATTTGAAAACATTCCACGCCATGCGCTGCGATGGAGAAGGAGCACGGACATAACCGAACACATTCCATTTTCCAAACTGATCGTGCCGGAGTAAAGATGAGATGACATCACCTCGGAGTCTTAACAACTCGTTTGTTCTCTGAAATAAACAAAAAAACAAAAAACAGAGATTCTCTATTTATTTTTGTATTATTGACATTTGAATTGCAGTCATCCTAGTAACTTTTTTTTTAATGATTAATAACCAATTTAATTGTGAACGAATGAGAGATTTAAACCTGTACTGATTTCTCAAACATGATCTCTCACCGTCCTGTGGTAAAGAATTGAATGTCTACATGGAAATATGCTGCAATAAACAAGTATGTGACAGACTGAAAACAAACTGTGAAATTGGATTTGTTTCTCTTGGAGGCACTGCTTCCAGCAAGTGTGCTTTTTTTTTTTTTGGTCCAATCAGAATTCACCCTCTGTGTTGCCATGTCAAACTAATTTGCCCAGAGCTTTCAGTAATGGGACTGTTTATTTAATCTGATTTGATTGGTTGCTCATAGTAAAACTTAAAGACAAGTTTGAGTCAACGCCACTTGGTGAGTATGAAACATTTGAACAATTTTTAATGATGTAATTGTATTTGTGTATAGTTTTTATGGTTTCTATTCTTGTGTGTGTTTGCAGAGTGGATGAGGAGTCGGATGTGATAAAAAAAACAAAAAAGAGTAATAAGAGTACAATTCTGGTAGGTAAACAGCTAAAATTAAATGTAATATTTCAGCCAAGGTTTTAGCCTTTCCATCAATAGCCAAATTATCATCTGCGATAAAAAATAAACCAAAAAAATTAGTGAGGTAAGTCCACCTTGCCTATTGCTTTTAAAATGTTCCTTTCATGTGTGGCATTGACCAACAGGGGGCGCCACAGACCATGTTTGGTCCATGTAGGTTTGAAGAAAGTTTGACCAAAATCAACAGCGACACGTGAGTCACACAACGTGAACAATTTCATATTTTCTATCACTTGAATATATAGCATAAAATCCCTTTGCAAAGAGGGAGGGTGTCTGTTAGGAGGAGTAATGGATGCGCATGCATATATTTGGCGTAATGAGGGCACCACCCTGTGTGTGTGATCATTAAAGATGCAATGTGTGTGTGTGTGTGGGTGCACATCTTTTCCTTTGCCTGTACTTAATGACACTGCTGCTGAGTCAGCGGGCCTGCAGAGTGAAGAGGATGAAAGTTGAAGGGTGATGGGGAGAAAGAGAGAAAGCAGGTTGCTCATGTTTTAAAAGGTGGGAAACAGGAAATGAAATCCATCGGTCCAAAGTACTCAATGGCATATATTCTTTATCCTCTATGGAAAACAACTTAATACTGCAGCTTACTGAGGAGTCGTGACCGTACCCGTCAATAGCCAAAAGATGGTCACTGATTCTCTTCCACTTTATCTGTATTGTTTAATTGCTATATTGTGATGTTATCATTGTACTCTGCAATTTCCAGCACCTGTGTATCTGCACTCTTGTGTGTGTGTGTCTGTAAACAATAGAGTTGATTAGGCGTTGCGTGGCGGTGACAGCGCTGAGCGGAGATGATTAATGATGCTCTGTTTAATGTGATTAGTGCATTAATACCTCCTGTGATGGCTGGGACTGGCTAACGCTGCGAAAAGGTCAGTAACGCGCGTACGCTTGGGTAACGGATCCTCCAGTAGGTCGGATGACGTTGTCTGCTTTTACGTCACACGCCATGAACATGGAATAGGACGTTTTCACATGACGTCATACGTTCTTTCGGTCTCTGATGGCACTGCAGTTGTCCCGCTTGACTTTTCGCGATCTCACTATGTAATGCAGATTTTTACAACGCACGTATCTATTAGGAATGTAACGATACCGGCAATATCGTGATATTAAAACTGCCGCAATATCGTCGTCGTCATGTTCACGATATTTAAAAGCTACACATCTGTTAAAAAAAAGTCAGATTGATTTCCATTTGTGCAGTCTAGCACCCTCTGGTGGCTAGTTTTCTAGTGCAGTTTAATTTTCATTAGGTATGTTTTGGCCCTTCTATGTTTAAAATACACTAATTGTCAGATGAAGGGGATTGTAAAATGCTTTGAAGTGAGTCAATACATGGAGGAACTCGATGTGGGCTTGCATTAGCGAGTAAGTGACTCAATATTAAGTGTTATTAGAGATTGAAAGTAGTTTATATGTATTGCTGTTATGTACAAAAGCACAATATTTTTTTAGTATGAGCTATTTTTTTTTTTTTACAATATTGTGACCTTTTTTAGATATCGCCAACCTCCCCACAATATCGTGATAATTATTGTATCGTGAGCTTCATATCGTGATAATATCGTATCGTGATATTTGGATATCGTTACATCCCTAGTATCTATAGCAACACACTTTCAGCATCGCGGATACTACAGTATAAAATGGCAAAAATATCAAAATCTCAATGACAACTTGCATTATATCTTGATATATTTTTTTTATTAATGGAAGAAAATGCTTGAAGCAAGTGAAATTCCTTGAGATATTTAATCTCATTTTTGTAGTCCACTTAATAGTATTGTCGTGTTATGCGGCCTGTTGAGGACTTTGTGTCGCTTTCTGACCCTAAAAGCAATTAAATTGTGAGAGTATATAATTAATATGTTGTGCTCATACGCTATTAGTCGCTGTTGACAGCTCATGATTGATCTTCTCATCATTTCGCCCTCCAACACCCCATAGTACAGCAGGAAAAAGGTGTGCTCTCACTGGTGCCCTCCTGTGGTCCAGTGTAGTAATTTTCACATGCGTTTTCATAAGCAACTTGTCTTTGTGTGGCTCCTCGTGTCCGTGATTATGCCGATAAAGACGCGAGAATTACGCCCTCCTCTCCCTCCCTGGCCTTCCATCGCGGTCGTTAGGACGACAGAAGCATGGGGAGGGATGGCGGCCGATAAGACCGGCGGCAGGTTTCACCTTCCGAGTGTTTTATTGAGCTCACCTTGACGGAGGCCTCTCGGGGTCCCGGCTCGACCTTGGTGGGCGAACGCCGGCCAATAACTCACAATGGCGCGGCAACAAGGTTCTCGGGACGCCATCATTTCCACGCCGTTTCCTATTGACCGCTTCTGAGTCGTGGAGAAAAGTTTGGGCACTTATGAGGTCGTTTTCAACTGAAGCTACTACGCTTTTTATTAGTTAACAGTAACAAGCAACAACCAATTAGAATTTTAATCTGTTATAGCAGCAAACTGTGGTGTTAGCAGCAGTTAGGTACCAGTGTGACATGCTAACTAGCCGAAAAAAATGAAACCAAGCATGTTTTGTTGTTTCATTTTCGCAAATACAGTTGGACAATTAGTCGAGAAGCGTCAGCTAACGCACGCTCCACGACGAACAAAAATTACACCAAATAGCCCTCAAATAAACCCTTCCAGCTGACGTCACTGCTTAGCTTCCGCTGCGCCTCACGGAGGGCAAACATCACATAACAAATGAATGTACAGAGCTTGATTTTCAGTGAGCGTTTTCGTTAAAAGGTAGGAAATATGTCAAGTGTCACAAAAAACGTCCCGAGTAGGATACTACATTACTGCGACTCATTGAAACCAGCCCTTTGGATCCGCTAGCTACAAAAAAAAAAAAGAAGAGTTTGTTGGAAGGCAAAGTGGAAGCGGAAGCTTCAGGTATGTTGGTTTTGCTTGAAACAGTACGTCGATCACTACTTTGATGGTGTAAATCGTCATTCATTAAATTGTTTGTGTCCGGGTATACTTGTCTTGCTGTATATCGAAGTTTTCAAGCTATCTTAGCTTGCTAGCTGCTAACAAACAAAATGACGTCCTGCCCTCCATGTGACGTCACACTGGAAGTGTCTATTCTAAATGAATCCCACTGATGCAACATTAGCATGTTAGCCGAGTGTCCACTCTTTCTTTCAAGGTGAAGTTTGTAGTGTTAAAACTGGCTGGCAAGATTTTGCAAGAAAGCCAATCCAGCGTCAATAAAATAGCACTAGCAATTCTAAGCTAGCACTAGATGTTAGCTTCATCTGCGATGTTGTTAGCTTGACTTTTTCTTCATGGAGTGTTACTTTTACACTAAATATTATTGGTTTGAAAATGTTACTTTTATCAATTAAAAATAGTTGTTTCCAAAGGTGTGCGTGTGTGACACTTTACTGCATCGCATCAATCCGTTCGTCCTCTCAGTTTTCCTTCAATGGCACCCCCTCCCTTTCCTGCCTTATCGCAGCCGACTGGGTCTGATGCCGTACGCGCACACCAGACACATACACGCACGCTTAATTAATACATCGATTTAAATGGTGATGGCTGTGTGCTGAAGTGATATCCACCCTTCTAGTTGAAAGTCTTTTTTTTTTTATTGCTTTATCAATGTTGGAATGAATATGATTTAACTGCTCGTTAAACACGCACGTCTGCCGGCTTATTAATTATAACGCTAATTAACCTAGCACTAATCATTTGGCCTCAGAGCATATATATGCGCGTGTGTGTGTATAAATATGTTAATTTGATTGGCAGATATGATGGATTATAGCAGCATACGATAACGACAGTGAAACTTCTCTTCAAAGCGCCCGCTTCAAGTCTGTAATTCTGTCTGGCATTCGGATCAATAAAGTTTTTTTCCCGTGCCACATCCCGCGTCCTCGTTGAGTTTGACGGGAGTTGGCGGCGGTGATTGGGCCCGCCATGTTTGTGTTTGAAGGCACTCAGACTCAGTTGTCTCATGTTGGCTTTGGTAATACTTTTAAAACATTCATAAAGCATTCCCACCAACCAATCAGCCAGATCCGATTTAATCAGTGGTGGCAAAAGACTCGAGATACAAGCAGTTGTAGCTAATGCTAACACTAGGGATGTAACGATAAGGGCAATATTGTGATATTAAAACTTCCACAATACCGTCATCGTCATATCACAATAATTAAAAGGAACACATCTGTTAAAAAAGTCAGGTTGATTTCCATTTGTGCAGTTCTAGCACCCTCTAGTGGCTAGTTTATTAGTGCAATTTAATTTTCATTAGGGATGTTTTGGCCTTCTATGTTTAAAATCTTCTAATTGTCAGATGAAGGGGATCCTAATTTGCTTGTGAAGTGATCACTGTGTGCTTGCATTAGCAAGTAAGTGCCTCAATATTGTTTTTAGAGATTGTAGGTGGTTTATATGCATTGCTGTTGTGGACAAAAGCACTATATTGTGCTTTTTTTTAGTATTAGCTCATTTTTTTATACAATATTGTGATCTTATTGAAATATCGCCAACCCCCCCACAATATTGTGATAATTATCGTATCGTGACCTTCATATCTTGATAATATTGTCTTGTGATGTTTGGATATTGTTACATCCCTAGCACACAATAAAAAAATGCCATTGGTGAGTTAATGGAGAGCATCTATGTAGCAGTGTTAATGGTGCATCAACAGGCAGGCATATAGTCTTTATCCTCTGCAAAGAAACACAAATGTGACTGCAGTTTACTGAGTCACTTAGTTGTCATCAATTGAAATATACTCCTAAAAATACCTAAAAATAATAATAATAAATACTGAGCATACCCCTCCTCTCTTAAGTAGGACTGCCTGAGCGCAGTCGTGGACCCATGTGACCCCAAGTACTGGTTGGGCATCGCTGTTGACAGCAGGCTGCCACTAGGTGTCTGTCATTGTGATGGATGGTGCTGATTAGACGTTAATAATGAAATAAACATGACACAATATCCTCTAAAGCTCCTTAACAAAGGCCTGCTTCATCTTTGGAGACGGTGTGGTGCCGCTTGTCTAATACTAGGAAAACTCTGGCGAATGGTAGCTGCCTGCATTCACAAGTTTCAGGAATTTGGAATGTGGTGGTGACCCCAACTTTTAGGACGCGTAAGTTTAGCTCATTTGAGGCCTTATTTTGTATTTATGGTATGTGCGTGCGTGTGTTTTAACCTTAAGGGATCAAAGAAAGTATCTGGTCTAAACAGGAAGCAGGACACTCCGGTAACCGACGGCAACCGTCATCAATCAGTGTGCAGACATGGCTGCTGGCAAAGGCAACATGAATAGAACACTCGTGTTTTCCATTTACGTGAACCAAAGTGAGTTTAGTTGACGTAAAGGACAAATTCAGACGACGACTGGTCAAAAGCTCCCCGAGTGTTCGTTAGCTTTCTTCAAATTTTCGTTGACACCATCCTTGCATCCCTCCATCTTGCAATTCGCGCGCTCTTCCTCCACGCTTCCTATCAGGTCTGTTCTTTCTGGATGAGCAGCTTTTATGTGGCGTGTGATAAAGAAGGGGAGCGGGGGATGAAGGGCAGAGCGGGAAGGAGAGGTGGAGGACGGACGGAGGGATAGAAGGAAGCACCAGGAGGTTTGTGATGGCATTTGTTTTGAATTGCTTTTGACGATCAAAGTTTTGTTTCCCACGGCCGGAAGGTTCTGACAAAAAAAAAAAAAAAGCATCTTAGTTGCAATTTATTTTAAGAACAGGAAGTGAGATGCAGCTTTGAGATTGAGGCTACCTTTGGAATCAGATTCTAGCCGCAAAACCACAAACTGCATGTTTTATAATATTTTGCATGTGGATTATTTAAAATTTGATAGCTGGGATGTAAAATGTCATCCAATTGTGGAATGACCCATATAAAGTTTTTTATATAATGGACCTCATAGTTCACCAAAAAAAAAAAACTCCACAAACAATCCTTACATGGCGATTACGGCGTAGGCAATTAGTTCATCCGTTAGCATTTAGCATTCAACTAGCCCTGGTCTCTCTTCACAGACCCTGACTGCCATTACAAAACTCCCGTGCATCATCATTAAACTTGCTGACATGCACACACACTAATGAAAGCTCGAGTGTTTGTGTTTGAGAGATGGACGTTCAGATTTAAAGCTCACATAAAAAAAAAAAAAATTGCAACAGCCTCTAGTGATGTTCGGATAAATGTGTGTGTGCTTCACGAACCAACATGACGTAGGCTCGAGATCCTTTCCAACCTCATCCTCCTCTGGGACCAACAGCAATTTCTGCGACAGGTTTTCCCACTTTGCTGCTTTTGTCACCTCTCGTCGCGATGATCGAGATACTTTCCTCTCGACTTGGCCGTGGCATCACTCTCGCCCCGCCGCTTAATGTCGTCCAAAGCGTGCGCTTCATCTTCCGTGAGGTAACAGCGCCCTCCTTTTTCCCATTCAGTCACAGCGTCTCGGTGTAATGGGATTACACGGGATTACAAAAAAGCAGCCGGTCTGTAATCCACACCACTCAATCCCATTTACGCACGAGTAATTCCTCCTCGCTGCTGCTTTTAATCTTCTTTCACTCCTACCATCTCCTGGTGTCGATTAGTTTGCTTTCAAACCCCCACCCTCAAACATCCAACCTTCGGCAAGTCAAAGGTCAACGTGAGTTGCGCTGCGCACCCACGTGCGTTAGGAGTGGCTGTAAAGATCCTGTTCATTAACGGCACAGCAAAAGAATCAAATGCAGCAGGAACGTGATTTATTAGCGCCTCAGTTGTTTTTTTATCGTCAAAAACATAAACCATGAGAGGTAAGCCACTCAGTCTGCTCTCTTAATGCTAACACATAAGAGACACACAAATAACATCTAATGGTATAATTTAAATACTCAGAGGAATGTATTCTTTATTCTCTGCAAAAATAATATTACTGCATCTTACACTGCCCCTGGTGGCAAATTAAATTCATAAATACCACGAGGGGCTGACCATGAATAGCGAAATATATGCTAAGTTGGCTGGCTCCACCTCCCCAAAAAGTAAACAAACAAACAAAAACAAAAAAGAAAAACTTGTGAATCCGCGGGTGGCGAACCGCGAGTATGCAGGGGTCCACTGTACAAACTTTCTTCCAGAGCGTCTGGCTCACGAGTCCAACCCTCTCAGCTCCTGACCAATCACAGCGGCTGTCCTGCAGGGCGTCGTCTCTGATTGGCTTAGTCGCACGTCGCTCTCCACGCAGGGGCGGGGCCAGGAGTTTGAGCGTCCGCTTCCAAGCGAGTGGTTTCTACTCGCAGAGCGGACGCGGAGGGCACAAGTGCGCGACGGCGGAACACGAGACCCACGACGACTTCAACGGGAGGACAAACCAAAACAGAACACGAGACTCCGGGAGAGTGTCCGGGCCTCCCCTCACTTCCAGCATGTCGCTCCCCGGCTCCCCCTCACTCCTCCCGCCGAGCTCGGGCGCCCCAACTCCGGCCACGCTTTACCGCTCGCCTCCGGAGACGGTCCACACTTCAGCGGCTCCCAGCGGAACCTCCAGCCCGGCGCACAGCAACTCCCACCCGCACTCGCTGTCCCCGCGGCTCAGCGCCGGCACCGTGCTCGGTGGCTTCCTGCCCGGCTTGGGTAACGGCGCCGCCGCCCCGCTGGTGTCCGGGCTCGGCGGACTGGGCTCGCTGGGCTCGCCCGCTTTGAGCTCCTCCGGGCCGGGGCCGTGCGGCGAGTGCAAGCTGGTGGAAGTGCACGGCGTCAAGGTGGCCAGCTTCAGCGTACACGGCCAGGAGCTCATCTGCCTGCCGCAGGTGTTCGACCTCTTCCTGAAGCACCTGGTGGGCGGCCTGCACACGGTCTACACCAAACTCAAGAGGCTGGACATCACGCCTGTGGTGTGCACCGTGGAGCAGGTGCGCGTGCTCCGGGGGCTCGGCGCCATCCAACCCGGGGTCAACCGCTGCAAGCTGATCTCCAGGAAGGACTTCGAGGTCCTGTACCAGGACTGCACCAGCGCCAGGTTAGTGCAAAGTTCACTTCCTCCGACCTCGAATGAACTTCAAGAACTCATTTGTGCGGATTTATTCAAATTCATCGCCTTTCACATCTGCCAAAATATGTTTGAAATATTCATTTGTTCTTCACGTTGCCATCCCGTCCGCCACAATCACAGCGGTACATGTCAGAGGTAATAATGAATCATGCGAATGCACATGCAACAACACAGCTGGAGGGCCATTGTTGCTGAACACACACTCCCCCTACCCTTTTAAATCATATTGACATTCCTCCAGTCACCCCCCCACCCTCTCTTCAAATAATGTGCTGGGAAAGGGAAAAATTAAAAGAAAGATGAACTCCCACTGGGCTTCATCTTCTCAGACTCTGTGACAGTCAACACAGTGCAGGTGCACTATTTCAACCAGTTTGACAAAACTGGAAAAAAAAATGGAAGTCAGAAGTCAATTGGAGCTTATTTTGTTAATTCATATGAAAAGTCGGGACAAAAACGTTTTGTTTTCTCCTTTAAGCAATAACAAGCTATGTGTGAATGGATCGTGAGTGACAGGAGAGGGCTTGCTGATGTCGAAGTGTTATTCTGGGCTCTTCTTATCACGACAGGCTGTTTGAGAGAGCACACACACACACACACATTTAGAAGATGAAGCATCACGGTCATACACGGTTAAACATTTTTTTGCTAGTTGGCACTAATGTCGAGTCAAAAGTCGATTAATTGATGACATCATTGATATTTTTTCAACACAGTTGTGTGGCCTCAATCCATTTTTGCAACAAGGGCCGGTTTTGTATAAAGACATATTTTAACACGCAGGCATCGAAACAAATGAATAACTTGCATATTTTGCAAGTGTCTTATTTTTGGTTAATAATTTCTACGCAGTTGTTGGTGGAACTGCTGTTCTCAACACAACTATCTTATTTTACACAATTTTAGACTCAGGTAGGGCTGTTTGTGGGGGATCATCGCCACTGCCGGTGTCAGTCAGTTAGCTGGATGACTTAAAAAAATATATATTTAGGAGGTAGAGAAGTAGCTAGTCATTTTTGGAGTCGGTTTACTGTTACATTTTGATATTATTTGCATTTTTTGTTTGTCAATGTAAATACTTTTTGATATGATATGATACTTTTTACAGCTGATATTGCCATATAATGATACTATTAAGCCACAATATTTTTGGTCACACTTATACCATCAGGCTCTGCTACTGAGGCCGATTGCTTGCTAGCTAGCTAGCTAACGAGCAAGGATAGCCTCAGTTTGTTTCTGCTCTGACGTTTTACATCACAAGGCAGAGAAAAAGAGTAGTCGTCACGATTAATTGTCTCTGAAGTACTTTTACTTTTTTTTTTTTTGGTTGTACAAGATTGTGATTTTATTTTGAAATACCAGACGGCTGTGCTTCCTGTTTCAGTTTCTCTCTGGGAATTTTTGCGAGGCTCTCTCTCTCTCTCTCTCTCTTTGACGCTCTATTGTAGACGAGCGGGGCGTGCGGGATCATGGAGAGAGAGGTAGAGATCAAAGTAAGAAATCCGACCCGCTGCACCGTGGAAAATAACTGATCCACTCTGCTTTTGTGTGTGCGCGCATGTGTGTAATGCAGACATTCATAATAAACTAAGAAGAGTTTCACAACTGGACTAAGTGAGCTGCAGTAATATTAGTGAATTTTTGCTGAGGATAAAGAATGTCTGCCTGTGACTATTGTTACATTGTCCGTCGACATGTGTTGATGATTTTTTTGTGTCCAAATATCTATTGCGTCGTTGCTAGTTTCGTTAGCATTGCATTTTAGCATAGTTTGTTAGCATTAAACTAGCAGAATTTGATCTTATGTTTGGTTAAATACATGATTTGTTTTGTTTTGTTTTGAGGTCTGCTGTTTGGACTAATTTACACACGGAGCGTGTTCAACACACAAAAAAAAGTTATTTATTTAAACTTCTCAAAAGGATCCATTTTAGGGCTGTAAGCGTGGCTTGATTGGTCATGCCTGGACAGTGAGGCTCAAGTATGACGTAATAGAAAAGCGATTTGTCGTGTTACATTTTAGCTTGGGATGTAACGATAAGGGCAATATCGTGATATCGTGATATTAAAACAATATCGTCGTTGTCATGTTTACAATATTTAAAAGGAACAAATCTGTTAAAAAAAAAAAAAAGTTGATTTCCATTTGTGCAGTTCTAGCACCATCTGGTGGCTAGTTTTGTAGTGCAATTTAATTTTCATTAGGGATGTTATGGCCCTTCTATGTTTAAAATATATGCTAATTGTCAGATGAAGGGGAACCTAATATGCTTGAGAACCGATTCAATATGTGGGGGAGCTCAATGTTTGCGTGCATTAACATGTTAAGCGCATCAATATTGTTATTAGAGACTGTAGGTGGTTTATATGCATGCAAAATATTGTCCTTTGTTTTTTGTTTTTTTTTACAAAATTGCGACCTTTGTTAAATATCGGCAACCTCCCCACAATATCGTGCTAATTATTGTATCGTGCACTTCGTATCGTGATAATATCGTATCCTGATGTTTGGATATCGTTACCGCCAAAAGGATGTCGACTTGTTGGGTAGCAAGGATTGAAGGTGATGGAGGCATCGGAGCAGGGAGCGGGATGTTGTCGTCGCCAACAAGATTATTATTGGATGCCTGCAAACACGCACACACACACACACTTAGGTGCACTTAGCAGATTGCTTTGGAAATGGCATTAGGGAGTGTCACAATGGCTCTTCCTATCGTCCGCCAGGTAATCTCTCCATCCCTTTTTCCTCTTTTCACAAACTTCCTGTTTGCTTCCTACTTTGACGGGCTTCCTGTTTCCTCCTTTCCTACACTTCCTGTTTGGTCCCAAACACCCAAAAAAAAAAAAGAAAAAAAAAAAAGAAAAGCACATCCACACAAGCGACAGATTCACTGTGCGGGCGTGTCCGAAAGACAAGTTGTTATTAATGAAAACATTGAAAAGATGTCACCCGCTTCCAGACGAGCAAGCGCACGTCCGTCCAAGTGTTGCTACGGAATAATTGCAGCCGAAATCAATTAAAAATGATTGTGTGTGTATGTGTCCTCACGAGCAGACAGCGTGTCATTAACACAAACTTTAATTAGCATGTGGGCACATGACAGAGGTGCGTGTGTGTTCTGACAAACTTTATTCCTCTTCTTTTTTTTTTTTTTGTTTCCTGACATAGTGTAGATTTGGTTATTATTTATCATTAGTCTGTGTGTGTCCATCAAGAATCCCAGACAGCGTATTATTGATGAAAACATATAATAATCCATTTAAAAACATGTCATCATGATTAGAATAATAACAGTGGTTAAACTGACTGAGATGTTCACGGACGAACAAGCTCTCATCATTTGTGTGTGCGTTAAATGTGACATTCCAGCCTCCTTCATTTATTTCTGTACTTTCTTTTGTTTTCCCGCCAAGACGGTGGGCGACAACATGAAGACAAATGTGCTGCGGTGGTCTTTATGAAGACACACGTTTATTACCTGAGCGGGGGAAAAAAAGTGCGTGTGCGGTTGTGATAGCTTGTCACAGAATCATCACGCTCGCTATAATTTTCTCCTCACAGTGAACAATGTGGCCGCGTCTTTTCAGTTTGTAACTTCCTGTTTTATTCCTCGCGTGTGCGTGCGTGTGTGCGTGCTCTTTAATCCTCCATCTTTGACTTATTGGTGTCACCCATAAATCAGCGCAGCGGGCAGCAGGACGGGCAAAGATGGTTGAAAATGCAATCAATGTCCAGACTTTATTTTTTAACATTTTCCTATTATTAACTGATTTCTGTTTGTGTAGTATAAACAAACAACCGCCTCAAGATTTTTAATAAAGCACATTTACAACCTGACAGGTTTGCTTGATGTGATGACGCACTCCTTCAGTAACTGTATTTTTGTTTGTCATTACTTTCCTCTTTCACGCAGCCTCATACGAAGAGTATCACAATATTGTATTAGAAGTTTGTCTTATGTCAGAATTAGGGATGCACGATAATGCTATTTTCAACCGATACTGATAAACCAATAATTTAGAAGTGCCGATGTCGATAACCGATAAGTGAGCTGATAATTGTTTGCAAAATTAACTTGAATACAAATTAGGGATGTAATGATATCCAAACATCACGATACGATATTATCATGATATGAAGGTCACAATACGATAATTATCACGATAATGTGGGGAGGTTGGCGATACAAAAGGTCACAATATTGTAAAAACATGATCTCTTACTAAAAAAAACACAATATTGTGTTTTTGTACATTACTGCAATGAAAAATATTATTAAAATGTATATAAATATAATATATATATTGAGGCACTAATGTAAGCACGTTGAGTTCCTCCACATATTGACTCACAAGCATATTACGGGCCCCTTCATCTGACCATTAGCGTGGATTTCAAACATAGAAAGGCCAAAACATGCCTTATGAAAATTAAACTGAACTAAAAAAACTATCCATCAGAGGGTGCTAGAACTGCACAAATGGAAATCAACCTGACTTTTTTTTTTTTTAACAGATTTGCTGCTTGTAATATTGTGACATGAAGACGGCGATATATTGTGGAAGTTTTATTATTGCAAAATCACGATATTGCCATCATCGTAACATACCTAATACAAATATACTTTCGAGTCTAATATACACTGAAACGTATAAACTCTACACAATGTTTCAATGTGTGTCAAGCACCATGAAGATGAATTTTATTGATATGAACCACAACCACAACAGGTGGATCAATGTTGCATGTCTATAATTATTGCTGGATTTCTTTATTATCAGGTATATCTGTATGAAATCAAATTGCCGATAATTATTGGCCACTGATATTATTGTGCATCATTTCTAGTCCAAATGAAAATGAATTGAAATTAAATCATGTTCATTTGATGACTAAAAATAATGCAAATCCATATACCAAGAATTTTTTTCCCAATAACTACACTATAACTCTCTTAAATTAGAGCTAATTCAATTACCTCCAAAAAACAACAGTAATTTTATGGGACTCTCCGTGAGAGCTATCAATTTGACTTTCCAAGCTAATGATGCCTAATGCAAGTCACTGAGGCAAAGTTAAAGAAAAAAACCCTCTTCTTTCATTGAAATAAATACAATTTCAAATCTCAATTAAAGTCCCCAAAAAGTATTTGAAAAATGTTAAATTAAGCTAAGCTAAAATAAAAAGGCTCAATACCAAAGCTAGGCTAACATAATCGCCGCACAGCTAATTTGCGGCCTCATTAATCATTTATTTGCTATCTGCCGGTAACTGAAATGTAAATGGCCTGTTTAACCTCCACTTACACGTGTGTGTTTGTGTGTGCAAGAGGCACTGTGTGAAGGAGTGTGTGTGTGTGTGTGTGTGTGTGTGTGTGTGAGGGGGTGTTGGGGGCGGGTCGCTTTCAAGTTACAAAAGAAGTTAATTAAAAATGAAAAAGGAGAGCTGCGGGAGGAGGAGGAGGAGGAGGGATGATGATGAGGAGGAGGACGGCTGGAGTGGACGGAAGTAGCCGGGGGTGGACGGAGGGCAAAGGGAGGGTGGGAGGGAGCGGTTTTTATTGAAAACGGGTGGACAAACAGAGCATAATTGGCTGGGGCCGCGGGGTCTAAAGGGGGGCTTCAAAGAGCCGAGCGCCGCGGCGAGCAAATGAAGAAAGAGTGCGAAGATGAGGCGGGAGGGCCAAAAAAAAACAAAAACGAAAGTGTCGACTCAGACAAAGTGAAGATCAGCAGCTCAAAGAAGCCAAAGTTTGTCATTAAAGAAAAAACTTTATTTGTTACCACACGTACAAACAAAATAAGCAGCCGCACCTGAGCTTAATCTCTGTTAGCATGTAGCGTGCGCACGCACGCTGGCAAGATGGAGGTTTTTTTCTCGCACGCAGTCTGATTGAATGGAAGCCGAAAGGTTGCGACCTCTTTCTAAACACTGCGCAGTTCTCGGCATTAATCAAATAACACAGACACACACACTAGTGCTGACCTTCGCGCACCCGCTTGCATGCACATTAAACACGCATCTGCTTAAAAAGAGGGGAAAAAAAAGTTAGCTTACTTGTGTGTATTTGTGAGAAACCTGCCCAAACATTAAAGGGATACTTTACTTATTTAGCCCATTATAGAAATAAAAAGTTAATATTTTGTGTAAAATTAATTTGATACTTTTATTATTTTTCACGTACAATTAGTGCCTTTAAAAACACATTTTGCAACTTGCTGTCGACTGAAAATGACATCACCAGGGCTCAGGTAACCAATCACAGTTAGTTCACCTGTTTTCTAGGTTTGGTCATATGACATTCACAAGCGGAGCTGTAATTGGTCACCTGAGGCCTGGTGATGTCATTTTCAGTCAACAGCAAGTTGCAAAATGTGTTTTTAAAGGTACTAATCACACATGAAAAATAATTAAGCTATCAAATTTATTATAGGCAAGATATTAATGTTTGACTGCTAAAAATGGCTAAATAAGTAAAGGATCCCTTTAAATACTCAGCCAGCTGAACCTATAGAGGATTACACATTAGGGCTGCACAATATATCGAAAAAATATCGATATTGCGATATTGGCCTATGCAATATGGATATCACAAAGACATGCAATAATTTTAATATGGAATGTTATGCTTTTATCTGAATTTTACCAGTCAGACTGTCAGGTTTTACCTGTTTGACATTCATTAAACATGACAAAAAAGGAGAGAAGGCACTCAGTTCAAAGATTGTGAGGAGAGGAACTGACTGATACAATTCATTACTGCACTCTTTTTATTTGGTTTCCACACCCCTAGTTCCATGGGTGTTCCAACCCTAATAATGCAAATGCAAAACATAGTTGGAAGACGGTGTACTTAATGAAAATGTGCACTGCCATCCAATATTTGAACATTATCGAGAGGTAATTCCAATTAATACATTGAGTTTATTTTGCCGCATGAAAATAATGTAATTCTTTCATTAGACAATAAGTGTCATTTCTTTAGGTACATGTTAAATATCACAATAATATCTATCGCTATATTCAGCAACTATATTGCATATCGCATGTTTTTCCAATATCGTGCAGCCCTATTACACACACACACGAATCAAATGCCTTGTGTACAGTATTTTGTTTAGCATGCGTGTGCGCGCTCGTAATAGTGACATCTGCACCGTTGGCTAAACAGCTTGCAAATATGCTGATAAAAACAATGCCGGCAGCCAAATTTACAACTCCTATAAAAGACACGCGCATAAACACACACGCATGCACACTTACACTCGGAGGACGAATTATTGTGAGATTTACGGTGTGTGTGCGCGTGTGTGTTTGGCTTTATTGCGGTTTACAAGACAGCAAGAGCGTCTATGTAAGCAAGCCTGCGTGTGTGTGCGCACGTTTGTCTTGAAAACGGCACCCACTGAGAATTTCGTTTTTCAATATCAAACTTGAGCATTGATGCTCGCCGTAGCCATTGTCACGGCAATAATTGCAGCTGGGGTCTGTGCAAAAAAGCGTGAATAATTGACAGCCCTCTTTAGAATGTTTAGAATTGTTGAAGTGAGTGGGTGGTTGCTAGAGTTTCAAACGGAAAGTTCTTCAGCTCGGTGTACAGAACACATCCCGGGATAAATGCGGCCTAGTACAAAAAAATAAGCAGTTTGTTGACGTAGGCCATATTTGCTTCTGTGAACCTTTTTTTTTTTTTTCCAGTGTGGAGTAAATTTAGACTTAGTTTGGGACTGGTTCTGTTTTTGCGAGGGTCGTGTGACGTGAGTTTGCGCGGCCAGTGAGGCAGTCTAAAAAACGACAACTTGGATTTGTGTCATGGAATCATCTGAGTGTCCAAAGTGAAGGCAAGAATGTGAATCCCTCTCAGGTCGGTCTCATGTTGCCGCCTCCTCCCCCAGCCCTCCATCCTCCTCATCCACCTCCTCCCTGCGCTTGGAATTAGACAATGAAAACAATGACTTTGGTGTCTGTTTCTTTCTGGTTAAAAAAAAAAAAAAGAAAAAGAAACCCTCCCCCACTTGGTGGTGACCTGGTGGCGCTCTCTCGCTTACTTTTCCTGTTGTGTCATTTTCACTCATCCATTTTTCTTCTTCCGTCTTTCAGTATGATTTGATGCTCCAGCAGCTCTATTGTCCACCCGGGGAAGCTCATATTCACGTCATTTAAAAAAATAATATTTTTTTTATTTTTTTTTACTTGTATCAACACGTGCACGTCAGTGCTATCTGAATACAGATACAAAAGTAAAAGTGTTCAGTAGGTGACTTGAATAAGAGCCCTGTGGAACACCAGTGTCAAATATCACCGCCGTGTTTGCTGTTGCGCATCTTCACATCCTCCTTTTTGAAGTGATTCCAAGACAAAAGTAAAGCTCCTTTCTACTAGGGGTATGAATTGCCTAGTATCTGGTGATTTGATCTGTATCATGATTCATAGGTCACGATTCTATTAGATACCGATTAATCCCGATACAAATCTGTACGTCGATGATTGCGATTTTTTTTTTTAACTCCAATTTAGAAAATACTAATCAGTAAACTTGTACATGTACACTGTAAGATTTGTCTGATAATGTATTTAACTAATTTGCTCCCCAAAACGTATAAATACGTTCTATTTTAAATGTTTCAAGTGTCCCAAAAATGTATTAAATTTTGTTTTTGTTTTTTGATGCTAGAGCATACAGAAGGCTTTGGTGCAGTTTCTGAACTGCAGAGAATGGTTGAAGCAATGGTCGTAATTACACAAACGGCCAGCAGGTGGCAGCACAGTATAAGAGATCAACCAGGGCCATGTTGAAAACAAGCTGATTTTCCTCCGATTCTAAACAGATTTGTGAATCATGATAAAACTTAGCTATATTCTAATGCTAATTGCTGCAAAACGGAAACAGATAGAAATATACTTTTTTCCTGATGAAAGAAGACTCTAATCTTTCTTTTTGTAGGTTCCATGTTTTTATAGCAATAGAACACAATATTCAGTGGTCTTGCAAAATCTGTCAAAATCCTGTAAAACAGCCCGAGGCGAAAGGGGTTGCTTTGGTGAAAATGGCTGGGAGTGAATGAGTTAACTGAAACTTCAACATTGTATTTAAAAAACAGGTTGCAATCTGTTTCATCTTTGAACAGCATTAAAATAGAATATTAAGGCTTAATGTTCAATTAATATAACATTATTCCGTGCTTGAAGTGTGAACCCATACACTAAGTAAGACTTTTTGTTGAATATTTCTATCAAAAATTCATGTTTAAGTATCGATTCGGCCTCATACTGAATCTATACAAGAATTGCGTCCGGTAATATTGCGATATATTACCGAATCGATTATTCGTAACACCCCTACTTTCTACAGTAGGTGACTTCAACAAGAGCCCTGTGGAACGCCAGTGTCAAATATAGCCAAATGTGCTGTTTCTCATGCTTTTGTTCACATCCTCCTTGTTGAAGTGATTCTAATTGTGGACCCAAATCTCCCAAATAGAGCACCATCTATTTCCTGGAGACTCCCGCGAGACGGGCTTATTTTCTTTGGTTGCAGTTCCATGGGGTCAAACCAAATGCGATCTGCTTGGCTCTGCACCCAGCAGAACACGTGGGAGAAAATTGACTGCATTGTCGCTACAACCTGTTTGGGACGCAAATGACTAACCGCTCACAAAGGTTGTGGGGAAAGAGTCAGCATTTGGAGCATTTCTGGAGATTGACCGGACTGAATGCCTTCCTCCTCGTGGTTGCTCATTAATCAATCCCTCCCACTACTTCTCTTTCTCTCGTTCACCTCCCCACCATTCAGCTCGCCCGTCACACATCTTTGTCTTCCTCTCTTCTCCACCAGATGATTCATTCCTTCTCCAAACGTCTTTCTTTAGCTTTCTCCTTAGTCTCTGAGTTATTCCGCTCTCTTCCCTTCTTTTTGAGTGTGCACTATTGTTGTTTGCATTCCTTAGAGATTGGTCAAATCTCAGCTATGTTTGTAGATTTTTTTTTTACCCCGCCCCCTCCTTCATGCACGGGTATGTAAAGAGAGATGGAATGTGTGTCCCTGCGATTATCGCCGTTTGTTTTTGCGCGCTTCAATATCGGCGTGTGCGCGCGTCGAACATGAGAAAGTTTGTGTTTGGATTCACACGCGCACATGAAGAGCAGCGTTTCCTGCCGCTGTGGATGAAAATGGCAAAATTATTTCTCCCGTGTTTGGCGTTCCCTTGCGCTTTTGTTTGGAGTGACCTACAAAAATGGCTCGCCACATTCTTCTGCACCCCCTCCGACCTCCCGCTGCTACATGCTAACAGCTAAGGAGCTTGTGCCCTAACCCAACTTCATGAAATTGTAGTCTCTTGCGGTTCTCTTTTTCTCGACTGCACTGCTTCCTCTTGTCCAATCAGATTTCAACCAACATGTTGTCATGTCAAGCTAATCTGGCCAGGGCCCTCTAAACCACTAGCTCTGTACCTTGTATTATGTATCTCGCCACTGAAGGCACAACTATCAAATTCACGGCCACTGTCTCAACCAAATACTTCAGACTGTCAGTCAGCTGTAATTAACACAGGAGCCATGCTGACTCCATTAAAGCGACCGGACGTTGACTCAGCACCGCGCAGCAGCCTCGGAGTTGGGAGACGAAGTTCGGGCCGAGCCACTTCGAGCACACTAAAGCTTGAGCCAATTTTGTGTAGCGGCGTGTGTCATGGAGGAAGTGACAACACATCTTGACTGTCGTCTTCCTGGTTTTGAGCTCCCCGTGCGTCCTTTAATGCAGAATGACACGTCTGCGGGTGTGGGAACTCCTGCCGGCACACGCCGTGCCACTTGACGTGATGTACGTTTGTCTTTTGGAGCGGAACGTTCCACTCAGCACTTCCCCTTCCGGGACTATTGACCCGGCTTACGGGTGATCACCAGAGACTAGAGCGCCTGCTACTGGAAGCCAAATTATTGGATTTGTAGCATTTTTGTGATGTAAGATACAGTGGTACCTCTACTTACGAACGTCCCTTCATACAAAATTTTCAAGTTACGAAACTCCTCAACAAGAAAATATTGCCTCTTGTTACGAAAGAAGTTTCATGATATGAAAGGTAAAAATACAGTGTGGACTGCTACTCTCAGCTCCCAGAGTTTCCTGAACGCAACATACTTACAGCTGCTCTGCCATTGGCTATTACCTTAGCATACTGCATCATGTATCTATGTCTGTAAAATAGATAATAGATGTATCTATGTAGCGTCCTCGTCATTCGCCCCTCGGGCCATGAGGTGTTCATATAGTTTTACCTAAATGTGTTCACGAACGGCCGACACATTTGTGCAAATGTTCATACAATTGGTAATTGATAAAGGCTACATTGCACACTAAGTTTTTAATTGCGACGAGACGGGCCTTTTTTGGAAAAAGATGCCTCGCTGTACCTGAAGTTTCCATCAAGTTTTGGAATTTGTTGGAAAGAATCACTCAGAAAAAGTGTTCACCAGTCGGGCGATCGATCACTATGATGATGTTTGTTTAAAAAAAAAAAAGCAAACATCCTTGTTCTTTACAAAACACCAGGCAAAAACACTTCTGGGAGAGAACATGAA
Organism: Festucalex cinctus; assembly: GCF_051991245.1. Taxonomy (NCBI): domain Eukaryota; kingdom Metazoa; phylum Chordata; class Actinopteri; order Syngnathiformes; family Syngnathidae; genus Festucalex; species Festucalex cinctus. Next base: position 15,240,706 of record NC_135426.1, read on the forward strand.
CCAAAGAGGGCAAAAAACGATGAGGACCAGTTAAAAAGGTAAATGGATCTTCCAGAACCAATTAATTCCATAAGTAGAGGTACCACTGTACTGTACTTTTCTGGCCTTTGTCGTTTGTTTTAGCCATACGCATCATGAGAGCCGTCCATATGTCTGCTCGTTTGCCAGACGTGCTAGTTTAGCACTGTAAAACTTTACAACAGTGGCCAGTTTTATTACTTCACTTTGTACTGAGTTTGATCCGTGTGTATATCATGATGAGTTTTAGGTGTCTTTATCATACAAGTTTAATGTGTGTCTATGTGCACATTGTGTGTTTGTTAAATGACCAGGTTATTCCCCACTCCCCAAAAATGGTGCGAGTGTGTAAATCAACAGTAATAATATATTCTGGGAGATGCGATGTGTGTTCATGAAAGCAATGTGAGAGAGACATCTGTGTGCGTGTGTGTGTCCACTGTGACCCAGTGTAAACTAATATTGATTCAGCTGTTGGTGTTATACACGAGTCATAAAACTGGACTTATTGTAGGATCTAGGCTTTACCTTCTCAGTGCGTGTATGTGGACAGAGAACACATGTTAAAAGACACACACACACACATGCACACCCCCACACACACTCCAATTTGGGTAGTCGCCCTGAAGTTGACGACACAATAATTTGACTTTTCATCACTGTCGTTGCGCCCTCCTCTGATTCTTCTCATCCTTTGTTCCCTCCTTCCTGCCTCGTTCTTTTCTCCTTATTCAAATAGAGGACACAGACAATCCAATAAAAGCCCCCCCCCCCACCCCACTTGTCTTCCAACAGCTGTGGTGTGTGCACGTGCACGCATGTGTGTGAAGCACCGACTCAGCAGAAAAGGAGGATGACACCCTCTGAGTTGGACAGGAATGTCATAGAGGGGGGGGGAAATATGGGATGAAGCCATAAAGGAAAACTCTTGGAATGACACATGGTGCAGTGGTGGGAAGTAAAAATTAGTTGATATTGTACTTGAGTAGATTTTTTTAGGTATCCGTACTTTAAAGCAATTTATTTTCCTCTTACTTTTGTCAAAATAGGCTGGTTACATTTTTTTCCTCTGCGGATGCTGACACGTTCGCGTATGACCGTTATATTGCTCGACGTTAAGTTTACCTTTCATTTAAAGCCAATTCCACACCTTCATCCCCACCTGGCTTGGCTGACAAGCCGACTGAGATAAAAGATGGCGGCACCGAGGAGTGAAGGAGGACTTAAGTGATGGCAAGAGGAAGAACACGGAGGGATGAAAGATGACAGGCGGCGGGCGAGCGAGGTATAGACTCATGGGAGGGAGGATGGAGTGAGAGATGAAAGATGTGAGGAGTGGGGGGGGGGGGGGGGGGGGTCGGGCTCTGGGAAGAGATGACAGGGCGATGAGGAAGAAGAGGAGGAGGAAGAGGAGAGAGGTGAGCGTCCTTGCACTGTCAGGGGCGATCGATGGCACATCATTTACATTGCACTGACTTAACGGCCAGGGGAGGAGGGGGGAGGACAGGTGAGAGGGGGTGAAAATTAACTACAGTGGACCCCCATTTATCGTGATAGGTGAAAATCTGACTATGAAAACATTTTTATATAGTTTTACACAGTACAATGATTTAAACTTATTAAACTTTTTAAAACCATTGCAAATATATTTGAACACCCAAAATTGCTAGCATAAAATGTATTGTTCAGTACGGGTAACTGCCTGCTAGCTTAATGCTAACATAATGCGAAACAGCAAACGAAAACTAGTGTTACGATTTCGAGACAATGTTTTCAATTTGTAATTTAAATAAAGTATTTCAAACTTAGTGTATGTGTGTGTGTGTGTGTGTGCGCCGAAATTGTAGCGTGAATGGCACACAAATATCCAGAATTCACTACATAAGTGCCAGAAGCTAACGGAAGCAGTCCTCTTTGTCTTTCAAAATAAGAGCATCAGACAGGAAGTGGTATGGTAACTGTAAATGTTGCTAACCTTATTTGGAACTTGCACGTTTGGTCATAATTATTTATCCTATGTAGATGTGAATGAAGTATCGGCATCGTAATGTGTTAGAATGTAATTTTCAAATCATAAGGCCTCCATTTGGGGCAAAAAAAAAGCTTCAGTCCACACTTCACATAAATATAATTTTATATTATTAAAAAGGCATTTTCCCTTATGAATATAACAGTATTATCGCCTGTGACTCTCCTGCCGCCATATGTACCCTTCCTTCTCAACGTGAAAACTTCCTGTTGTTCCACTTTGTTTTGGGGAACTTCAAAAGGGGGGTGGGCGTGGGGGTCTGTTATCGTTTTGCCTCCTTAAATGCTAACATGTGAGAGCATTGTGCGCGTGTGCGCATGTGTGTTTGCCAGCATGCAGAGGAAGTAAGCTAATGATGCTTGAAGCCAGCGCGCGCGCGCACACGTTTGTACCGACATGCAGACACACGTTAGCCCATCGACCTGTATAACTTGTCCCGTCAGCATTTGTGTGCGTGTGCGTGTGTGTGTGAGGTGTTTAATATTTAATGGGTGCTAGTTAAATATGCAAGAGTGTTTTTGCCTCCTGTCCCGAAGCACACCTGTTCCTCGATAAGAAAGGGTGGATAGATGGATAGATCTTCTGGGAAGGGCAGGAAGTGAGGTGTATCATCAGTCAATTCAACTTCCTGTTTCTTCGTCTTTCTTTTAAGGTGCTATTTTCTACCCCCCTCTCCTCAAATTATTTTCGCTCTACTTCTCTTATCGATCAATACTTGTTATCGGCCGCCTCTGCCGTCTGTCTTCCTTTCCCATTTATGCGCACACGCGGACAATGAAGTCATTCATCTGACCAATCAAAGAAGCAGAAGCTCGGAGGGAAGTAAACATCGATCACTCTTTCGGTGTGAGGGTCCGTGATTATGATGTGGGTGAGATTTTTGTTGTCGACTGTAATGTAATGAATCAATCAGTCGGATAAAAATTGATTTTTTTTTTTTTTTTTGCTCTGTGAAACAACACGTGGGATTTCCATCCTCACGTTTATTCATTGTATGTGTGACTTTGAATGTGTGTGGCTATAAAAGGTGGTGAGTAGGGATCCACGATATCGGTAGCCGATAATTATCGGCAATTATCGACCAATTTGACGTCGGGACACCCTGGACTGGTTGCCAGCCAATCGCAGGGCACACAGAGACGAACAACCATCCACGCACACAAGCACACCGAGGGACATTTCGGAGCGCCCAATTAATCTGCCATGCATGTCTTTGGAATGTGGGAGGAGACCGAAGTACCCGGAGAAGACCCACGCGGGCACGGGGAGAACATGCAAACTCCACCCAGGACGGCTGGAGCCTGGACTCGAACCAGAGTCCGCAGAACTTGGAGGCGGACGTGCTAACCACTCGCCCACCGTGCCACCATTTTGCAAACAATTATTGGCTTACTTATCGGTTATCGACATCGGCACTTCAAAATTATTGGTTTATCAGTATCGGTTGAAAATAGCATTATCGTGCATCCCTAGTGGTGAGTGCCGTGGATGTCAGTGAATGAGAGCGTAGATTTGGATGTGGTGAGCTCAGGTTTGCGACTGGCTTTTATTAACTGGCTAACACTTAATCATTAGTTGATTTCAAGCTTTAAATGCAGACAAGTCAAATCATCGACTAGTCGGCTGAACAGTTCTCTGGTGTCTCGTCAAAAACAATCCTCCAATCTCCAAGCCGAAGATGTGACGAGGAGTCATCCCGGTGTACCAAAACAGCACTTATTGACTCTTAAATTGAGGAGGAATGAGGAAGAGTCTCAGACAGGGAATGGACAGATGAGCTGGACAAACGGATGGAGGGACGCGAGGAAGATGAAAGATGCTCGCTAAAGAGGGGCGACCTCTCGCTCGGCCCAACATATTGACCGCACCCGCCTTTGATAAACTGAGCTGCTGTCTGCGTGCGCGCTCGAGCGCGCGTGTGACCTCTGCTCGTCTCCCGCTAAATCAATCTGTCAAACGGGTTAGCCAATCCTTGCTTATGCACCGCCGTGTGCGTGCGCGTGCGCGCGTGCGACCGACCCTGACCGGCCATCAGAGCCGATGACGAAGTATTGATCAAGGCTCCGTCGCCATAGAAACGGCCATTTGGGAGGACAGGGGATGCTGGGAAGACTTACTTCAAGGTGGCTCGTCAGACCGCAGTGTGCGCGCGCGTGCGTGCGCCTGGAGACAATAAAGCAGTGTAGCTGCGCGTCCTGAGTGCGACTGTTTGGCGACTACAGTCAGTTTGCCGGCCCCTGTGGCAAGGAGGACTAATGTCTATTTAAGGCTTTCGCTACACTCAAGGTTAACAAATTAATGTAGGTCAGGTTTGTGTGTGTGTGTTGGGAGTGAGTATGTGTGACCTGCTCTTTGTGTGGAAGAGCGAGTGGACCATTGACGAGGATTAATACCCGACATATGGCAACCCGACGGGACACACACAGAACAAAGAACTGTAATGAGAAGACGATATCATGTGTCCTATACACACACACACACACGCACGCACGCGCATGTGGTCATGGAGTACTGTGACGTCGAGAGGTGAATCTGAGTTCAGATGAAAAGTAAAGGTTCATGTGGTCACCTCCTTCATGCTGCTTTGCTTCACTCTCACAAGTGTGCATTTGCCAAAACATTTGCCACATCTTTTCACACCCTCTACGGCACTCCTCCCGGCGGGCCCAGTCTCAAAACGCCCGACGAGCATCGTCTCCGTCTTCCGAGGAGTCGCATGACGACAGACATGTTTTGCAGAGATGCATCTTGGTGCTCTCGCTGATTTTTTCTTTTTTTTTTTTTTTCTCCTCGCTAGGTGTAAATGACTTTGCGGGGCCATCTGTTACAGCGAGCCGCCCCGCCGCGAGCTGGCCTGCTTGGGTTTTATGTTTAGCTGTCAGCTGAGCGCGTCGCGGCCGTGTTTGAGCGCATGTTGCCGCTTTCCTTTCACAATAACGTGCGGCCAAGGTCAAGAGGGGACAGGTTCAATGGTGGTCGAAATGAATGGGAATGTTGATAATCCGTTCCAGCCCCACAATTCCGCCTCCAGATTTTTAGTATTGTAATCTTTTAAAACAAGGCCTAGCTTTTTTTGTGTTTAAATGTTATCTTTGCCTTAAAAACAAAAACATAAAAAAAATGGACCAGGTTTGTTGATTTTGAAATAGCTGATTAACTCTTTGACCGCCAAAAAGGTTTAATAACGCCAAAAAGGTTTAATAACGATGAGTAAAATCACGATGTTTGCCTCCATAAACGTTACATTAATTAGGTCAAAAAGGTTTTGTTTTTTTCCCCCTAAATCAATGGGCAGTGGAACGTTGAAGTGCAGCGCTGCCTGCTCAATGGGTTGTGGAATAAAAAAAAAACCCCACTCACTAAGGCCAGCATTGTATCTCTTTTCAATGGGCTGTCGGTGTATGGAATTACAATGTAACATGACGAAATCTGATAAATCTGATTAAAGAGAACGTTTTCAAGGATGATGTGAATAATCAAAGCCTTTGTCATATCAAAGTTGTTGTTTTTTTTTTTTTTTTCTTTAACGTGTGGCAGTAAAAGATCACTTGGGCCTTATCCGCACATATTTTTATTTTTTTAGTGTGTAGCTGATTCCAACATTTGGTAGAAGTTACAATACCCGATTAATCGGCCAATTAAACCTAGAACCCCATAGCTTCCTGGGGTGTTCCTTTTCACAATTTAAACAAAAGACTTGTTGAACACACAGATGTGTAATTGCATTCATGGCTTGTGTGATTTTTGTGAAATTGTGGAATAAACAAACAAATAAACAAACAATGTAATTCTAGGTGTAGTAATCACTAATTATTTTACATGGCTTTAGTCTCACCTTACTTGATCGCCATATTTCACCACCATCTTTCTGCGACATATGCCTCAAGGACAACTTCACAAATGTCGTTAGGCCTGGTGGTGCTTGCATCAATTGCCGGATCCAATGCGGCTAACTGCCGCTTACCTTCCGCAGCTGTGGCCTGCAGGTGGCCATCGCTGATTCTGTGATTTGAGCTCCCGTCGCTTGTCACCTTCTGCTTTGCTCTCGCAAGCTTTTACTAGATTTTTTTTATGTCCATCATATTGGTTCATGATTCATTTGCTTTAACAGTATTTTCACCTAGACCAAAACATATATGTATCATAAATGAGCTATTGCTTGATTGTAGGGATAGATCGATTATCGACCGGGCCGATTATCGGTATTACCGATATTTGTCAAAATACCAAATATCGGCATCGGCCATTTTTGGAATCTGAAGGCCGATAAAGCTGGTAATCTCACTGAGCTGTGAATACTTGCCAACGTATATAGCAAATTTGGGGTTTTCATCAGGAATTGTAACTTGTTGACAGTCAGTTTTGACTTGTCATAAATAATAAAATAATTATAATAATAATAACAACCCTGGAAGCTATACGGCAGTTTAAAAGGATTTTTTTTTTCTATTTTACTGCAAATGAATATCGGCTTGAAATATCGGTTATCGGCCTCATTGACTACTAATAATCTGTATCGTTATCGGCCTTGAAAAATACATATCGGTCTATCACTATTTTATTGCTTATGTTTGTTAAAAAATACATCACAATTTTCAATTAGGTTATTTAAAAAAAAAATGGTTCACCATGTATATTGTTGCAATGCATGATGGGATTGCCTTGCTGATTTCTCCTCTCTACCTTTCTCGCCTGCAGCTCTCGTCCCGGTCGTCCTCCCAAGCGTTGTTCTTCCGGCGCCGGCATCCAGGACAGCCCGAGGCTGCTTCACCCGGGCCTCCCCGGCCTGCTGTCCCCCAACCTGCTGTCTCACACCGGTCAGAATCGTTCCCTTCCCATTCTCTTGCCGCCATTTATAGCACCGAGGAGGAGGACGACGTGACTAAAGGGGGGCGGGGGGCGATTTAGAACAGATGTGAGGAGTAACAAGCAAGTGGCTGGAGAGATGGAGGGATTAAAGAGGGGGGATAAGAGGAGATGGAAGAAGGGAAGAGAAAGACCTGACAGAGAGAGATAGGAGGTGAACGAGTGCAGGCAGCATGCTGGTGTGATGAATGACTCGTCTCCTGGGTCCCACTCCTCCATCTGTCCATCTCCCCCTCCCTGCTTCATCCTCGCCCCCCCCCCCCCGTCCGCTCTTCTCCTTTCACCTCCTCTCTCCTTCCACCATCAAACTTGCTCAGAGTTCTCGTCCGCGCCGTCGCCTCTTCCTCCTCCCCGCTGCAGGATTAATAAAACATGCTTGTGTTTAGTGACATATGGACACGGCTCACTGTGGCATACAAATGACACGCGCACACACACCAGGTATGTGTGTGTACAGAAGCGAGAGTGTTTGGCGAACATTAGCGGATCCCAGAGAAAACATTTGCTCACTTATGATCGCTCATTAGTACACACGCACGCACAGTTGGCAGCCATCACGCGTCACAGTCGGCCTCAGCCTCGCGCGCACGCGCGTCGCCCGCTCGCGTCCATGGAGACGTCCGGTTGCCGGGGGAGACGAGCAGTTGTTTACGACCTCGCGACGACGGGAGGCGCGGGAGGCGTTGGCCAATCACAGATGGGCATTTATCACGCGGCTGGAAAACCGGCGAGCGCAAAGAGGCAGTTTGGGGCGGGAGGCCGCAGGAGAGAGTTTTTATTATGAATTTGCCCTGCAGCCAGGAAGTCAACCTTCTACACCAGGTATCCCCCCCAAGAAACACATGGGTAGCCTGTAGGCATGTTCTAAAAATAGCTGACAGTGATGGGACATTGTGATTTCCAAGGAATGTGATCATTTGAACACGTCTGTCGCAGCAGTGGTCAGGTTAAGTGTGTGCGTGCTAACCTTTCAGGGCACTCTTTGTGTGCCTCTCATTTGCATTGTTAATTCAACACACGCACACACACGCACGCCTAAACGGCTCAATGCTCTGCCTTGTCTCTTCAACAGGCGCACATCACTTCCTAGAATGCAGAAATCCACCCTGCATGCTCGCAACAACTTATTGCACCGATAATCACACATGCACGCACACTCAGCAGTGTTGTGTTGATTACAGATGAAGTGGTTTTAGTCTTCTTGTGAAAAGAATAAACACTCATATGAAGACCCTCCATGTGCACCTGCAGAGAGTTAGGATGGGCGATCGGGAAGGAGAGCGAGCGAGAGAGTGTGGGGGTGTGTGTGTGTGTGCGTGAGGAGTGGGTGTAAGACAAGCTAAAGTGGTTTTAAGGTTTTTTCATCTCTGCTCATCCTTTTGTTTTTACATATCAAATCAATTTTTGCCATTGAAATGAATTGGGGCTGGGGGATACATGTACACACTGTAGTATTCATGACGGCTTTCCTTGCCCACATCCATTGACTGAAAGTTTCAGTCATTAGGTGATGCAAAAAGAACAACGACGACGATATAAAAAAAAAAAATTGGCGTTTCGGACCTTCTGGAGAAGGCTAAAGATGGCCGACTTAAGTGCCAGGGCGCGGCCATTAAATTTGTCGGACTCAACGCTCACGGGAGCATAAAAAGAAAAAAAAAAAAAAAAAAGAATAGTACCTTTCTAAATCCAGAACACAAAGAGCAATTCCTCTCTTTTGCTGTTTGTTTTATTCAAAGTGTCACTCCGTCTCTCAGAGTGCGCTCGCTCACTTGCTTGGAGGCGGCGCGCACCATCAAATATTGAGCAGCCAAATGGGCCAGGTTTCACGCGAGTGGGGTCTTGCGCGGGGGAGCAGGTCGAGTCCAGAAGACGCTCCACCACGTCAGAATGACCCCCACCCCCAAACCGCTGCCAATTCTGTCCCAATGTTAGAATGTTTCTATTTGCTTCGTTGTGTTTGCTAACTCCTGGGAGAAAGCTTGGCGCTAAGGTAACTTTTTTTTGTTTTGTTTTTTGTTTTAACTTTCTAGCGCAGTGGCTAGCTTGCTAGCGCAGCTAAACAATTATTCCACGGTTCATATCCATTACTCTAATTCGCTAATCAGTGGCGGTGATTAAGCTGCACTTCAGAAAATTATCATTATCACAAAGGGCAAAAGAGAAGCTATGCTAACTGCTAAGCTAATGTGAAATGTAGACATCATAGTCATGAAAAACACACATCCAAATTGGGAGAGGATTTGTTTTGTTTGTATATTAAAGGCCCAGTCTGCCGGTTTGACTCTGGAAAAGGCACTTTTTAAAATACAGGATTTAAACAAACAAACAACTTCTCAATTTACATATATGGGCTTCTCTTAAAATGTGGTGGTGATTTTGTAGTAACCCCCCACCCCCCAGCCTGTATTTTGCCATTTTGTGTTTGTTTTGTAAACAGCGGGACGTTTCTGTGGAAAGACAGTGTTTACACCCCTCCAGCCAATCGCAATTGAAAATTGTAATATATAAAATGAATAAATAAATAAATAAAATTAAAATTGCACGTGAAAAATAATGAAAGTATCAAATTAATTATAGACAAAATATTAACTATTTATTTAATTGCTATAATGGGCTAAATAAGTGAAGTATCCCTTTAAGAAAGAGAAGTGTAACCATATTGTGAGCACGCACATGCAGGTTATGATGATGCAAGTGTCTTTGAAGCAGCCTGTCAATCAATCACGCGCTAATTCCCAAGGTTCCTCGGTCGCCATTAGCGACGGGGGGGGTCGATGCTCGGTAACCGTGGACACAGCGGAACGCCATCGATCCCGGCAAGCGCGTGCGCGTTTGATAGTCATGATGGAGAACAGTATCGCGGCGCTCCCATCCTATCGATTTGTCTTCCGCTCACAACCGAGTCGAGACGGCCAACTGTCGGCGGCAGGCATGAATCGGTCTCCGCGATGTTTGGGACTGTAAGTTGGACCACCGATTCCGCAATGCAAATTTTGGACAACACGGATGTCTGTCCAACCTCGCAAGTCCCCGTCGTGTGTTCTTTATAGCTTGCGGGCAACTGTACTGTTTTGTGTTGTGTGTGTGCGTGTGTGTAATGAGCATTCCTTCAAGGCCCTCAACCGTGGCTGGGGCAAAATCAACACACACGCACACGTGCACGCACACACACCAACATGCATGCATTCCTTCAGACACACACACACGAGGTCATCTCTCTCACTCTGCTGGTTGTTGTGTATAGAAGTCAGTTCCAGGTCAGCGCACTGAGCCGGGGATCTTAGTCCGTACAAAAGAGTGCGTGCACGTGCACCGTGCGTGTGCATGCATGCGTGTGCGCTTTGTCTCGTCGCCGATCCGCCAGCGTGTCCTCGGGGTGTCTGAAACACTTGAACAAAACCACTCTGAGGCGACGTGCGCTACAACGGCAGTCGGCATGTGTGTCACTGGAGCGCACCTCGGTGACGCCGCCTGGAGGTGACAGGAGGGAGCACGTATTGACCCGTGTGCGTGTGCGTGTGTGTGTGTGCATGTGTCAGGCCTGACAGCAGCCGCCATGGCCGAGCTCCAGAAGCTGCACAAGATGAAGATGATGATGAGTCTGCAGAACGGAAACGAGTCGGACAACGACGACCTGCACTCCAATGCGGGTAGGTCGCACACACGCGCACACTGTGGAAACACACACACAGACACGTATTTCGACTTGCTAAGAAATAATGCAAAAGGCCACAGGGCAAACATTCAACAAGCATTCGTGTGTGTGTTTTAACCCTCCAGCAACATATGTAGACAGAGAAGACATAGCAAACCTCAGTCATATCTTTTTTATCCTCTGCAAAGAACAACAAAAATTACTGCAACTCACTGACGAGCTGAGACCATCTCCATGTACAACCATTACAGATGGAACGATAACGTGATATCGCAATATTAGAATTGCCGCAATATCGTCATGTCATAAATCATAATAAAGAATCACGTCTGTTAAACCAGCGAGGTTGTATTCCATTTATGCAGATTTAGCACCCTCTGGTGGTTCGTTAATTAGTGCAATTTAATTTTAAATTATTGTGATTTTTATTTTCCACACTTTTTTTTGCCACGTAACAACTCCCACATAATACTTCCAATTTACATTGTTCAAATTTCAACTAGCTTAAAAAATTCACGCCTAACAGGGTATATATCGTCTGATTCCACATTACGAGCAGTATTTGCACAATTTAACATTTAATATCAACTTTTCCCTATTCATTTTCAATGGGACAGACAGTGATATTTCTCCAAGTATCACTTTCCATGCCCACTTCCATACATATAACTTATCATCATTACCAGGTGTCTGATACTGCTCGGTGGCACAGTTGGTAAAGTGCATTGTCCAGTAACCAGAGGGTTATAATTTCATAATTTATCTCTCAATTTACTTCATAAGCATTCCACGTGGATTCAAATCTTAGCATTGACCTAGTAGCATTCAGCTTTCAGCATTCCCAAGCAATTTCTCCATAAATTGCACTTAGTCTCGTTATCAAAAGGGGATTCATATTGTGATACTCACCGTATTGTGACAATTGGATAACAGCCATCTCCAACATACTGCAGAGGAGGATTTATTCCATGTTTGCTTTCAGTATCAGTGGCTTGTATCGGCAGCCTCTCCGAGTAGTAATACCGTTAAAATAAGGCACCGACACCTACTTGCCCACCCCTAGTCATTTTTATTTAGTATTATAGAGCAGGGATCTCCAAATCTGACTTGTTTTTTCCATGTTTCCTTCCTTCAACACACCTGAATCAAATGATCAGCTCATCAGCAAGCTCTGCAGAAGCCTGATAATTATTTGGCTCAGGTGTGTTGGGGTGGGAGACATCAAAAACAGGCTGCAACAGACATGTCAAGTGTGCGTGCGCTTCCGCTTGACGTGCATTCAACAAAGAGTCCATTATATCTCCATGTAAATTATTGAAAGAAGACAAAACAAAAAAGCAGAATGGAGAAAGGAAAGGCGAGCCGTTCCCTGTGCTGACCTGTGCTGTAAATGGCCGGCTGGACCATTTTGCCCTGTTGGTGTTGTTGTTGTTTTTTTGTTTTTTTTTAATTCTAAAAATCCTACTAGGAGTGGCGCATTTTGAGAGAAAAGAGAGAAAAGGAATCTGCATGTGACCACGACCACAAGGTGTACATACCGAGGGAGAGAAAGAGGGGGAACATCTGCCCATCTGTTTATACTTCTTGTCTTCCTGGTGTAAGCGCAGAGGGGATTTGGTCCAGCTGTCACACACACGCACACACACGTGCACACCCGTACGTGCACGGCGCAGGGAATTCAATGGGCAATAATAGAGAGAGACGGCTGCTAATTCAAACTAATGGAGGGAGATGAAGATGGATGAGGGAGGGAGGAAGAGGCTAGCGGAGGGAGTGAGGTGGCGGGCGAGCGATGGAGGGCAACATGACACAGCGAGAGAGGGACAGAAGAGAGTAAGCGACCAAGTTTTTCAGGAGTTTCCGTGTTTTCACGCCTTCGTCACGTGTGCCCAGGTGGAAGCGAGTGCTCCTGGGACAAGGAACGACTGAGCAGCCCCCCGGCCGGAGCACAAAGTGGAGGACCCGGAGGGGGAGGCGGGGCTAATCCGGCGGGAGGTGGCGGCGGAGGAGGAGGAGGAGGGCGGGGCCCGGCTTTGGGAGCTGTCAATCAACAACAACTCCAACAACAGCAGCAACAGCTGCTCGCCAACAGTGAGCTAGCACACTCACCTTTTGCAGCGTCGTTTGCATGTGTGGGGGGTTACCGTGGCGACACTTCATATCTCACTCACTCGCACACAAGCCTGACCCAAGATAACTTTGAAAGTGGCCATTCATGAAAGCATACGGACAAAAATCCGTGTGCGCGCGTGTGAGAAAAGGCAATATTTGTTAATGTACGCCATTTAATCTGTTGCCATCTCCTGTATTAACACTCCGCCTGGATTAATCAGCAGACACTCAACTAAATGACTCAATTCATCAACATCACACACACCCAAGCAAGCATCGCTTCTTATTGCAAGTCATGTGTTTGACACGCACACGGCGGGAGGTGACAAACACTCACATTGATTGTTGTATCTCTCAAGTCGTCAGGACAACAGCAATCAGCGTTATTGTTTCACGTTGGCCGCACGCGCGCTCCTGGCTGACGTCTTCACGCACACACTGGGTGAGGGGGAGTTGAAGCCAAACAAAACATTTCACCTTTGGTCTTTAACCCCGAGCGCCCATTTAACACAGACCAGGCAGGTTCAACGGCGGGTCACAGCCTCTTAGATTTGTTTCGAATTACATTTAAGCTAGGTTAGCCGTTAGCTTGTCTGATTCTTCTCCGCGTCATCATTTTTGTTCCAGGACTGGACCTGCCCTTCATGATGATGCCCCACCCGTTGCTGCCTATGGGCTTACCGCCCGCCTCCGTCGCCATGGCGATGTCGCAGATGAACCACCTCAGCACTATCGCCAACATGGCCGCCGCCGCTCAGCAGATACACGTGCACCGGGCGCCCGTCATCAAGGTAGGACCCGCTTGGTGGTTTTCGTTATTGTTTACTTTTATTTCAATGCAGGTAGTTTTTAGGGCGAGTTTGTTAGTTTTCACGAGTTTTTGCTTTGTTTTAGTACATTTATTTGTGTGTGTCGCGTAGGAGCGGGTGTGTGACAGTCCGTCTCTGTCGCCCTCCGTTGACGAGACCAACACTCCTCTGCAGTCGCAGCCAAGTAGCTCTGCCTCCAGCTCGCCGGAAAGACTCGGTATGCAGTATTTATGTATTTATTTATTTTAATTATCTTTACACACGAAAACAAAAAGATGACTATTGAACAAATATGGAAATAGAGGTCAAGCGTGCTTGCTTCAAGCTGTTTCTTTGTTTACTACTAAGCTGACATTTGAAACAAAACAGAATTTAACATGTTGTTTAAACACCAAAACGTTCATACACATCATGTAATTTCATCCAGCAAACGTCTTCTATCTTAAAGCTGACATAATTTGAATGCTAACTCAAATTAGCTTAGATGATACAGTAAATATTAGTCATCAAGGGAGAGAGGCATCTTTGTATGAGAGGGAGGAGCTAACTTGAGCATTGGTTGTTAGAGAGAGTTGTTTTATTCCGTTTATTTTTAAGGAAAATGTAACATGCCCTGTCCCCTGTAAATAACGATTTATTTCCACATGCACCGACTTACTATGGTTTTCCCTTTCCAGGCCTGTTGTCGGCTGATGCAGATGTTGCACTGGCCAACGTTGCAACACCCATCAAGAAAATCACAAAGGACAAAGGTTAGACCACACACGCGCGCACACATTTGCATGTCAAGATATTCTGCATATTATGCACCTTTATCCAAACCTTCAACCATTTCCTTTTGACAACTGACAAATCATCCTCACTTTCTTCATCTCCTGTATTTACACACGCGCGTACACGCACACACATGCTCACAAACTGAAGTGTCAGGATGTTCCACCGCTCCTATTGATCACCTGTCTCTGAGCCATCAATCAGACCGATGAGGATGGTTGTGTGAGTGAGAGAAAGAGCGAGATAGAGAGAAATAGTGGGGGAGGGGGGGGGGGGGGGCAGGTTAAGTAAATGGGATAGGGCTAAAAGGGGTCAAGGGGTGCCCCACTAAAAGCATGCAGGGCCTCTCCCGTTATTTTCCATCCTTGGAAAGGCGACACATTCCCTGATTCCCGCCTCTTCCAAACAACCAGAAGATAAGCACATGTGGCGGAGGAGGAAAAGTATGGATGAAGAAGCAGATAGGAGATTAACACATGCGCGCGTGCGAGCGCTGTAGAGTGCATCTTCATCAGCGTTAATTTCACAGCAGAGTTAACTCAGTTGTCAGTGTGTTAGGCATTAAGGGCTGAGCAGACACTGTGACGCACTCGCAATGAGCGCACACACACACACCCGCTTAAATCAAGGGTGTCTTTAATCCCTGCCAATTAGTACCTCACGTGATTGTGTGAATACCAATGACGCGCGCGCCTGTCAAGTGTAATTGATCCCCGTGATGCCGCATCATTGACTTTTACACTTTCGTAAACAACGGTCTTCAACTTCTGTGTGTGCGTGCGTGTTTGGGGGGGAAAAAGTGAACAACGCTAGTGCCTTGAGATACGACTTAGCTTTGACTTACGAGCAAGACTTCAAGCTGTTTATTGCTACTGAACTCAAAATGTGAAAGAAGCCTTGGGTGTTTCAAATAGCCACATCTAGCTAGCTAGCTTAATGCTAACGCTAAGTAGCATCTCTGCTGCGGTGATTTAACCCTTTATGCTAGGCATCTCCAAACTACAGCCTGAGGTTGCGTTGGGCAGTATTAAAAGTGTAGCTGTCGAGAAAGAGGCGGCATGTGGAGTATGGGGATTACCACTGCTGCTACAAATAAACTTTTCACGTATGCAAAGACAGAAATAAATTTACAGCTAAAATAGTAACGGCATTTCTCTTTATAACACTGTGGAGAACTGTAGTAGGGTCATGCAAGGGTTATGCTTACTGTTATGACTAGGGTCATGCAAGGGTTATGTTTGGGTCATGACCGTGAGGTCAGGTGTCTGTTTTGAAATGATGTAACCAGCATCTAGTTTCAACTGGTAAGACGCTATGTGATGTCAGGAATCTTTAATCTCTTTATCTAGTCAACGGCCAATCTGATAATTCCATGTCATGTTACCCACATGTCTAGCCACAGTCAATCAGATCGATTCACTGTCTATATAAGCCTGAGGAGCGTGTTTTTGTCGGATTATTACTTCTGTTACCTCTGATCGTCTGTGCAACTCTTGTTGTTTCTCGTCTAGTCAAGTTTATTCCACGCCTGTCGATGTGAATAAAGAGTTAAAATCTTATTTGTGTCTGCGCTTTGGGATCCAACCTCAGCACAGAACAAGTATAGTGTAGAATCCCTATAGCATCTTCTGTACATTTTTGTTTTAAAGTATATTTAAAGTGTGTTGAAATGTGTTTAAATAATTTTGAAAAGGTGCAACTGTCAAAAAAAAAAAAAAAAAAGTTCACTGTTGTCCATGTTTATTTTGTCCGTAGAAGAAGAAGCTTCGCTGGGACAAGCCCTGCCCGCCGGCTTCCCTGCCCCCTTCCTATTCGCCGACAGCCTGTCGTCCGTGGAAACACTCCTCACCAACATACAGGTGCGACCACGGCGCTCCTTTTCTTTATCTTCTACGTTGCACCATTGAACAAAGCGTGTGCATACGTGTGTGTGTGTGTGTTTCAGGGCCTCCTGAAGGTGGCGGTGGAGAACGCCCGCGTGCAGGACAAGCAGATCCAGGCGGAGAAGCGGGAGCTGAAGATGGAGCTCTACCGGGAACGAGAGATGAGGGAGAGTCTGGAGCGGCAACTCACGTCGGAACTGCAGAGCAGAGGTCTTACATTTTTTGACTATTCATTTTCTTTCTTGTCCGTTTTGGGAGCTGGCCAAAGGCCTTCTGGGAAATGTAGTCAATCCCAAACGGCTTCCTTCCTCTGCCCGCAGCGTCCATCCAGAAACGTCTGAAGAAGGAGAAGAAGGCCAAGAGGAAGCTGCAGGAGGCGCTGGAGTTCGAGTCCAAGCGGAGGGAGCGGGGAGAGGACGCCCTGAAACACTCGTCCTCGTCCTCGCCCGAGCCGCTGCACGCCGCCGACGACAACGGAGCCGGTACTTTGTGACGCGGAAATCTGTCAGACCGGGATGACGTTGCATGAAAACTGATTTAATGAACTTTTCTTAGTCAATTATTTTTAGTCTTCTTTGTTTTCATTCACGGCCTAAAAAAATGTGTCAAAATGCTTGGATTATACTTCTCACGTAATGATTTCTTGTGAAGGCACTCATTCTGTTAAGTGTAAAAAAGTGTAGTGTAAAATCAACACTGAGCAGTGTTGACTGGTCTTAAATTTCAATTATCACATCAGTGTAAAAAGATCAACACATTCGGTGTTGTTTTAACTGTATTTAATGTGAAATTTAGCACTTTTGAAGTGTTGAATTTAACTCTATATGTGTTGAATTAACACTGGAAATTTAACACATTCAGTGTTGTTTTAACTATATTTAGTGTGGATTTGAAATGTTATATTTAATTCTGTCGATGTTCTCGTCATCGTTCTGTCCCGTCTGTCTCACGCAGACGCTGCGTCCGACCAGCAGGATGAACTGAACGGGAACCAGGAAGACAATGGAGTCCAAGGTACACGCACCCACACGCACATACACGTACACAATCAAACAAACAAACCAAACTTGTGCAAGCGTGTGTTCAGTAAATTGGCAATGTTGACAGGAAACAGATTTTAGTCTACTGTCGGCGATTTGATATCATAACAGGATTAAGCCATTTAGGTGTGCGTGCGTGTTAGTATGCCTGTGTTGTCCTCCTTCCACCAGCTGTGCTCAGTCCTGCCTGACATTGAGAAGCTTCGTTTTGAAACGCTGCATGTGTATAAAATCGCTACGCTCCCTGTGTGTGTGTGCGTGTGTGCGTGCGTGTTTGATCCACACTTTGGTGAGACAGCGAACTCTAATTAGCTCTCTCTCCTCTTTAGACCCCTTTAGATCCCCACTCATCTGCCAGCGCACACCAACATGCGCACACGCACTTGCAAACCCACCTGATTTCATTAATGTTGATTGGCCCACTAGGACCCGTTTGCTGCTGCACACGCACGCACACACAATCATGCCTACTTCCATAAAAGCGTTTTGCACCTACAGTGATTTTAATGCGCACACGCGCGCACACGCAAAGCTCCCTCGCCTCTCACCTTCCACACTCTTAATTAACGAGTGGAGAGAAAAGTGCTGAATACAAAGAAAGATGTGGCATTAGAATCCGAAGAGATGCGCGGGGAGGAAGAGGCGCTTTTATGGGAAAGGTTGCGACTAAAAATGCACCGACGAAGAGGAGACGCGAGCGGAGGAAGTCGAGGCAAAGGAGGGCAAAGGGGGGGGAGTTGAAAAATGTGACCTTGTTGCCAGACCCGCTGACATTTACGGCAACCTGCTGATAGACTTTAACAAGGCGGGTCAGCGCCATTTTTCACTTGGGCGACACGCACACGCTAACGCGCACGGAGCCTACTAATGACGATTACGAGGCGTGACAGTAGAGAAACAAAACTGGGCTTGTAAGTCTTGTACGTTATAACAACATGAAGTAATAATTAAACAGTAATGTGGCAACTTCTTTTGGTGTTCTCTCCTTGACCACCAGGAGGCAGTATAGCCATGCAGACACAAAGAATAGACTTCTTCTTCTACTACTACTACTGTTAATGACTCAGTAAGATGATGTAACATTAGCAGGGGTGTCCAAACTTTTTCATTTGAGGGCCACATACAGAAAATCAAAAGGACGCAAGGGCCACATAATGTTATGAAGAGAAATTGTGTTTAGTCCTAAAAATTGTACAATAATTCATTTGTGCTTTTGCATACTTAGAAAACTGCTACAGTATAGAAACCAATTTATTTGTAATATGGCAGTAGGGTTATTATAGTTTTGGAATTTTTCATTTTAGTTAGTTTTGATTAGTTTTCTGGGTGGTTCTGTTCGTTTTTATTAGCTTAGATCTTTAAAAAAAATACTTAGTTTAGTTTAGTTTGTTAGTTTCAGTATTAGTATTAGTTGTTTTTTCTGTTTTTTTTTTACATTTGTGTTACTTGTGCGCAATATTTAAAAAACACCATGGGAGCAACGTTATCTGAAGGTGCTTTTCTATTGGCTGCTGCTAGATGACGTCACTTCTGTGTGACATACTTTCAAACGTCCTTATTACGGTTTATATCCAAATAAATCTACTAAAAATCACATTTAAAATCATCCCCAAAGTCTCATGCATTAAATTAATTACCAAAAACTAAAACGCTATAGTTATAGTTAGTTTTGTAAACATAAAATGTAGTTTCAGTTAGGTTTAGTTTTTTAAAAGGCATTTTCGTTTTTAGTTTATTTCGGTAACAATATTGTTTTTGGAATTTTAGTTAGTACCTTTAATGGCACCTGTTTTTCGATAGCCTCCCTTCTTACTTTGACCATCTTCAAACATTTTTTGTTTTGTTTATTTTATTTGAACCGAGTCACATGCCATTTTTAACATATGTCGCGGGCTACTGAAAAATGGACGGCGGGCCGCAAATGGCCCCCGCGCCGTAGTTTGGACACCACTGATGTAGAGGATAAAGAATGTGTCTACTGTCTACCATTCAGTCCAAACGCACAAGATGTCGGGAGAAAAAAAATCTGGATAAAAATATCCTGAACGTAACAGATAAGAGGACGGAGGGTGAGGGTGGGGTACTGCATGGTTAAAGGAGTATGTGTGTATTCTGGGGTGGGGGGGTGGGGTGTTAAAAATAGCAAAGGGCAGCAGATGAGAGGGAAGAAGAGGAGTCGGAAACCAGAGAATGTTGTCCAAAAAAAAAAAAAAAAAAGTTCTTTCCCGAACGGATGTCCTGTCAGATGGAGGAAGTGGGGAGTGGCGGAGGAGAGAGTGGGGCGGCATTATGGCCGCCGTTATGCAGAAAATGTAAACAGTTTGCAACGTTGGCAGAAAACAATGACACCGCAGGGGGAAACGAAAGGCGTGTGTGTGCGCGTGTTTGAGTGTGAGGCTGCAAAGAGGAGATCTGAGATCGCAGCCATAAAGGGAGCGTAGGCAACATACAGTTAACCCCGGTTTTAGATTTTGTAATGTGTATATATATTAGGGCTGCAACTAAGAATTATTTTTAATTTTAATAATTATTAATCAATCCAGAAGTGTAATATTTCCTGTTAAGATGCTGAAATTCAGATGATGTGGAACATTTTAAGTTTAAAAAGTTCCCTAAATGATGAATCCGTTTTCGTAAATATTGAATATTTTGATTAGTTGTTGATTAACCGTTGCACCTCAAACAAACAAAATAATATTGAACATGATCATATATATTTGACTGATTGTTTTGTTTTGCCTTCAAATCAGAATCTCGGGCTTTCCTGAAGACCACCATCATGTTCTAGAGTGGCGGAGTCCATCACCGCCACATCCTCCCCAGGCGGGATGCAACTTTTTCAAGCGTGCTGCCCACTTCAACCCCGCCATCGCATCATCAAAAAGAACGAAAGAAAAAAAAAATCATTTCTCTTTGTGTCATGCCACTTCCTTTCCGTACCTTTTTGTTCCTTGTGCAAAGCATGCTGGGATGGACGGACGTCGAGGCTGAGCGTGACCGCATTCTATTTACGCACGTTAAAGTGCCGGATTTGGCAGAACTTGAGTCCACCTTATTGGCTGGCCCACTCGGATTGGACGGGAATCAGCTCATCGGTGCTGGAAAGAGACTTAAAAAAAAAAAAATGTCCGTGATGAGGGGGGGCTTCTTTTTCATTTCTTTTTTTTCCCTTCTTCTTTAAAAAGATAGTGTTGGAAAATTGTTTTACCTTAAATGCACCGACTCCTCCATCTTCTTGTTTTGGACTTTTTCTATCACCTTGAAGGACATGTTAAAAAAACAAAAAACAGCAGCCTTTTTTTATGACAAAGAAGTGATTTTTAGAATATTATATCCTCAACCTAACCAGGAAGTAGTAGTTTGCCACGTGAGTTGAGTGAGTAGCACTTTTCATTTTCTTCCGTTTTGCCCAGCAGGCGAGCGAATCAAGTGCTCCTCGGCTCCACTTTGTAACTTTATCACCTGCACTTTTTTTGCCAGTGCGAACTCTTGTCTGTTCTTTGTGAATTTGAAATGTACAGGAATGGTTCATGTGTGTAGATAGAAGTGACACTCGCTTGTTTTCCTTTGCCTTTCCTGTTTGTGACCACAAATATACACGATTGCGACGATGGGGTGACGCGCACTTTCTGCTCTTTTCTTTTCACACTCGGCCTTTTTCCTCAGCCGCTGGTGTCTCCTCCTTCCTCTCGCTGTCCGTCTCCATCCCTTTTACCAAATAGCTGATGTCACTTTTTCCATTTGCCCCTAATGGAAGCCCCGAGAGCTGAGCGATGGACGGCGGAGGACGAGCAGCCCCGCGATGAGGAGGGATGGACGTGAGATGATGGAGGGAATGAGGAGGGATGAAGAGGTGACCGCGTGAAGGATGTGAGTAACCATGCGGGAGAAAATGAAGAGAAGGGGGAGGGGCGACAACAAACAATTGCTTAAAGGTGTCACGGTAACCATGGTGATGCCAAAGGCTGAGTGATTTAGAAAAATCTTATCTAATTTTAATACAATCTTTAATCTTATTTCATAAGCATTCCATACAGATAAGTAGTATTCCGTATAATTTCATGCAGGGATATAGCGGCAATACTGTCATGTACATTGCGTTAGTGAAGTTATGGCGAATATTTATGAAAGAAGAAAGCTATCTAGTTTTATACTCGAGTAAATTGTGTTTTGCCATTCAGAGTGACGTCACATTGTAGTCCGCCGGTGAAGTCGGGGTCCTTTTTTTCTTCCGACTTCACAAGTGGAATTTCCGTGTTCAAGGGGGCGTTCCCGTACACACTTCCTGGTTTGAAATCGGAAAAGTCCGACCATCCTTGAATGCAGCATTACATGGACGAATGGACGCTGCAATTAATTCTATTCTCACAGAATGACTCACGGTTTCCTTGTTGAATGTTGAACAGCGAGGGGCGCTTTGTGCATTTCTACACCCCCCCCCCCACCAACATGAACGGAGATGACGTTTTGAATTTTTCACCCGTGGCCGTGATTGGTTAAAACAAACGTGTAGAATGTCGCATCGTCCAATCAGCTTGAATTATTGTGCAGAATGTCCCGCCTTTTCCCGACAAAACTACTGTGGATATGCTTCGCAATATCCATCTGGCTAATGCCAGGTTAAAACATTGCGATTATGCGACTATTTGTTTCAAGTTCCACTTCCCATGTATTTTATTTTATTTTTTTAACACAAGCAATAAATAAATAAATCCGTATTACAATAAACATCACATCTATTATATGTACATGTTTTGGTAGTCTTATGAAAGACCGTTTGTCTACTTCAGATAGAATGGTTAATTTACTAAATACTTGGACTTGCGGTATTTTAAGCTTTTACGATGACTACAAAATTTTACCCAACAAGTATGTTGTCAACATATGGTAACAACAGTAAACAAACAAAATCTGTAACTTATAACTTCAATTTTTGATGTGTCATGAAAGAATATGTATGAACTTATCTGGACACTAGCTAGCTAGCTATCAAGCTATCGCAGTACTTCTCAATTATTTTTTTGTTACCACCCAACCAGGAAGATGAAAATATTTCACACCACCCCAAACTCTTTGCCGTGATAATTAAATACCGTAGTATCATTTTTCTATGAGATTGCTGTAAGTACACCTCACCTAAAATATTTGGACATTATTTTGCCATTAGAAAATTGTGATGTCGATGTGAATTTGATTGATTGTTCAGCTCTAGTATTGTCCCATCAAGACAAGTGTCTGTTTTTGATATACCGTTCGGTATTTTTTGCTTCATTTGGACAAAGAGAAGAACATTGGAATTTATTTGCAAATTTAAAAACAGATGAAGAGGAAGGGATGATGAAGAGACGGGCACCTTGCTCCATCATTAGTCTTCATTAGTCTTTATGAGGAAAATTAGGATGGGAATTTCCTCCCAAAACGCAGCCCAGGAATATGGGTGTGTACGTACGTGCGTGTCAAACCCAATAAACCTTTTCTCAGCTTTGTCCCACCTCCACACACAAGCTCCCAACACTCATCATTGGCGGTCATCAGTCGTTTATTGTTCCTCATGTCTTTCACCCCCTTCACTTGATGGATGGCGGGCAGTGTCGCAAAACGCAAGTGAAAAATCCCAGAAAAGAATCACAGTGTTGGAAAAATGGCAAAATCTGACAAACTCAGAACAACCTGAAAAGAAAGAGAGTGTAAAAAAAATGACAGCATGATGGCAGCGTGCCGGCAGGATTTGTGTTTTCGTTCCTCTTGTCGTCCACCACCGTTCACTTGATGGATGGCGGGCGGCGACGCAAAACACCAACACGACGTATGTGAACGAACGACGCGCGTTGGGACATCCAAACGTGATTATTTGTTTTCTTGGATGGAGAGACAAAAGATGACTTGAGAGGGAGGTGTGATAACAATGCCCTCCCTTTCGCCTCGCTGTCATTTCACAGCCTAAATGTGCAAAGGTCAGCTGTTATTCATGGCAGGCCCTGAGGAGTGTGTATATTTGTGCGCGTGTGTATGCAAATGTTAGCCAGTGTGAAAGCTTGCATGTCACACCTTTCTGCTCCAAATGCCATGTAGCCACGCGATTAGCACGTTAGCGTATTTCCACTCCCTTGTGCCAAAGAGATTCAACAGTGGTGAACTGGTGACAAAGGCACATGCAGTGTGACAGTGTCGTTGCCGCTGTAGCAAATGACAATTATGTTTATATATGCGTCATTAGTTTTGTCTTTGCAGAGGAAAAACAATATATGCCTGTGAGTTTTGTGACATTGTATTTCCACGTTATTGCTCAATTATTTTTGCTCAAACATTTATTGCAACACAGCAAAACCGATGCTGTTAGCCCGTTAATAACGTTATCAAGTATTTGTTAGCATTAAGTTAGGAGCATTCTTCAGCAAAAATTACTTTGTTTTAAATACACGTGTTATTCTGTTTTGTTTTTAGTTTGACAGTAAACTTCAACAAACATGGATGTATGGACTGGATATCTTCCTGGAATTTTCCTAGACAAATATTCAGTCTTATTGCGGGAAAATGTTGAAGCTATTTTGTTCAATCTTGCTTGAACAAGAATTAACCGCAAAGAACATGACAGATGAGTACAGTAAGAATGTACTTCATGTTAAAACAGCTCAAGGCGAGCGTGAAGAAGGCAGAATCGGGAAGCACAAATGAAATTGACGCAAGGCAAGTCATGTCACAAGCTGCTTGCTATTTAGTTGAACAGCTAGCAATAGCATTGCAATACTTTTAATCACAGCTTTAGAAAAGCAGCACAGTTAAGTTGCTGATATTAAAGCTAAAATTGTTTCAATTATTTTTTTCTTCGTGGAAGTTTAGACGGGTCAAAGTGTCTTTTGGCAGGTGCGGCCTGGACAACCGAATTGGATGGAGGTGACGCGCTCAACGGGCGGTCCCGTTCACAAAAAAGGAGAGGTCACCTGCGGGTTCGCGAGCAAAACAAAATGGATGACGCGGCGTCAAGTGCTGCAGACGTTTGTCGTCGTCGTTTGTATATATTGTCTTCGTTTACTAATGATGGTTTGTATCATTTTAACGTGATAGCGGCGCCCTCGCAAGATGAATTCTCGCGGCTATTGCCATGTTAGTGGTATTAAGAGATGGTTTTAATTGGACAAGTCCCCACTGAAGGCCCAGGTACCAAATTTGGACACCTCACCAGTAGTGTAAAAAAAGGTACGGAATGTTAAACAAATTTATAAGCCTTTAAGCAAAACTCTGGCTCCCTCGAGTGGTTACAAGTGATATTACATTACCATGTCCCAGGATCGTTCTTGTTTAACTCCGGCTCCCTCCAGCGCTAAAATGCTAACATTGCAACCAATTAGCGTAATATTTATACAAAATTATGTTAGCCGCTCTGTTAGTATTAAGCTAGCGGACGTTCGTTAGACGAAATTATGTGAGTTGGTCGAACATTTGTGTTTGTTTTATTTGCTGTCAGTTTTAGAGTGAACTTGGGAGTGATGAACAACTTGAAGCAAGCATGGTTTGTGTATTTTGTGAACTGTGCTAGCAAAAGTGAAAACAGGTGCTACTGTTGTATTCTACCAATTTTGAATGGGCATTTAATACGTTTAAATTAATTTTAAGGATGTGCAACGTAATACTGAAAATAAATTAACAGGGTCTCACGCACGTTCCCCTGTCTGAGGTGGGTATAACACTTTATTGAAAGACATATATGCCACACCTTCAAGCCCCCCCGCCCTCCCCCCGAAAAACAGGAAATGCACACATGCACCTTAAATAGCAGCTTTTTGACACGCACATCACGCATGATATTAAAACTAAAGTACAGTGTAGGAAAATTGTTTCTTCATTGTAGCAAAAGATCTTGCAAGCATTCTACACAAAGTTCTCACAGCTCAGTCTTGGTTCCAGACAGAGACACCTGTGGCTGTACACCCTCTGTCCTCTCTGCCTTCTTCTTCTTCACTTTCTTCTCCTTTTTCTGCTTGTTAACACCGTTGCTTTTCTTCTCCTTCTTGTCTTCTGCAATGGCCGCCTGGTCTCCCTTCTTTTTGGGTGTCCACTCCTCTTTCAAGCAGGCTGGGCAAAGAACGCGCAGTAGTCAGCAACCTTAGTGGGACATAGCTGTCAACTTGTCATTATGTGTATGCGTATCACCTGTGTCCTGTCCTTTCAGCACATGCTTCTCACACAGGTAAGTGGTCAAGTCTTCTTCCTGGCTGCCTTTGTACCAGTCTTCAATCACGTCTTCATACTGCTCCACCAACACGTCACACTGAAACACGCACGTTAAAAATACAATGGGACATTGGCTTATGTGTTTATTTTGTTCCATCACCAAGCTTAGAACTCATTTCAAGAGAGCTTTTATTGATCACCCCATGAACATATTTACCCGCTTCTTGAGGTCAGACACTTCTGCTGACGTCTCGTTCCACAGCTCGTACGGAATGTCCATGACCACGTTGACGCCTTTATTGACCAAGCCGTGAAGGGTGGAGAAGGTCTCGGACATGCCCTAGATGCACAAACTCTTTTCGATGGAGCGAACAAACAGGCATAGCTTTATTGGGAAGCGCAGCTAACCTTGGCGAAACGATTGCTGCCGCTTCTCTCTTTGTGCAGGTTGTACTCCAGAAGCCTCTGACACACGTTCTCCACCACCTCGATGAAGCGCAGATCACTGTGGACAGGGAGGCAGGCAGGCTTTAACAGATGATTTCAAACACAGTAAAGTTGCACAAAGGAGCAATGCCACACGCTTACGACTTGACATATTTAATGGGCGGAGCTCCCTTGCTGTCAATAAAGCGGTAGTTGCGGTCTATGACTTCCTTGGTCTTCCCCGTTTCGTCGAACGCGGACTTCATCTCGATGCTGACAAACTTGCACACTGAAAATATTAAAATAATTACTATATATATTAAAATATAAATAAAACAAATTACTATATTGGAAACATTCAATTTAATATTTTTAATTGTATTAAATTATTTAAAAAAAAAATCAATGTTTGTCTTGCAAACACTTCTTTGCCCAATGCTTGCGTTTCAATGCATAATTCTGGACGTCACTGACGTCATTAATGCATGCGATACGTATTGATTATAATGAACATATTATCTACTATTTCCAGTTAGTTGAAGTGCATTGTGGGTTGTTAGTGGTCAATTACCTTCACAATTGTCCGGAAGATGAACCCACTCGTCGCCGTCGTTCTTCGCCGCCGTTCCAGCTGCAGCGACGGTCACTAAAAGCCAGAAACGAGTCACAAAAGTCATTCCGCCCACCTTTGTGGAACTCTAACTGATCTAGATGCTCGTTTAGTCCTTTTTAACGTTTTATAAACGGACTGTTTTATCCTCCTTTCGATAGCTCATCGTATCTGGGATCACTTCCGCATTCGGCTCATCACCCACCAATCAGATAGGGTGAAGTGGCACCAGCTCGACCAATGAGGTAGGAACATACACAGGAAGAGGTATTTCATTGCGCCAGCTACCGTGGTCCGCACAAGTTGTGACAAATGTATTTATCTTTTCCACAAGAGGGCGCCATCGGCAAAGAAAAAAAAATCAATAATTTCAACGCATGATGAACCTGATCGGGGCTCTGGCTGGAACCAACGTTGAGGTGAGTTCGGAACGTAACCCTATGCTTCCATTTTGTCTGAGAATAACCACTCACACACAAGATTATGTACGTGTAGCAGTGACGGCCGGAGTGTTGAAACACAGAGCTAAAGGCTGACGCTTTATTGACATAAGGGTTTAAAAAAAATAAATAAATAAATAACCAACTTATCACTCTCCGGCAAGCTAACAGGCTAACTCTTCCCTACTGTACGTCACAACACATTCCCACCCGGAAGTGCTATACACTCCTGTACAGTAGGTGGCGGTATGCACTGTCAATCCGACTTTAATAGGAAGAAGAACAAGAAGGAACAACCGCGGGCATTTCGCGCATTTTCCCCCAGAGAAGGTGGAGGAGAAAGTCCGCGTCGCAAGGATAAGTTGTGAAGGTAAATTGGTCTGTCAGGTTAAATTATTTTATGTTAATGTTAATGTCTTAGACTACCTAAATTTGCTGCTACTGTTGGCATTTGCCCATCAGCTAACGTTAGTTCTTGGCTAGACTAAATGGAAAAACCCCGTGTCTTACTGCACTGACGGTTAACTATCCCCTGGGAACCAATAGTATAACCACCGCTAGTTAGCGTTACCTTAGTTAGCCTTAAACGAGGTTCCCACAAGGTAGGGAGGGGATAAGATACATTTTTTATATACCGGTAAGTGAAGTACATTAAGTCTGTTGTTTGTCAAATATAAGTAATTGAGTGTTGTACGTGGCGGGAATTCCGCCAGGCACTTTACTCGGCAGTTAAGTTTCAAACGGACCATTTTGTTGCACCTGTGACTCACAGGCTGTAAGGGCAGACATATGCCTACCCTCAACACACATCGCAGTTTCTCTGTTGTCCATAGCTTGTGCAAGAGAATTACTTTTTGGTGAACAATTTTAGGGTGCACTTGTTGTAAAGCTTTAGTTGGGCATTTCTAAACCAGTCCTGTCTTTCTGTCACGGCAGCGCACACACACGCAGATGAGCGTGTGTCTCATAGCACAAGTTGACACTGAGTTGGTGGAGGGGAGCTCGATGCGCCGTGCGAGAGAGAGAAAAGATGAGAGCTGGTTCCTATTCAGCAGCGCGGCCCACACAAGAGCTTTGTGTGAAAAAAAACAAAACGAAAAAAACCCTTCATGTCTCTCGGCAATACGAGCATCACACACACGTGTTATAGACGCAGCAAAAAGAGCTTTCAACAGTTGCAGAATGTGGGGTTAACGTTACTCGCATATTGTGGTTATGTTGCGCGTTTGCGTTGCGAAGAAAAACAAGAAAAACGTTTGCTTTGGTGAAACTAGTGAATTAGCCAGCCGGTCATTTGCTATCGGACTGCACAGATGAATGGTTCCAAAAGCATTTTGTTGATCATCTGAATCTTGAAAGATTGTTATTATTATTTGCTTTGTACGCAGCAGTGACATAATAACTACAGCTGGCTTTGGGCAGTAGGCGGGGGACACCCAGGACTGGTTGCCAGCCAATCGCAGGGCACACAGAGACGAACAACCATCCACACTCACAAGCACACCTAGGGACAATTGGGAGCGCCCAATTAACCTGCCATGTATGTCTTTGGAATGTGGGAGGAGACCGGAGTGCCCGGAGAAGACCCACGCGGGCACGGGGAGAACATGCAAACTCCACCCAGGAAGGTCCGAGCCTGGACTCGAACCGGAGTCCTCAGAACTGGGAGGCGGACGTGCTAACCAGTCATTCACCGTGCCGCCCCTATAAAAATATACATAATATATATGTATAAAATATGTAGCGTCGCGTTTTGCGCTTGCGTGGGGGTCCTTGGTTCTGTTTAAATGTCACACATATTTTTATGTCACTATTTTGGTGCTGTAACTAGTAGTAGGCTACACACGCACACAGACATTTTGGTTATGAGTGCTCCATGTGACCATGTGAGTTTGTCCTTGTTTTCCCTTCTATTGTAGTAACATAAATCTTCTAGTGAAAGTAGTTTCCTCTTTGTGTGTTGTCACTGAAGGAAATTTGTCTTGTCTTGAGAGGCAGATGAGACAACACACGCACATGCGCAGGCATCAGGGAATTAGTCAGCCATTACTGATATTGACCCACCAGAATGACTGATTCTCAACTTTGTGTGTGCGTTCACCAATCAAAGGAGCTTTTTACAAGTGATCAATACTCGCCAATAAGTGTGTTCATATTTCATTGGCAGGGGGAGAAGAGGATGTGACGCTCGCCGCCGGTCATTGCGACGATCAGCGAGGTGCGATTGATCATCAAATCGGTCCCGACGAGGCGCCCTGCCGGTTGCGCGGCGGCAACGCCCGGTCAAGTCGCCATGGCAACGCAGCGAGGCACCACGTGAGTGAACCAATTAATAAATACACAGAGCACACTTAGCTGAGCACCCCCAAATCCCCTCGGCGGCGTCCGGTTGAGCTGTGATGAGCTCGTGTGCGGGTCGCCGTGGTTACGGCACATATTTTGGGATGCCACAGTGGGTGGATTTGAGTTTTGTGAAGTGTTGCACTTGTGTATATGATATTAAATGTTGATTCCTGCCAATTGCCCCACTAAAAGGTTTATAATTGCCTTTAAGTGCCACAAGATGGCAGCAATGCACTACTTTTATATCAGACTGGGCTATGGCATGTGTAAATGAAGCTCCTCCCCTCACATCATTACTTGGCAATAAGATACCGCATAATGGTACCAAAGCAATACTTTTATTTTAGAGGGAACTTTGGCTTGAGTACAAAAGCAGCGAATAGACGAGTATTTCAGTGAATAACAGAGATTAAGTTAAAAAAACAAAAAACAAAAAAAACTGAAAGTAGATAATTTTGATAGTCGCAAATGTCGAAAGTCAAGATTAGTACAATGCATTTGACTGTAAACTTCACAGTGGCATTAAAACAGTTTGACGTCATGTTTTTTTTTTTGAAGAAGAAGAAGAACTGCTTGCAGCGCTCTTATCTTAAACTTGAATGTTGGTTCGCTTGTATCTCAAGACACCGTTGTGGTTCGCTTAATCCTTAGGCCGCTTCTGGTTTTGAATAACAGACTCAAATAATTTGGATAGAAGCCATTTGCATGTGTGTGCGTGTTGTGATCAAACAAGCAACTTGGTCTGCCCATGCTGGTGGAAACACCTAAATAAGAGTATACCGTTTTTGATTGGTTGCCGGTGGTTTAAGGGAGGAAAAAAAAAAAGTTTCCACCGGCTGCCTGTCCACACTCGCACCCTCCACGCCATCACTTCCTGTCAAAGTCCAACAAGGTCGATTTATTGAGCAGCTCCAAGTGGGACAAAGTCAAGGAAGATCTGAACGAGGAGCCGCAATCTTGGAGGCAACTCAAAAAGAAGCAAAAGACAAACCAGAGTAGTCCTTATTAATATTATTATTGTTATTAGTGTAGTAATTATTACTAGTATAAATGTTATTGGGGTAGAATGTCGTTCCTTGGCCCTGGTGGGTGCAGAAAGAGAGAGGGGAAAAGGGGTGCAGGTTATAACAACAGTGTTGTTGGGGTATGGGGGTCCTTTTGTCCTTTTAGTTTTGTCTCTTCCGGTTTTACGTTCAAACCAGTCCTGCATGATGCTTCCACCCCCGCGGGTTGAACAGGCCGTGTAAGTGGTTAAAGGGAAATGGCCTCGTCCTTGTCATTCCGTGACTTCTTCCGTCCTCCTTAACGTTAACTTTGTCCACTTTGTGCTGCTCACAAAGATGCTCGTCGACTTCCAATGCCATGGCACACTTTCCTAGAGAAGCTATTCCATGTGGAGAATGCAGTTTGTTATTGCAAGGTGAAACATGAGGAAGCCAAAAAAAAAAAAAAAGACAAAGGAGGATGTTTGTCTATCACGCTTATGATTGAACGAGCTTGTTTTAGCGAGAACGTGCACTTGTATGTTAATGGCAAAAATTGGTGGGACATCTCAAATTGAGCTGCTTCGTTGCTGTTGGGGAAAACTTTCAGACGTTCATCTACTACCCCTAGTAAAAGGTATGAAATCACCAGTCTTGGACGAGCACTCACTCAGACGTTTTATTCTGTAGATCAAACTCGGATAAAAAGCATGAAACAGTCGTAAGGTCATTCCAAAGTGCAACATCTTGGCTTTCAGAAACACTAAAAGAAATGAAGAAAAACATTGTGCTGGCCAGTAAATGTTACTTTTATAGAACAAGTGCAGGGAAATAAATATGGAATCACTTCATTCTGGGGAAACAAATATGGAATCACTCCATTTTGAGCAGAAAATAAGGACACACCCAGTCAATTTTATTTCCTTAATTGGGCACCTGCCTCAAATTACATCTGCTCATTAGTCAGCAGTTAAAAAAAGTGCAGTTATCACACCTTAGAGGGCTACTGGACCAAGTGGATTGGCAAGAATCATGGCTCCAACAAGGGAGATGTCTTCTGAAACCAAAGACAGGGTTATCAAACTTCTTGAAGAAGGTAACTCTACACGTATTGTTGCCAAAGATGTGGGCTGTTCATAGTCAGCTGTATCGAAGATCTGGACCAAGTACAAACAGCATGGGAAGGTTGTTAAAAGTCAAGTGTACTGGTAGACCAAGTAAGACATCTAAGTGTCAAGACAAACAACGAAAGGCCTTGTCCTGAAAACAGAAAATGCACAACAAGACAAATGAAGAAGAAATGGGAGGAAGCTGGAGTCAATGTATGTGACAGACCTCTGCAAAATCCCTAAAAGGAAATGGAATTTACACACAGGAAGGCTAAAAGGAAACCATCATTGACGCTTAAACAAAAAAAGAACAAGACTGCAATGGGCTAAGGAGAGGCAGTCATGGACTGTGGATGACTGGATGAAGGTTATCTTCAGTGATGAGTCACGAATCTGCATTGGACAAGGTGATGATGCTGTAACTTTTGTTTGGTGCCGTTCCAGTGGGATTTACAAAGAGGACTGCCTAAAGAAAACATCCAAATTCCCACAGTCCGTGATGATATGGGGCTGCATGTCAGGCAAAAGCACTGGTGAGATGGCTGTGGTTAAATCTTCAATGAATGCACAAGTTTACATTGACATTTTGGACAGCTTTCTTATCCCTTTAATTGAAAATATGTTTGGGGATGATGAAAGCATTTTCCAAGATGCCACAGAGCAAAAACTGTGAAAGCATTCCTTGCAGAAAGACACATCCAGTCAATGTCATGGCCTACGAATAGCCAGATCTCAACCCAGTTGAAAACCTGTGGTGGAAATTGAAAAAAATGGTCCACAGCAAGGCTCTGACCTGCAAAGATGAGCTGGCAACTCCAATCAGAGAGTTGGCACCAGATTGATGAAGAATACTGTTTGTCACTCATCAAGTCCATACCTCAGAGACTGCAAGCTGTCATAAAAGCCAGAGGTGGTGCGACTAAGTACTAGTGATGTGTTTTGATTGTTTTTTCTTTGTCTGTTTTTCATGATTCCATATTTGTATCCTCAGAATGGAGTGATTCCATATTTATTTTACTGCACTTGCTCTATTAAAATAACATTTACTGACCAGCACAATGTTTTTTCTTCATTTCTTTTAGTGTTTCTGAAAGCCAAGATGTTGCACTTTGGAATGACCTTACTATGGTTTCATGCTTTTTATCTGAGTTTGATCTACAGAATAAAACATCTGAGTGAGTGCTCGTCCAAGACTGGTGATTCCATACTTTTTGCTAGGGGTTGTATTTTTCATCGGGCTTGTCTTTTGTTAAGACGTGGTTGATACCCTGGACTGGACATTCACAGCTATGGACAATTTAGCATCTTCTGTCAAGCGAACATGCTGGAAAAAACCTTTGCAAGCTTGCGGAGAACATGCAAACTCCACAAATGTAACTGGACCTGAGGCTTGAACCCGGAACTTCTCGACTGTGTCTTTAGCAAAGCCATTCATCGCCACTTTTTTTTTTTTTTTTTTTTTTTTTTTTTTTGGAATACCTGACACAGATGACGACACAGCTAGCTCATTTTTTTCCCCCAATGGCAAAATGGCAGCTACTCACAAAGGCTGGACTGACACAATGTGGTTCAAGCAACAGCATTACGACTGTTTTGGCTTCAAAGTGGCATGAAAGAGGAAAAAAATAAATAAAATGGATGGAATCAGATGTCATCAAATCAAAATCCGGCTTCTGTGATATCTGCCAGTACCAACAAACGATCGGATCTACTGTCATTGAAGTACACAAACAAACGCATTAAAAAACACTCGCTGTAAACTACAGCAAAAGCATAGATTATTAAATATGGTGTACATTAGAGCTGTATAGAACATGGATATGATGTAAATATGTACTGTACATTCCAGGTGAGACTTTTGACGCTTGTGTAGGTGTTAACGTGCATGTTGAGTGTGCGCATGCGGGTTGGTTCATGTGTTCAGTAATTGTAAACACAGTGATGTGGGGTATGTGTCAGAAAGATGGGATTTGGGTAATAAATGGGGACTGGGTACTTCGACCCACAGTGTAAATCCAGCCTCAGCTGTTCGACTTCATCCCTGTGCAACGTGCTGGAACAAACAAAAAAGTCAGACCAGCCAAACGTGGTTCTATAGTTGCGTGCTGACTGAGTCCTTGATGACCTCGCAGCTGTCCTCGATGACATCATCACAGGGTCCGACCCACCCGCCCATCATCATCATCACCCCGCCGCCACCCGCCGCTTCCACGCCGCCGCCGCCTTGGAAAATGTCCTCGCTGGAGTCCAAGAGGCGCGAGCTGGACTCGGACATGTTGGACGCGCAGTGCAGTGACTGGCAGGGGCAAGGGGGAGGCGGGGGCAGCGTCAGGAGCGCGTCGCGTCCGTTTGTTCTCCGTGGCGAGAACGAAGAACTGTTGGCGTCCACCGAGCGGCCCACCTCGTTCAAGCGGGTCTCGCTCCGGGTCACGCGGTCCAGTCCCAAGTCCGAGTGCCCCCCCCGTGGGAGGAGCAGCCCGTCAGAGATGGTGTACGAGGGCGGGGATTGGAGGGGAAGGGCTGAGCGCTTGGAGCGGGAGAAGAGGAAAGAGAGGCGCTTGAAGGAGTCCGCCTTGGCCGCCGGCGCCGACAAACGCTGCAGGCGGCTCTTGGTGCGAGCCAGCGAGGTGGAGAGTGAGGAGGAGAACGACGAAGGCGACGACGAGGGTAGGGCGCTGGTGGCGGAAGGCGGGACCGCCGTAGTCTTCAGCCCGTTGCTCTTTGGTT
The DNA here is from genome assembly GCF_051991245.1 of Festucalex cinctus. Classification (NCBI taxonomy): domain Eukaryota; kingdom Metazoa; phylum Chordata; class Actinopteri; order Syngnathiformes; family Syngnathidae; genus Festucalex; species Festucalex cinctus. Next base: position 15,274,705 of record NC_135426.1, read on the forward strand.
TCTCTTCCCCCTCCTCCCCCCAGCCCACACCTTCCTCCTCCCCCACCTCGCCCTCTCGCTCGACCCGGCTCATCCCGGAAATGGAGCACACCAAGGCGGAGACGCCGAGCGTGGGCGTCGGCCGGCGGTCGTCCTCCTCGAGCGGCACAGTGAAGGTCACGCCCTTTGACCTCTGGCCGGTGTCGCCCGGCTCGCTGTCGTCCTCCGAGGCCACACCGCCGTCGTCCCGCGCCATGTCGCTGGAGGACGAGTAGTGTCGGCGAGGAGGACGTCGGTTGCCCAAGAGGTCCAGGACCTCATAGCGAAAACTGGAGATGTCCTGCTTGAGCTCCTGGAAGAAGCACACAAACTATATGACGACTATGATGATGATTATGATGAGGAGCAGGGGTTGTAATGTTCTGGGGTTGGATCCCAAAAACGCAGAAACAAGAGGTCAAGTTAATCAGTCATCCACTGTGCCACCACAGAGAAGGTCATTTGTTTGAAATAAGTGTGAAAGAAGCAATGTGGAAAATTACACCCACCTTAAAGTTCTCCTCCGTCAGGCCCTCGTCCGTCTTGGCGCTGCGAATCATGGCGGCCACGTATCTCTTCACCAGGTTTCGGATCACTTCCTGTTGAAAATCATGGTTTAGTGTTCAATAGGTATCATGTGCTGTCACGTGTCCCATGATTGACCCTCGTGTAAAACATCTCGCCAGGATTTGGTACAAAGTGGAAGGCAATGCCAACTCCGCCGCTCGCCCGGCGTCCTCCCACAATCAACACCTGCAGCGGCCAAGCGGCACGCTGGGCGAGCTGTCACTCTCCGCCTCTGCCAGAATGCGTCGCCACGCGCTCATCGGGAACCAGCCAAGGAGTCCTTGACAACATGGCCACATTTCAAAGCAGCAGCAGCCGCCGCCAATGACAAAGTACTGCTGCTCGGAGCCGACGTGTGGGGCGACACGCTTCGTTTGCTAAAGCACATCCCCACGAGAATCCATCAGCGTGAGCTTGACGCCACCAGACCCAATGTTCCATTTCGTTTTGGATTCTCGTTTTCTTTGTGGAAATATGGTTTAAATGAAGCCCGTGTTACACACCTGGTAATGCTGGTTCTGTATCAGACTGTCGGCGTGTCGCTCCTACAGAGAGAGAATGGGGCGGAAAGTAAATAAATCAGTAATGTTTGATATATTTACAGCGGTAGCCTCTACAGCAGTTATTGCATGCATGGATGGATTGAATTTAGAAACGCAAGAACACAGTTGAAAACACACACGCTCACAATCAGATCTCTGCAGTGCTCTGTGAACTTATGTGGGCTGCTTGGCTTATATAACTCAGCTGACTTCAGATGAAATGAACATGCCAGTGTGTGTGTGTGTGTGTGTGTGTGCGGGAGGGGTGAGCAGACTAAAATGTGTTCATTGGGACGTGTTTAACTCTCCTCTGAAAAAACAGCTGATGGCCAATGGCATCCTCTTTATCTACAGAGGAGCTTACACGTCTCAGCCTCAGGTCCGCTCACCGTGAACTCTCGCAGGTTCTCGCACTTGTGCGGGTCCTCCCCGGGCGGCTGGCCCCGGCCGCATAGCTTGTTGTGGAGCCACATGAGCAGGTACCAGATGGACTTGGGGCTGGGAACGATGTTGAACGGAGGCGGCAGTGTTCCCCCTTCGTCAAAGTAGCTCATCCACAGCTTGGTGCGGGCAAACTTCCACTCAATGTCGGCGTGGTCCTGGATGGGGGACAAAGTGCTGGAATGCATCATTTCCACAATGTGGGGTTAAAAAAAAAAAATCGTTGGGGCTTACGGCGATGAGCTGGTACGAGTTGTTCATCATGGCGATGAGCATGTTGAGGAGAACCACTAGCGAGATCACGTTGTATGTCCCGAACATGGTGGCTCCCACAAACTCAGTGAACTCGTGGCGGGCCTTCACATTGGTGACGTAGAGGTTGAGCAGACCGAATATTGACCAGAAGAGCGACTGCAGAGTTTCAAAGAGCCTGTAGGTGGACACAAACCAAATCTATTATAAGATTATTTGACTTAACTCATTCACTGGCAGCCATTTTGACTGAAGCAACCCCCTGCTTAGAAATGTAGGGCAACAGCTTGTTTTTAACATGGCCCTGGTTGATCTCTTATACTCTGTTGCCACCTGCTGGCCGTTTTTGTAATTACTACCAATTTTTCACCCGTTCACTACAGTTGAGAGGCTGCAACAAAGCCTTCTGTATGCTCTAGCATAAAAAACAAACAAATGTATAAATACGTCTTTGGGACATTTAAAACATTTAAGGTAGAACGTATTTATATGTTTTTGGCAGCGAAAGAGTTAAATATGTACAGACTTTGTGACTGCACTCTAAGGAAAAAAAAATCTCAAGAATATCTGACTCCCAGGAGAAAACGACCTCGAGGCACTTCTGTTCAGAGACCATTATTAACAGGTTATGAGGAGATATGACCTTGAGCAAAGGCACCATAAGAGACAGGTCATTCGGAAATGCATGGATACCTTTTGACACGCAGTATAAAAATTATTTACTGCCAGGGGGAAGTCCTTTCTTTCTGCATGGAAACTGTGATAAAGTCAAGCTTTATGTGCTCCACTTTTGCTGGACTCCTGTGTTTATTCTGAACTTGGAGAGTCCTGCGACACGGAAAGACCAAAAAGTCTGGGAGAAGGTGTTAGTCTGACAAACTGAAGGAGACTGGGCCTTCACTGGGTTTTTCTTGTCATATTTTGCCTCGTCTATCACTCCTGGTCGCCTCCTCCACCCAGTGAGGACAGCAGATCGTTGAATCTTTGATGAAGCAACAATTGGTGGCGGCGCTCAGCCTCTTCTTGGAGCGAGAGAGTGAGCATTGGCCGGCGGGTGCTTATATTTCTGCGGCATAAAATATTCAACAGCGACATTTATTCTCATGGCGGCTTGTGCATGTGTGTGTATTTGCAACCAGCGAGTGTAAATGAGGAGGGGAGTTGACTGGCCATGAAAGAGGCAACGGAGCGTGACACCACGACGTCGTCATTATTTGTGAAATGAGAGAGAAGCGACGCGATGATGGAGAGTCAGCGTCTCCTCGGTTTAGCGATATTGTCCTCATCGGGCGCCGAAGCCAAGCGCGTTTCTGCTGGCGGTGGGTGCTGGCAGGCGGCGGCGTCATCTGTCAGTCATGGTGGAGGTGTTCTGGAGCCAGTTGTTTTCACGCCTCCTCATGCGCGACTCACGCAGACGCGTTGCATCACGGTGTCAAACACTCCAACACATTCATGCGAGCAGGACGGCGTGATGGACAGATGAGACGCGGGGGCAGTTGCGCACCTGAACGCAAACCAGGAAGTGGCAAATGCTCTCGCATTCGCACACCAAACAATAACAAAAGGGATACTCTTCAAGCGACGAGGGATCGTGGGAATTGTTGTCTCTACTAAATTGAGGCAGGCATTACTTTTTCTCCCTCATGGACTCGTGCATTGTACTGTAAACAAATGTTGACGCAGCCCTCGGGGGCCGCCATCGCTCTGTTTGCTGGCGCCTGGCATGTTTGTTGCGATCCGGAGGCACAGCAGACGAATGGAGACCACACCGACCCTGACCAAGACATTTCCAGACTACAGAGTATTGAGATCAAGACTTTTGCAGACAGATTTGCCGACATTTTTCCTACCACGTGAGATCAACGGGACATTTGTTTCTCTTTCAATGCCACCCTGGCCAAAAAACTGCAACACGAGAGCTGGATGGGAATACCCAAAACCTATTTGCATGTGCCCTCTTGAATTAAGTCACAAATGAATAGTTACTCTGAGAAGTTCATGTGAATGTGCCCACTGAATACGTGAACCTTCCGCCACTTACGTCGAGAAGGCGTTGTTCTGCCGTTCGCAGCGGATGCCCTTGCAGTTGTTGGGTTCCTCCGAGGCCGTGGTCTCGTAGTAGAAATACAGCTGGTTCAGGCCGTTGGCGAACGCCAGCAGCACCTGCGCAGGGAAATGCCAAAACACTTACAACGCCCTCAAAGCGCTTTACTCATTCACCTACTGATGACGAAGCATCAGGAGCCAACTGGGTTTGGTATCTTGTTCAGGGATACTTCGATATGGTCACAACGGCATTAACCTTACTCTCGCAAGATTAATTCTCGTGGTATTTTTGAGTTCACAAACTCCAGAGAATACATCTTGTACCGCTCCCGCTGATAACCGCCGTTCCCGAACCATTGGTGGTTTGGACCAATCACTGAGCGACATTGTGTTTGGGGGCGGGATGTGCAACTGTGACGAAACCAGGAAACCAACGCCGGAGCTAACAAACAAACCTAACATGGACGAATGGACGCTGCAATTAATTCTTTTCTCACAGAATTACTCACAGTTTCCTTGTTGAATGTTGAACAGTGAGGGGCGCTTCGTGCATTTCGAGGTGGTAAGCTGTTAGTGCTTTTCCCCCCTTCGCCAAGAACGAAGACGAAATTTTTACCCGTGGCCGTGATTGGTTAAAACAAACGTGTAGAATGACAATTTGTCCAATGAGCTCGAATTATTGTACAGAATGTTCTGCCTTTCCATACCAAATTACTGTGGAGAGGTACCAGATGGTTAATGCGGAGCATATCCATCTGGCTATTGACAGGTTATAACGGCATGGGATCGAACCCAAAACCTCTGGGTTGCGGGATGACCACTTTACCACAGAGCCACGCTGTCCCCTTGTCAAAGTAAGATGAGGTGTGGCATGGAGAGAAGAAAGATGCAACAGATGGACTGTTGCCTCCCTGGTATTGATTTTCGGACTTGATACAGCCCAACAGTCAGCATGAGAATGGTGTAGTGTCGGAAGGAGCTCCCTGGAGTGTTCGGGTTAATGAGTTGCGGTTGTAATGAAATAGGCCTGTAATGTCCTCAAGCTTGATGAAGCGTAGAGAACGCGCTGCCTTCACCGTCAAAAGGGACAGAACGTCGAGGCTCAGTGGCGTGGCCTTTTTTTACTTTTTTAAGCTCCTCGCTTACCAGGCAGTAGATGAAGAGAAACTTGAGGATGTCCAGCAGCATCCTCCCCAGCGAAATCTGCAGGGGCCCCAGGTGCGAGTTGGCAGTGAACAGCGAGATGAGTCGCAGCGAGCTGAAGATGTTGGCGATGGCGAAGAGAGCCTCTGCTATTAGCGTCGGATGCCACATCTCCCACTCCTCCCTGGGCCGAGATGAGTTGTACTGGCGGAGAGTGGGAGAGTCAACAACAAAGAAATGCAGGAAGCTGATTGACGGTCAAGCTATTCCACCTTCCTGTCTATGGCGTGCATGTACTTATGGCAAGCAATGAGGCGCTTTAATGCCAATTCAGTGAACCATATAAAGGGAATATGCATTTCCATTGCTGCAAAACGGAAACAGATACAAACATGCTTTTTTGTCCTGATGAAAGAAGAGACTCAAATCTTTCTTTTGGTAGGTTTCATGATTTTATAGCAATAGAACACAATATACTGTGGGCCTTGCAATATCAGTCAAAATCCAGTAAAACAGCGAATGGGGTTGCTTCACTGAAAATGGCTGCTGGGAGCGAATGAGTTAAATATTACCATAAAAAGTAGTCAAAAGGTGGAATACTGTAGAAAACACCAACTGCAGCTTCCTTGATATATATGTGCGTGTGTGCACATGTGATATAGTATATGTGTCAAGGCTATGTGTGTTTGTGTGTGTGTGGGAGGATGGCCCGGCACCATCAGCGGCTCACAGATGCTACAGATGGCTCGGCGTCTGGTGAGCGAGCGAGTGCGTGCGTGCGTGCGCGTGCGTGCATGTGTTTAAACCACATCTTGTTTGCTTGTCGGCAGTGCATCAATACAAAGTATCTCAATCAGCTAGTTTGACGATACCGTCACCAACTGAGGGATCATGGGAACTGGCACACACACACTAGGTGTTACCTTGACATAGGCCACTATTTTGAGAGATATGGTGGCCAGGTAGAGGGAGTTCATGGCGAAGTCCATCAGGTTCCACCAGTCATGGATGTACTCGGTGAACCCCCCGTCCCACATCTCCTTGATCTCTGCCCAGATGAATCCTAAAACACACACGCACACGGTGGGTAAATTTCCTACCTCCATCCATTTTCTGAACCGTATCCTCTCTAGGGTCACGGTTGAGCTGGAGCCCATCCCAGATGACATCGGATGAGACATTTGTTTGTTCACTTCCTGCTCTGTTCCCATAGTGGAACTATTCCAGTTGCCCTCCAGCCAAATGCCGTATTTGATGTGGTCTGTCGAAACGATATTTGCCGGGTCATTGCGAGCAAATGGATGGGCGCACCTACCCAGCACCCATGGCAGAATCATCCACTCCACGATGGTGGGCGGCGGCCCCTGCATGTGCAGGTTGGTGCGGGCGATGTGCTGCGAGGCCAGCAGGAGCAGGAAGAGGAAGGTCAGGTAGGACGCCGTGTGACAGATGAACTTGATGAAGGGCTTCTTGATGAAACGTCCCAGCGCGCCTTTGGGAGCCAACAGGTAGATCTGTACAAGGGAAAGAGCAAAGTGACGACAGATTTGGCGCCGCACTCGTATCCCTGGCAACCATAGACCTGCGTACCAGTGAGAAGACGGGAAACAGGAGTCCAATGATGAAGCAGGTGACCAGCTTGACCACCCAGTGGCGCCGCCTCCAGCCCGGGAAGCCGTCATACCACAAAGTCGCCAAGAGTTGCTGGCAGTTGGGCTGCGCCACAAACTGGAGACAGACGCAAGTCAGCGCTCCTGTTTATGCATCTCTTGAACTAACCATGAACCTTAACTTAAAACCCCTTTTCCGAACTGTTGAAGGGGAGAGGAAATTCACAATGACAACACAGTATCAGTTAGGGGTGTGAATTGCCTAATACCTGACGATTCGATTCGTATCACGATTCACAGGTCACGATTCGATTCGATACCGATTAATCCCGATACGAATTTATAAGTCGATTGTTGCGATTTTTTTTCATTCAAATTTAGAAAATACTAATCAGTAAGCTTGTAGAGTGTAAGATTTATATGAAAATGTATTATTTATTTATCTGAAATTTCAGTCTTATAGAGGTTGTAATCTGTTTCATGTTTGAACAGCATTAAAATAAAATATTAAGGCTTAATGTTCCGTTCATATAACATTCTTCCATGCTCAAGGTGTGAATCCTTAAAAAAAACAAAAAAACAAAAAAAAAACGATTCTGCCGATTATTCAATCGATTCGAGAATCGCGCGATGTAGTATCGCGATGTATCGCCGAATCGATTTTTTTTAACACCCCTAGTATCAGTTTTCTTCTTGGTTGCGCCGATCAACCTGTTTGATTATAACCAACATCGATTGGTGAAGGCTTCCTGATAGAATCTTCAGACGCGATCCCTGATACCATTCTCACCGGATTAGTGATGGGGATCTCTCTTGGACTTTCACACAGTTATCCTATGCTCATTTTCAGTGGCACTTGGTAGTTTCTGCAATTAAACCTTTTTTTTAAGTCATAGTTGTTTAGCATGGTAAGGAATGGCACGTGGAAATGCCATGATAGGCTTTTGCATTTGGACTCTTCCTCAGCTTTCCTTGGCATTTTGTCTTAAGTCTCCTCAACTAGCCCCCGTCTCTTTCTGCATCTCTTGCTAAGGCTCCGGTTTGGTTTCCTGTTGCTATGGCGACGGTATGCTAATGAGGGTGCCGGTCTCTCAGCTCTTGCTCTTTTCTCCGGTTTTCCATTTCACCCAGCGTTCAGAGACGTCGGAGTTTGAAACAAAAGTTGTATCCAGGCCTGCTATCAGCCAATCAGAACACGAGGAAATCCAAACGACCCGCGAATTAGCTTAAATCCGCACACACAATCGGCATGAAATCCGAGCTGCTGGCAGCCAACTTTCAAGTGACATTTTTAAAACCTCGCTCCCAAGCACACAGGGATGATTCAGAGAATTAGAGTGTTGCCAGTCCAAGCGCATGAAATGCCTCTCACTGTGAACATTCCCGGCAGCCAGTTTGCCGACGACAGAAACAAAGCAGAGTGGATTAATTTGTCTTTCTTTGAATAAATGTAATTAATAAAAGCACCCAGCCGTCATGCCGTGACTCCAGGGAGTCATCTCAGGCGAGGAAATGAGCTGAGTGGAAAGCCTGGCTCGCCACTGAGGGACTCAACTCCCGTTTAGTCAACTCTTAATGGAGAGTTCTGATGACTGGTGCCGAGTGGAGCCTGGACAAACTCTTCATTTGACGTTTCTCAGTTACATGCTGAGCAGGCATGTTCACCCAGTTAGCTCCTTACAAGGAAACGCAAGATTGATTCTGTAAAATGGAGACTGGAAAATGCTGCGCAGCGTCTCCTGCACGAACACAGACATTTATTACGCAGCTTTGATTTCCAGAACCGTTTCAGTGAATGGAATTGTTTAACCTTAAACCAATAACAATAAAACAACTCTTGCATTTTGTAGGAGGAGAAAAAATTATGTAACAAACTGCAAAGCCAACTCGAGGCTAATATGTCGTTCCATATGGCTAAAGCAAATCATGTGCCTCTTCATGATTCTTGCTCAATTCTGTACAAAAATGGCCTTTTTAATATAGTGATATAGTGTAAATCTGTTACGTTCTGGATTTGGATCCCAAAACGCAGACACAAATAAGAGTTTTAACACTTTATTTTCATAACATCAAAAGGCGTGGAACTAACTTGACTTGACCAGAAACAATGAGAAGGCATTGAGGAAGAGAGGAGCAGGTGGCCAGCTGAACAGAGGAATAATCCGACAAAGGACACACTTCTCAGTTAGGCTTATATAGACAGTGAATCGATCAGATTGGTTGTGGCTAGACATGTGGGTAACATGGAATTATCTGATTGGCTGTTGACCAGATAAAGAGATTAAAGATTCTTGACATCACATAGCTCCTAACATCACATAGCCTAAGACCAGTTGAAACTAGATGCCGGTTACATCAGTTCAAAACAGACACTTGACCTCAGGGTCATGACCCAAACATAACCCTTGCATGACCCAAACTTAACCTTGGCATGACCCAGTCATGACAAAATCTCCATGTATGATGTCCGAAATGTTCTTCTATTCAATAGCTATAGCATTTATTTTTGTCACCTTTGTAAAATTAAACAGGTGAGCGAAAAGTCTTTATCTTCTGATGTCAAAATTAGTTATCCATCAATTTAATGTCTATACTATATGTAATGTATATATTAAGCTGAATAACCTTTTGGATAATTCTACTCGCAACGGATATTTGAATACAAACCTTACAATAACACGTAAAAAAAAACAAAAAAAACATGTATTTTGACTAATGCAAATGGTTGTTGGGCCAGGTTAAATAACGGCGCAAGCCGTACTTTGCCCACCCCTGGTGGAGCCAGAGCTTCTTTCCAGCTAATGTGATTGCTTGAGCCATTTGACCTCTCAAGCGAGCAATATGCTAACTGAGGCTATGCTATGTGGTGCTGGTTAATTCAATTATGCCTGATGTAATCTGCCTGTGCCACTTGGCCTCGCAACGTGCTAAGCCAAGGCTATGCTAACATCGACTCAAGCTTGTGATTTATATGCAAATTTGAACAATGCTGTTTGTGCAGTTGGTCATTTGTTTGGCGTCTACACGCTGATTACGGTGAGAGCACTGCATGTAAAGGCTGCTTAGTAGCCTACATGACTTTCCTTCAAGATGTTTGATTATTGAACATGTACACATAAGCGCATGCACGATTGAGACACTTGTGTCGACACAAAGTCACTCACTCACACCTCATGAATAGTTAAGTAGGTAACTTTCAAAGGCTTAAAGACCAAAAGAGACATATTGAATGATTTAGACATACATGTACGCATGAAAGTTTGATGGCAGGTTAAATGGCAGTTAAACTGCTGAAAATGCGTGAGCGCTCAGGTGGAGCCGCAAGCGTGGCAATCAAATCATTTGCATTTGAAAACACAATTAAGGTTGTAATGGTGGTGTAATGCAGTATCATTTTGCCCCCTCACTTACTCTTGCGTGTGTGTGTAATGTTTATCACGCCGCCGCGTTCATCCACATGACCGCCTTAATTATTAAAGGTTAAAGGCACAGCCCCTACAACCAGAGCATGAATAATACATAATACACATTGAGCATGAGACGTTTTCTCAGCGTTTCTCTCACCCTCACTTTCCTAAAGTTGACCACTTGCACAGGGTTTTTCTTGTAATGTCGGACCAATTAATCAGCCAGCCACAATCAAATATATAAATTTGTAATTTCACAAGCAGTCCTCACGAGTAATGTAACTTGTACACTGAATCGCCCTGGAAGTCATTATTTTATTATACAACTTAGTTATGGTTTGTTTAAAAAAAAAAAAAAAACGTTTTTTATTTTTTATTTTATTTTTTTAAAATCATAGACCAGCAAAAATGTGTTAAATACAACACAAATTCAATTACTGGTAACACAAATACATATGACAAGGATTAACATCCTTATAACTTCATTAACTGCGCGACACAATGCATTCTGGGATCTATATATATCAAAACCGGTAGATTTAACACGCCCAGAACTCATATAGGCAAAGTGTTGCCGTGTTTCATTTACATACGTGTTATTTTTTTGAAACAATAGATTACAGTTGAGCTCCGTAATTTAGGGCTGGCCCAAAAATCGCAAAAATCTGCATATAATTGACGGCAATTGTTTTTAAGTTATATAGGCTACCATTATTTTACCGATCCGGCCCACTTAGTAATATATTTTCTTCCATGCGGCCCCTGAGCCAATATGAGTTTGACACTCCAGCTTTACACTATTTTAACACAAGCAGACCAGCAACACACACACACACAGTTCAAAGTAAACAAAAAAAGTAAACATGCTGCTGCCTTGCCAGATTGTGCTGTGTGGTATGGCATGAGCTAAAACATGCTAACGAAAGCCTAATACTAACAAATAACACTACACTCTTAACACAAGCAGACCAGCAACACACACAGTGCAAAGTAAACAAAAAAAGTAAACATGCTGCTGCCTTGCCAGAATGTGTTGTGTGGTATGGCATGAGCTAAAAAAACATGCTAACGAAAGTGTCACCAAATGCTAACAAATAACATGTTACATTTATTTTAACACAAGCAGACCAGCAACACGTAAAAAGATAGTTTACAACAGTAATAAAAAACATTATATTTGTATGTCGGAATAATGAAAATCTCCTTGTATATCGTTGATTCTAATGTGGAGAGACCCCTTCGCAACTGACTCAAAGCGAACTGCTACAAAGTGGCCACCAATGGGCCAGTCCTGGAGGCACTGGACTACAGAGTGCATGAAAACATGTTGGCTGTTAACAACACGAGCATATGTGAATAATGAAGCGTCCTCTCCTGTATTAAAAGCGTGTTTGAAACATCCTCCGCATGCTTTCATAGAACCCATCCAGGTGTATGGAAAACACAATAGCATACCCTGCGCATACAATCACAAAATTGCATAAATCCCTGGGATGGCAGCACTTAGCGCAACCTCTGTCTCATAACTTGCATACAAATAAAAACACGAATCCAAAACAGAGAGGCGTTCAAATAAAAGCACACAGCAGCAGGTAAATAGAGGGTGAAAGCGACACGTGTAGCCAGGGTGGGTGGTGGCGGTGGGGTTTGAAACGGGGTCGTGATGTAATATTCCATCTTGGCGAGCCAGCATGCGCATATCGCCAAGATTAGCCCTCACGACAGGGTATAGCCAAGTACAAGCTGAGCTAATGAGGCGTCTGTTTACCAACATCTGTCGTCGTCATGGCGACGGCATGAGACGTCCCGCCCGAATCCTCTCCCGCTGCGTGTCTGCCTCCGTCTCAACCTCGACCTCCTCACGGTTATGCTCCCGTTACATGCCACGCTGATTAAATATGAATACTTCTTTATGGTGTCAGTGCTGCTCCTCACTCCCTTAAGAACGGCAACTTCACTTCATTTAGCCGAGATTACGTTCACTCGTGATGATTTCTCAGGTGACAAATAAGCCCAAGCAGAGTGCTCTTGTCTCCGTTGTACCAATGTTTGTTTTTCGACTAATGACCGACTTCCTTTCCCGTCACTTGAGAGCTCCATCACACTCTCCACTGCCTGCTTGAACGTCGCCCACCAGACTCATCCCTCTGCTGCCATCATGTCTTTCTGCTTTCATCTGTCTGGCAGCACCCGTCTGCCGAAGGAAGCTGCAGGCGGCGGCGGCGGTGAGAAACAGGCTGACAGACGAAGACATGCCTTGGGCGCCTTCTTTTCACGCCGTTAAATCTTCCCTCTCGCTCGCTTGATCCCCCAAGCTCTCCGTTTTTCTCTTCCTCTTTCTGTCCCATTAAACCTCTTTTTCTTTGTATGGACGCAGCTTGTTATCTTACTCAGTCCTCAGCATCTCTACTCTCCCTCCTTTCTTCTTGCTAGCAGAAAAAGACATTCTTGTCTCTGGGGTGATACTGCTTGTGCCCATTCCACATGAGTACCATGAGAGATCGCCAGAGATGATCCAACATGATTTAATTAGTATGTAAACATTTCTTTATCCACACCAAATTATAAATCAAGACCAAGACAGAAGAAAAGCAGTGTCAAAGAAGTTGAGCACACCTCTTTTTGGTGGTATTTGATGGCCAGTTTGAGCTTGGCCAGGTCATGGCACTGTCGGGGGTCCAGCTCCTCGCTCTGGTCGTTGTCCCGGTGGTTCAAGATGGTCTCCAGCTCTCTGGAACTCCTGGCCTGGTCCAAGAGATCTTTGGCAAAACGTTTGCACTGCTGCGACAGCTCTTCATACTCCTGGCGGAACTCGTTCTCCACCTGGAAGAGGAAGCCATTGGTAATGTTGCTACCTAACAAAAGGTACTTCCCAACTTTTACCGAGCTGCGCTTAGTATGAAATCTTGGCCTGTTTCGTTTAATGTGAGTGGAAGAGAATGGTTCTGCCTGTCAAGATAAATCGCCAACAGAGATAGATGAACAAAGATATTTTATTTGTGAGCGAAATTAGAGATTCTGCAGCACACCAGATCTCTTACCGAATAAAATGGTGTGGCGCAGTGGTTGGGGACTACTGCTGTAGTCTTTTATGAGTGGAATTCCGCGATACAGTTCAGGCCGAATTGGCCCTGCACAACCTTACCCCGCAGGAGACAAAAACAAAGCGGACCTTGCTGAGTTCTTTCAGTTCCCAGCCCAGTCTGAAGGCAGTCAGAATCGGATCCTCGCTGGACAGCGCAATGAGTGAAGGGGACGCCAAAGCCTTGTAGATGTTTAGTCGAGACCGCGAGTGCCGGAGGCTGTCCACCTGCAGGACAGGAAGAGGACAGTTTTCAGTCTGTGATTTTTGCCTCTAGAATTGTACGCTTGCAACGTTCACCAACCTCTGAACTGGAGACACACTCCACACAGTCGCATCGGATCTGGTGAGGCCTAGGAATGGTGACCTATGAGAGTTCAAGAGGGGACTGTGAGTTAAATGTGGCCGCCCGGTTTGCCGAGGGTCCTTGAGCAGCCGTTACCTTCCTCTGAACCAGCAGCTTGATGATCTCGTAGTTGTTGGTGTGAGCAGCGAGCATGATGGGTGTGATGTCGGGGGTGAACTCTGAAAATTGGCTGTCCATCATCAGCGAAGGTACCTGCAGAGGTTTATCAGCGCAGTTATTGTCCGATCTGAATCACGGCAGGTTTCAAAACGAGGGGGAGGACACGTGTGCACTCTTTCATCTCTCAGTGGGAGCGTCAAGTCTCCACATGTACTTTTCATCTTACTGCCACTCGCTTCGTTTTCTTCCTCCTGCCCCACTTTCTCCTCATGTCTGCATCCTGCGTCGTCCTCTTCACACCCTCTTCTCATCCCAACGCTTCCATCCTCCGCCGCTCTCCTCGTCTAACCCTCCACTTCCCTCTGCTCCTCTCGCTGGCAAATCCCCTCTTTCCTTATCTCATCTAGCACTTTTCTCTGGATGTGATAAGGAGTGTGAGAACAGCTGCCCCCGGTGGGCACCCATCACGCACATGCTTGCACACACACATTCAGTCCCTTGACAGTAAAGCACAGAAAGTTTTTTTTTTTTTTTTTTTCTTGCTCATTACATTTCCAGCAAAAATAGACAGGAATTTGCATACATGCATACTCGCACACACGTCTCACATCAAAGAAGAGAGCGAGAGCCTTCCCTCATCTGCGTGTCTCTTGTTCTCCTCATTTCTTGTTCCTCTTTCTGGATTCTCTCAATCCGCCTGTATCTCATCTCTGTCATCTGCTGAGCTGTCTTTTCTCGTCTTATCAAAACTCGATCGCCCGACCACCCTCGTTTTTTTCCGTACCTGCCAAGCGCAGACTTGCATTCACTAGCACGGTCGCCATTAATCCGCATAATCGCGAGTGAGCCAACCTGTTTCTCGCCGCTTGGCCGCCGGTGCGACAGCAGCAGCTCCACAGCGCCCACCACCTCCTTCCTGATGGCGTAGAGCAGGGCGTCGCCGGTGTGAATGCCGTGGTCGAGAAGCAGCTCCATGATCTCCAGGTTCTCGTTTTCGATGGCGATGAGTAGTGCGCTGCGGCCCAGCGGGTCCAAACAGTTGACGTCCATGTTGTAGTAGACCTCCGCCTCGCGGAGCGCGTGTTTGACGCCCGCGTAGTCGCCCTTCTCCACCGCCGTGAGGTAGGCGCGCTCCTCTGCCGACAGCTCCACCTCGGCCCGCACGATCTGCAGCGGGATGCGGTCGCGGTACGGCGAGTACGTCGCCTTGAGAAAACAGAAACAACGTGAGCGCAACCTGCATTGGTTTTTGGACGTTCATGTGGTCATCCTCACCTTCTTGTAGTAGAGCTGAGTCATGGGATTCATTTGGACGCTGGCAGGGAGACAAGACACCGGATTAGCGGCGATGTAACGCAAGAAGATAAAACATCAAGCATAGAGGAATGGAGTAATGTTCCCAATGCTGCTGATGTTAGCGCGGCAACAACTTGAGTATCCTGGACTGATTGTCACTCTGTTGACATGCTCATATTTCGACAACACTTGTCCTCGTATTTTTTCCATCCGCAGTCTTGGATTTCGAAAACGTGTTGCACTCTGCAGCAAAGTGAAGGAGATTAAGATCTGCATGCGTCTGCTGGCTTGCGGAATTCCGCCATGCGCTCTAAATGAACGGTGACGGACGGTGGGCAGCCGGCGCAGAATGCAGATTCACGAGAAATCTGCATGCTGCGGGACTATTTATGCTGACGGCTTTGCAATACAGCAATGCAGATAAACTCTCCGCTTGCCTCTGATCTCACTCCATTACTCTTTGTTCAGTAATGTCACACTCTGTGGTTTGTCCTATCATAAACGCAGAAGCAATGCTGTTGCTTGTGGAACTATTATCAGGGAGTATCGGGGGAAGTGTAGTGTTGTGTTCGCACAATCATTTCCAGTATGTCTGCAGAATGAGGACGGTGAGTGGTGGAGTTTTTTTTGTGTGACATCACAGATGCGTGTTCTGATGACACATCCTTTGATCTCTTTGCGCATCGTCTGCCCTCCTCCATCTTCACCGCATCACTCGGGCCAATTATCTTCCTCGGCTGCCCTCTTCCCATTTTTTCCTGCACTTCATCAAACTTTCCCTCCTCCCCCTCTCCTCCCTCACTGTCGTCCAATGAGATCTCGGGCTGAGAAAAGGTACGTCTGAGCGTACCCTCACCCGCCCGTCTCCACATCTTCAAGTTGCTCTTGTTCAGCGTCATCTCGAATTCTCCTCACAAGTCTCTCCCCCAGCCTTTCCCTCCCGATGGCTTCACATGAAAGAGACAAAGCGGCGGCGAAATGCTCTTCGGTCCACTGATTTATAATCGAATTAAGAACGTGAAGTGACAAAGAAAGAATGTATGTATGGTGAATCATCCATCGTGCCTCCAAATAGCACTTTAGAAGTGAGTCCCATAGCGTCCTGTCTGTCCTCTGTCCCGCGCGCAAGATAACAAATTCCAGCCAAACAAGTGAATAAATAAAAATGACATTGACGCGTCTCAGAAAACTTGTCTCCTCTTCTCCCGACCTTTATTTAACTGTGCCACTTAATTACAAACAAACATCTTTACGAGCTGGGCCCAGAGATGAAAATGGGTGAGCAAATTCTGGCGAAAAGAAAAAAAAAGTATGTTGGCAGATGATGCAACCCTTTTGTTGTGTAACGCTCTAAATTTAGAACCGAAAGGCATTTGGGGAGACGAGGCCGCGAGCGGAACTGAAGATATCGCAACCCCGCCGCTACCGCCACTCCTGGGGGAGCGTCGTCCTCCCGCCTGCTCTAATCCCCCTCCCCAAATAATTCCCTTCTTGCGACCCCCTTGTCTCATGTCGCTGGCAAATTTTGCCCTTCACTTGTCCTTCAAAGCCTCGTCCCACTTTGGACTCTGAAGATCCTCATCCTCTGAACTTGGTTCTTCACCCATAGCCATCTTCTCCCGCCTTCGTTGCCACCTGCTCTCCGTCATCTTCGTTCCTCTTGCATCACTCTCCTGGTCCCTTCCTCACCTCATCTACATTTTATCTCTCCCTCTCCCGTCCTTCATAACTTCTTAATTCCTCTCCCCTCTTCCTTTCTGAGCCCACCAAAAAAATAACATTTGCGGATAATATGGAAGTGTCAAGGCTGTCGTCCCATTAGCCACCATTGTTGCACCTCTTGCCTCACCTTTCCTTCTTTCGTTCCTTTGATCCTTCCTTCCTTCATTTGTTCCTTTGATCCTTCCTTTGACCTTCCTTCCTTCTTTCGCTCCTTTGATCCTCCTTTGTTCCTTCCTTCCTCTTTTGTTCCTTTGATCCTTCCTTCGTTCCTTTGTTCCTTCCTTCTTTCTTTTTTTTACGTTGATCCTTCCTTCCTTCTTTTATTCCTTTGATCCTTCCTTTGTTCCTTCCTTCCTTCCTTCCTCACCTTTGATTTACTGGTCTATGACGCAAAAGGGCTTTAATTGAATTTGCTGCGCTACATCAGTCTTTTTAATTGGCCTCATTCCCTTGTTTGATGGCGAAGCGTTCTGTGGCTTTGCATACAAATGTGAGCATGTGTTTTCTGATATTCCGATTTGATCTGCATCGCCGCGATAAGAAAACACACAAGTGCACTCGCTTGCATCGTGGGAATTTGCCCCAACGGGGATCGTCTGTGGCGGCGGCATGTACCTGTGAGTAACACCCTTACATTATTAACACTCGTGTTTAAAAGCGTTTGTGTGCACGGGCACGCCTATTTCTGGCGGTACTTAGTCATGACAGACATAGGCACAGGCGTCGCCATGGTAACAGTAGTGTGGGTTGCTTGCGAGCTTCTGCTGCAGCAGGTTAAAGGTTAACGTGGCGGGCCTGCGGCCATGAGTGCGCGAGTTCGAACCCCTTGCTCATCACAGGAGGAAGAACGCTACTCCGACTTAACAAAATCAACTACTAGAAGCTAATTGATCTCCCTAAGTACTCTGTATTCTGTGAGTGTGTGGTTAATAAGCCTTGAAGACAGCAAGCAGATGTTGGAAGGCTTCTTTTGATCTGACACCACTAAGTAGTTCCCAGGCGCACACACCCTCTAAAGGTGGCGGGCTTGTGTGTTGTTTGCTTGCGGCAGGTCACAGTCAAACATCGAGCGGGGAGAAGAAGTCTTAAAGAATGGATGAAGATGAAGCGCCTCAAAAAGTTACATCGGAACACTTAAAAGAACAGCGGGCAAATGTTCTTGAAGGGAGCGAGAGGCAGTCGGGGGACATTTAAAAAGATGAGGGAAGTGAAGGCAGACAAGCAGACAGATGGAGACTGCGCTCCTCCTCCTCACATGCTTTAATAAGTGTGAGTACATGAGCGGGACGTGGCTTCAGTGACACGCAGGACGTGTAAATATTCATGAGCGACGTCTGACAGCCAGCCGCGACTTTAGGTAAAAACCTCAAGAACCACTTAACCTTACGGGTGCGCCACAAATATTCCCGCTGCATATTACATCATCAATAAACTGGTTCAAACCTGTTTTTGTTACACCTCTAGTTTGGTACATTTAGAGTTGTGTGCTTTCCGCTCTTCCCAGTAGGTATGTTCTGATGACGACCGTGATGAGGTGTCGGGCTGTGACACATCTGGCACGCTGTGTACACATTGGAATCAGGCCATAGAATACATGGCCCTATTAATATTCAAACAGGCGCCTGACATGCAATCATGTGACGTAATCTGAGCTCCCGTGTTGCTGTGGGGCGGGCGCCCGTCATTCAGATGCATCCGCTGAGAACGCCGTGAGGCCTGGGGGGCTGCACAATCAGTCCAACGTTTGTTCATGACGTTTTAGGGAGGTGCATTGTTTTTTTATGTTGACACAATCTGGAGCTTTGACACAAAAGTCCCTTCACTTCAAATAATTTTTCCTAATTTAGCACTTGTATTGCCTGCCCTGCGGTCATACATTAGCGTTTGTCATCATGTCTCCTTAGATGAGAACACTGATGACAACACTCGACCTTTTGTTCCCCTCAGGTGGGAATAAATGTGATCTATCATAACGGGCAAATCTATCTTCTCCTTTGACTCCAGGTTAATGTGCACCACGTCACGGGATCCAATCTAATTACGCGTCAGAGTTCCAAGTTCTCGCTCCTGACTGTGAGCCAGAAACGGCACCGCTATCTTGTGAAAGCAGTTTTCATCCTGTGCCTGTGTGACTTGTTTGACTCGGATCAATGTAGGGAAGATCTCCGAGCACCAGGAGCACTAACGTCACTCCGACATGTTCATGGGCCGTGAAGAGCCCTGATATGCGGCTTGAGAAGTCGATTCGGTCCAATCGTGAAGCAGATGCGCTTTTTCTTTCGTTTTTTTTTTTTTTATTATTATTACTTCTACGTGGTAAAAATAGATTTTAGAAAAGGCTACAGTTATGCAAGAGTAGCATTTTGGTTATTTGCCATGTTAGGATGAAAATAGAGAAACGCTATGGTGTAATGTGGTTCTTTCTATGCGGTAAATGAAGAACTCTGAATGTAAAGGTAGAATCTCATTTGATTGTCTAGTGGCCAATGATTGTATCATACACATGTACTATATGAAGCAGGTCATAGCTAAGCAGACATCGAGTCGGAATCGTTTTTCTGATAGTTGTGAATGACGTCCTTGCTAGAGAGCTCATTACAGAGAGGAAGTGATGATTGGCCTTTTAATCATAGCCACAATTGATCCCAACCTTTTATCACCAAAAGATTTAATATATTGGCTTTTTTATAGCTTTCAAGCCGCAGAACATTATTTCATATCAGTGACCACTTTTAGGGGCAGTGTGTCATTGGGACCTTTTTTTTTGTTGTTGTCTTTTTCATTAACTTTGCCATATTCAACTCTTCATTCATGGTCATTCTCCTTCTTTTCATGTGGAGACTGCAGAAATATGTTTTCACTTTGTTTTTTGATGCCAGGCCAGATACAGAAGTTATGATTGCGGGCTTAAATACATTCAACTGCAAAGGCTTCCAACAGGGCCTTCTATGGGATATTGATTTCCCTACTCTGGCCTAAATTAAATGCCACGGTGCAGCTCACTGTGATGGACTACTTGGAAAAGAAAAAAAAAAACAGTGCTCCTGCAAACACGCAGTCGGGTGCATTAGCTTCCCACGTCAGCACCTCGTCTCCTCTCGACACTTCCCGCTCAGTGACGACAACTGCATCAATGGCGACGTTTTACGCTAGCAGCTGTTTTTAACCAGCCGTCATTTCCAGCCACTTCCCTTCATGATGCTCTTATCTGAAGTTGTACTACTTGAAGTGAGCCTCTACGCACGTCTCCATGGCGATGACTTCACGCTTTGTGCGGTTCATTCACTGTGCTGGAAAGGAGCATCATCTGTGTACCTTGATGGCACTATGCGTCTAATTGTCAGTCTGCCCTCCAAGACTTTCGCGGCAAAGGACAAATGTAACCATTAACATGTAATTGCTCGAAGCGTCCATAAAAAGGCTAAACAATGTAAATCACGATCGTGTCCCTATGAGCTGGTGGCAAATGACCAATAAAAAATGTGATTGCTTTTGAAAGAGTCGAAACTCTGTGAGGAAGGACAAGGTGATAAGGTATTCCCGACATTTTGGACATGGCAAAGTTTAATTGTTCGGATTGAGGTGGCAACCGAAAAAGAAAAATGGGTCCAGAGTGTTTTTGTCTCAATTTTAACGCCTCTGGATGAGCAGCTGGTGCAAGCGTCTCTCGCATGTAAACCGACTGCGTAACCCAACAGCGCCTTTTCTTTCAATTGGATTAGAGCAAACTTTATTGATCCCTGAGGAACAAATGGGCTGTTGAGGGAGGTGCAGTAATTGGATTCAGGGAGGGTGTGTGTGGGGGGGGAAGAAAAGAGTATGAAGCACTCAAATAGAATATAAAATTATCAGTAAAGATGAAAGAGCTCAGTTTGGAGCATCTTCTTTATGTGTTTTGTTGCTACATGCAGCTTCTGTCTGCTTTAGCACTATACCGCTGCATTACACATTTCAGGTTCATTTTTGAGCACATTAGTAATGCAGATGTTGAAAAAATAAATAAAAAAAACACACTTGTTTAAGTTAAGTGCGGATGATGACGTCTTCTTGCCGATGGATAATAATGAATCGAAAGAGCTAATTAAACAAATGGGTTTTCAGAGCCTTCAAGTTCACGGCACGAAATGTTCAAGATGCCCTTGATGCTGGCGGTCTGCCTGGATGGAGATGTGCTAAAATGTAAGCTGGACAGCTCCAATGTAAAGATGGTGTTCTCCATTAATTGACCGCCAAATTGCATGCGATCATCTTAAAGCTTCAACTTCAACTTGAACAGATTAGACACATGGTGGACCAACTATCCACTCTCACTGAAAACATCAGGCTTTCTTAAAATTTGTATTTCTTTTATTTTCAGATGCTTAGAATTGTACTGGTATGTGTCATGACTACGGTCATGCAAGGGTTATGTACTGTCATGAGTAGGGTCATGCAAGGGTTGTGTTTACTGTCATGACTAGGGTCATGTAAGGGTTATGTTTAAACCTAGGGGTCCGCCAGGAGGCGTCCTTTTGAGGGGGGGGGGGGGGGGGGGGGGGATGGGGGGTACTGTCATGACGAGGGTCATGCAAGGGTTATGTTTACTGTCGTGACTAGGGTCATGCAAGGGTTGTGTTTACTGTCATGACTAGGGTCATGTAAGGGTTATGTTTAAACCTAGGGGTCCGCCAGGAGGCGTCCTTTTGAGGGGGGGGGGATGGGGGGTACTGTCATGACGAGGGTCATGCAAGGGTTATGTTTACTGTCGTGACTAGGGTCATGCAAGGGTTACGCTTACTGTCATGACTAGGGTTGTGTAAGGGTTATGTTTACTGTCATGACTAGGGTCATGCAAGGGTTATGCTCGGGCCATGCAAAGGTTATGTTTGGGTCATGGCAGTGAGGTCAAGTGTCTGTTTTGAACTGATGTAACCAGCATCTAGTTTCAACTGGTAAGACGCTATGTGATGTTAGAAGCTATGTGATGTCAAAAATCTTTCTCTTTATCTGGTCAACAGCCAATCAGATAATACCATGTCAGTTGTTACCCACATGTCTAACCACAACCAATCAGATCGATTCGCTGTCTATATAAGTCTGTCTGAGTGTATTTTTTGTCGGATTATTACCTCTGTTCCATCTGGCCACCTGCTCCTCTGTTCCTCGATGCCTTCTCGTTTCTGGTCTCGTCAAGTTAGTTTCTCGCCTTTTGATATAATGGGAATTAGAGGTGGGAATCTTGGGGCACCTCACGATTCGATTTCGATTACGATTCAGAGGCTACGATTCGATTATAAAACGATTATTGATTTCCCCCCCAGGCAGCAGAAAAAAAACAATGTATTTTTGTGCTTTTAATGTTTCGTACATTAGTTACAAAAATAGTACAAAAGTCCTCCCAGGCCTACATAAACTACTATTTCAGTATCAAGTTAACAGTTCAAAACAGTAAATAAAATACTCAAGTCCTCATTCTGTAACAACAGCTTTTAAGTATATTCAGTCTTCAACAGAATAAAACATAGCATTGAGCAAAAATATATTATTTTTATCCACTCAAAAGTGCATTGAGGTATAAATGAAAGACAATGTGAACTACTACTTCAATACAAATGCCTAAAAAAAAAAAAGTGCTTTCCTGCTTTTTAAGTTGTGTAAAGATGAACATGTAAACATTAAAGTTTCTCAGAGGTACAAAAAAAAAAAAAACCCTCAAGTGCTTTTCTGCTTTTTAACTTGTGTAAACATGAACGTGTAAACATTAATGGGATCGTTCGGCTTTTTTAACATGAATCTCAATTTGATCCTCACCTCCCGTGTGTGCGATCAGCACTGACTTCTTTTTGACAGCGTTCGGTGACACGCGTTCTGGTTCGACGTTGGACGAGAAGAAAATAAAAAATAAAATAGTCCAGCAAGCTGGCTGGGGTCTCGGAAATAAAGCGTTTTTCTTCTAAAAACAATTTGTTTTCAAAAGCGTGATACATTTCCACCACAATACTCTTTTCTGAATAAAGTCAGACGCCATTACCGCCAGCCACTACTTTTCTGTTCGTTCGTTCGTATCACTGCGCGGCGCCCTGTAGAACGCTAACCGACGCACTGCAGCCAGCTAGCTGATACTTCCGCCTCAAGTTGTTTGCCTTTTCGGAGCAGGTCTGATCTCACGAAGAGGTGGGTTGGTCAGCTCAGCCATGCTTGTTGTTGTTTTGAATCTCGAGGCGTGAGTTGTGGATGTGTACTCTCGGTCCGTCCCAAAAAGCGTCCCGAAGACCGCGCGCGCTACTGCGTTTCAGTTCCGCGTACTTTTCGCTCGTTTCGCTTCCCTTGGCATATTTATATAATCGGAATTTGGACGTTTGTGAATCGTTCTCGATTGTTCCACGGCCGAATC
This sequence comes from Festucalex cinctus, assembly GCF_051991245.1. Lineage (NCBI taxonomy): Eukaryota > Metazoa > Chordata > Actinopteri > Syngnathiformes > Syngnathidae > Festucalex > Festucalex cinctus. The sequence goes on from NC_135426.1 coordinate 15,297,670, forward strand.
GTGAATAATCTAAGAATCGGAAATTTTGCACACCTCTAATGGGAATGAAGTGTTAAACTCTTATTTGTGTCTGCGTTTTTGGGATCCAACTGCAGATCATGACAGTATGTGTGCAAATGCCATTTATAATAAGACCTCTGAGTCATGGGGATTCTGATGAGCATGCCATGGACAAACCCTTCGATACATAGACCCAGGATAGATATCAAATTATGCTGTATGATCTAAAAGCGTATATTCCTTGTGGTTTGTGACGTAGTTTGGGAATTGTTGTTAGAGTGCTGCGCCATGGGGCACAGGTGGCAACCTCTTCCATGCTCGCTTTTCAGCATGAGCAGCACGTCGCCAAAATCTTTGCTGTTACGAGGTTTTATATGAAAGACAAATGCCATTTGGATTTATCCGAGAGTCAAAAGGACAAGGGTGCGTTGAGGAAATTAAACATAAAAGAAGCCAGATGAGTCCGGCTTAATCGAGGAAGTGGACTGTAATAAGCCTTGCTCATTACTTGCAGGGCACGCGGACATATTCAAGTGCAGCGTGACATCAAACTATAGTCATGACTATGGCTGAGGGACCAAAGTACAGCACCGGATAATCCTCGCCATGTTTACAACAGTCGCGGGTCCCGACGGGGGCCGAGGGAAGATTGAGCGACACATACTAACCGATGGGAAATACCCTGAAGCTCAGCTCCAGCGACCCATTTCGCTTTCCAGGCTTGAGCAAACTTTTGAAGACCCTGCACAGGCCCAACGACACTATAAGCTCAGCTCTTCACTGATCTTTTTATTTTATTTTTATTTTTTACAAGGCACTACTGGAGATCCCGCCGCTGCGTCGTAATGAGTGTCACTCTGCCTTGTAAACTTAATGAGCTCGCCGTGTTCCTCAACACTAACCTCTCACTTTACACTTGTTGCATTTGCATAGTTGTGAGCTCATGGAAAAAAAAAAAAAAAAAAAAAAAGACTTAATTCCCCTCCTAATACCACCACCGTCACCTTGCTGTTATAGAAATCAATTTAGAGATAGACCGATAATCGGTCGGGCCGATAATCGGGGCCGATATTTGACATATTGGTACATATCGGTATCGGTCTGTTTTATTAATCTGACGGCCGATATGAGCGATCCATTTAAAACTCCGTCTTTTCGCTTCGAATGCAGCCCAGAGCGTCTCTGTCTGTTATGGAGTCCAACTCCAGCAATGTAACGCCCATAGCAGCATTTGATTGGTTAGCCGTGCAAGAGCCAGAACCAATCAGTAGTGTATGCCTGTATCACAGTAGCCGGTCACACACGCACCCACGGACACAACGCGACAGACACATGCTTCGAAGGTAAGTTAAAAGAGAAGAGACTCCGCCGATCGTTTCACCATGATAAGCTAAACACATTGAATTATGTTGTGTATTAAATGCACTACATGAATGGAGCTGCATTGCCTTGCATTGAATCCCCGCTAGCTAACAGTGGTGTGTTCAGCTTAGCATGTAGGCTAACACCCAGTAGCTAATTCGCTACTTGAACTACTCGGGGAGGGAATCACACACATTTTCACTTAATTAAGTAAATAATGTTTGTTAGAAAGGTTCCAAATATTAACAGTTGTAATTATTATATTGTCTAGTTCCATGTTAAGAGTAGAGTAACGTCATTATATTTACCTCTCGTGACGTACACATTGCATTCTGGGTCACGTCCACTACTTGTTGCATAGCGGTTATTATGCAGTGAGATGCCACAGTGACACTAAATAGCGTTTAGTTACTTTATATTGTGTTTATTTGTCGCACTGGTTTGCCATTGTGTGCCTTAAGCTTCGACGTCGATTTGATTGACAGCTCGTTGTGCACCTCGTTAAAGTCCGCTCCGTAACAAATTAAGTGTCTCAAACACCGTTTAACTACATGAACGTGTTCTCTTCCATATGTTTGGCATTAGTAGAGAAGTGCACTAAAGTATAGTGTGCTTATTTGCTCGTTTTGTCTCTCTTTTCACGTCATGTCTGCCGTCATTTGGGACATTATGCTCTCAATGGATGCCACTAATATGTAACATCTACGGCCGTAGTCGGCTGCAATTAATGTTCAGTGATGTAATTTCGTTACGTGCCTCATACTTTGAATAATGAGCTCATGTTTGGTGTGTTGTATAACTTTCTCGTGTGTTAGTAACTATTCATGTGGACAGCTAAGACAGTGCTTGTTAATGTGAATTAGCAATGTTGCAGCCCAGTTATTATTTAGACAAGTACATCTGTGCCATTAAGTGATACAGTACAGTACAGTAGTGAGAGAATAGTGGGCCCATATACACACACGTGTCTATAAGTGTAAAACACATTAAACAGCAGAAAGTGGCAGCGGTCCACCGCAACAATGTCTGTTTAACCAAGTTATTCTTACTATTATTATAACCAAGTTATTTTACTCTACCTTTTTCTGCGTTGATTGGGGCATCCTAAGTGGCACTAAACTACATGATGAAGTGTCTTTTGACAGTTCTCTTGTAGAGAGGAGTAGCATGATATTGCTGTTCTCGATTTAAGATCCTCAGCTTATCAAAACTGTCTATATGGTAACAATAACAATAATTATAATAAGGTCTACAAGAACTGTATGGTGTTCAGGGATGAATAGTTTTTCTCATGGAATTTTTTTTATTTATTTTTTGCTGTAGTAATAAGTAATGCCACAGCTGATGCACATTTTGAATGACAGGGTTCCTCCTATTACTTCAAAATATAAAAATATAACATTTATAGAATAAAACTACAAGTATCCCAAATGCTATAAAAGGTAATGTCACATTGGCCCCCACATTTAACTCCCCCCGCCACCAACGTCTTATTGCAGATAGAAGGATGTAAAATGAAAAGTGCAGTGTGAGAATCCATTGTAAAGAAGGGTTAGGGTTTGCATTATTCAAAAATTTGGTGCCAACATTTTAACTTTTACTGCAAATGAATATCGGCTTCAAATATCGGTTATCTGCCTCCTTGACTACCGATAATCGGAATCGGTATCGGCCCTGAAAAAAGCATATCGGTCTATCTCTAGAAATCATCACTATAAGGTAGCGACTTGCAAAAACTAAATATAACAGTGCAGAATGTAATGAACTATAAAAAGTATTCAGTAAAGTCATGAAACAAATAAACTATACATTATACAACTCCAAAGAAAGGTAAACTCTAGTATAGAGCATAGTGAAACACATTTTGGGAATATTCAAATTAACATTCACATCTGAGGGAGTGACATCATCGTTTTGAGACTTCCATGTCCATAAACAGCAAGCGAAAGGAGAGTGATTTGCATTTTCAAGATGCAAGCAAGTACAGTCATTATTTTGAGTTAGTATCAGCTAACAACAAGAATGTTAAGGTTTGTTGTACAGTCAACAGTGTCAAAATTAATAATAAAAAAAAAAAAAAAAATTGGCGGACGGCACGGTAGTCTGCATTCACAAACACACCAGATTGCGTGACAGCAGGAAGTACAGAAATTTAGTCGTTATATTTATAAACAATGTGAATAACTTAAGTAAATAAATGTTGACTTTTGCCATTAGAACATTAATAGGTAAATATGAAAAGTCAATAAGACTGCCTTTATTATAGAAATTATTTAAAAATGAATTTTTTCTTAAGTGACATTTACAAGGATGTCAGGCACCGTGGTTGGTGTCTGCTAAATGTAACTATTTAGAGTAACTTATAATGTATAACTCAGTTAATTTTTAAAGTAGTCAGAAATGGATGGATGGATGTCATCAGTGAAGTAACTAAGTTACTTTTAAAAGCAAGTAATCAGGAAAGTAACTTACTTTTTAAAGCACAAACTCAGTCAGGTAACTAAGTTACTTTATAAATTAGTAATCGGCAAGGTTATTTTGGTTAACGAAACTAAAACTATAATAAAAAAAAATAGTTTCGTTACTGAAATAAAATAAAAATGAAAATGCTTTTTAAAAAGCGAAAGCTGAACTAACATTTTTACGTTTACAAAACTAAAACTATAGCAGAAATGTCGTTTCTTTTTGTCTTTGGTAATTAATTTAATACGTGAACCTTTCAGGTTTTGAAATGTGATTTTAAGTATATTTATTTCAATATCATTTTACCATGATGTTTATTAAATATTGCACACAACCAACACATATTTAAAAAAATTAAATACTGAAACTAATTAAAACTAGACTGAGTTCAATTTCTGGAGAAATTGAGTGGGAATGCTGCAAGTTGAATGCTAAGATTTGAACACATGTGGAATGCTTATGAAGTAAATTGAGAGGTACCAACTGTGCCTCCGAGCAGTATCAAACACCTGGAAATGATAAGTGATATGTGAAAAGTGATACTTAGAAAAACTTCAATGTCCGTCCCATTGAAAATTAATGGGGAAAAGTTAATATTAAATGTTAAATTGTGCAAATACTGTAAGTAATGTGGAATCAGATGATATATACCCCAGGAGGCGTCAATTTTTTAAGCTAGTTGAAATTTGAACAGTATAAATTGGAAGTATTATGTGGGAGTTGTTACGCGGCAAAAAAGTGTGGAGAATAAAAATCACAACATATGTGGGAATGCTTCAGCATTTTTTTAAACTACAACTAATAAAAAAAAAAAAAAACAAGCCAGAACTGCCCTGAAAACTAATTAAAACTAACTCAATTTAAAAAACAAAATCTATAAAATAGCTGTTACTTTTTGAAGATATCTGTGGCAATGTTGATAACAAATGTTTTGCTAGTTGAAGATGCTAAAACAAGTTTTGCTCCGACAAACCAGAATATTCAAGGGCTGACGGGAGGACAAATCCCAAATGTGATTGGTTAAAAAAAACAGAGAGGCAAAAAACTGATTGGACAGAAATTCTAACATTCTCGAAGCAGAACAGAAAAGAAAAAAAGTCATGACATGAAGAAACTGTTGGGAGTAAATTGATACAATTTCATGGAATAAATATTAGGTTTTAGGTTTTGACTGTTGTCAGTGCTTCTGATCATGAGCATTCTGTTTCCTACCTTATGGTGCGTTTGTGCACTTGTCACATAATGACAAAGCATCTGCTGTATCTTATCAGTCCGTGACATGAACGCATTGAAGCTGCGGAATCGACATTGAGTGTTTACAGCAACGGCATAACAGACAGTGTAGCCGCACAGGCTCCACAGGTAACGGACCCCGCGGTCATCGGCGGCGGCGGATCGTCCCGTGTTTGCTCTCAAAATCTCAAGCGGAATGATGGACTAAGCTGGAATGCAGCGTATATTTACTGGAGAGGATCATCCGCTTCAATGAGCTCGTGTCATTTCAAGCCTTGCTTAACAAACACTGAGCTTATTGAAAAGTGATGAAATTCTGAAGGAAGAGCACAAACGGGCCTTTTTTATTTTCAAGTGTTTCTTACCCGGCAGAAGCCAGTCAAGGCCGTTGTGTTCCAGCGAAGCAAAAAAAGCAGCTCTGAAGCCTTCTGAGTTCACCAGTCGATGATGAAATTAGTTTGAGATATTTTTTTTGTCCCTCGCGCCCTTGAGGCTAACACTCGCATTGATCCCTCTTGAGGAAATGGCAGCACGCCAACGTCGTAAAAGCGTGATATGCAGCAAGCTCCCCCCCCTCAGGTGGGTCGCACGTTATGTTAACGACGTACAACCTGCTGTTTTGTACATACTTTAAAAACTTTTCAAAACTGACACTTCAGTTTTGGTCCCAAGCAGATTTGTGCCGTTTGCAGTCGCCAATGGCAGGAAGCATCTCATTGTGATGCCGTCAGCAATTTATTTTTTTTAATGGTTTCCTGATGCTCATCTCTCTTCTGAGACATGACACAATTCTTTTCTGCATGAGTCATAGTGACACACACAGTTTGAGTGACTTGCTGCGGTGGTCAATAAGTTGCTTATCACTTGCGCACGTCGAAATAAAACTAGTCGGGCTGCGTGCGCGCATCCTAACGAGACATCAGAGCCTCGGCTGTTTTGCTGCATCAATGTCTTGCCGCTGTGAAATTTGACTTTGATCGTCCTCGTGGAGGCGGTGCACGGCGAGCGTGACATCACTGATAGAGCAGCACGGCTTGATTACAGAAGTCCATTAGCAGCGGGACTGAGGAACCGTCGCAGAAGCCAAAAAGCCATAAAACCCCCCCATAAAGCTCCGTATGAAAAACCTAATTGTTCCCAATCAATATTGGCCAAAAGTCATATTTTTGAGTTGGGGAAAGTGACGGCTCATGAATTTCCGTCGCGAATCTTTTTGGGTCGTGACGGAAGCGGGCTACAGTTAGCTTTCCTGGTCCTTCTCGACGCCTAATGACGATCACCGGCATCCTGACGTCCACCATATTTCCTGCGTCAAAATTGAATTAGCTAATGCTTCCCGACAGTGGACGCGGAAGGGGAGTCAAATTGGAGTGAGGAGGCGGCGGCGCGATTAAACTGGCTTAACCTCCATCTGAACCTGTTTGGTATCTGCGTGGTGATACGAGCCGCGGCCACCTTCTGCCACGGGGTGGGAGATTGTTCAGTGAGGAAGCAGGAAATGAAAGAAGTTAGGAAGGTGACGGGCGGACAATATCAGGTGCCGAAGTAAGGGAAATGAGGTTGGACCAAGGAGAAAAGTGAGCATTCGCACACGAGGAGAGAGGAGGAGGAGATGTCACATGAAGTCAAGTCAAAAAGGAAAATGGAGGCTGCGTGAGAAGCAGTCGTGGAAGAAGAAGCACAGGACACAGAAGAGGTAGACGAGAGGCAAACGCTGCACAAAACAATCCGCTCTCTTTCTGCTCTCCATCTCTGTGAGAAGTAACAAAACGCAGAGTGGAGGAGGAAGAAAGCGAGCGAGAGAGGAAAGAAGGGAGGAGAGAGCCTTCAAAACAAGTCCTCACCCACAGGGGTCAGAGAAATCGCACACCGAAAAAAGCAAAGGAGTTGAAACTTTCTGCCGAGCCAGCTACCATTTTTTTTTTTTTTGTCGATATTAAATAGAGACTAATATCTATCATCATACACCCGTGTGCACGCGGTGAAAACATACAACTGGGTTGTATGTATACGTTTACCAGCAAGCCACACTCCCAAAACAGGAAGAAACACACTTTGTGATTTTTATTCCATCCCATCAGCTCCATCAATCAGGCCGACTCTTGATTACGTACATAAAAAAAGGTGGCGGCATTGTCTGGATCATTACGACCTACATAAACCTTGTGGAGAAGATGGAAGATAGCGGCAACAAAAATGTCTATAACATTGCATATAAATACTGCTGACAACACCGTTTTTAAATTGTGATCAAACAATCTCAATCGAGGCCACCTTATCTCTCAAAGGGACTAGAGTTTCCAAAATGAAGGCCTTAATTTAAAAAAAATAAAAAATAAATATATATATATATATATATATATATGTATATGTATACACGTAATTCTTTTAACTCGTCAAGCCTACTTTCCTAAAATCCTGTTTTCATGACACATTTATAGGAACGCATGCCGGAGCCCTGCGCATGCGTGTTAAGAGCAGGCGCAGGTGAATGTTGATTGGCGGGGGGAACCGCAAGAGGGCTGACTAAGGGTTTCATATGCGACCAAGACGGCTGTTCTGCAGCGCCATCCATCATCTCCGTGTGCCTGCCGCGCGCCCATGTCAACTGCGGTGGCGCGCAGCAGGGCTGCTCCACCGCCATCTCGCGCGCAAAGCCCACCAAGACCCACGCAAACTCTGCAGCCCCCCCCCATTACCCAATAGAGTGGGGGCGTGAAGGTGGTGCGCGAACCACCCACTTCACGCCTCTGCGCTGAACCCAAATAGTTCCTCACATGCGCGAGGTCTGTTGCTTTTTGAGAGGCGCTAGAGCGCATCATGGCTGCTTCCGTACACGTTACGTACGTTAATTAATCAATTACGGATGCTGACAGGTGCTAGCAGGAGGTGTCTTACCTGTTTGCGGAGGGATGTAAATATCCTCCAAATTAGTCCCTTCTGGTACCTTGCGCCTCACGTGCGTTGCAGAGCGGGTCTGTCTGTCCGTACGTCTCTCCTTCCCGTGGGATCTCCTCCCGCCGCCCCCACTCCTCCTCCCGGCACCCCACTCTACCTCTCGCTTTCCGCGGGATCAGCTCGTCCGGGCCGCGCCGCCTGGACGGGGACGGAGCGTTGCTCGGCGCTGGTGACTCGGCCGCGGCTGTCGCTCGGCGCGTGCCATCCTTTCTGTGCGGGGAGCAGGGGAGGCGTCGGTGCGCGCATGCGTGTGTCGGGAAGCGGCGGGCAGCAGCTACAGGTGACGACGAAACATTCCCGGTATTCCAAAAAGGACGTCTGTGCTACTGCTGCCGCCGCTGCCGTTGCTGATTATGATGCTGCGCCTCGCAGTGATGCTGCTGTGTGCAACACCGCATACCCCACCATCCCGCCCCCCCGGACATACCACCTCCCATTGGCTCAAGCACACACTCGCACAATCTCACTGTCAACACTAGCATTGCTTTTGCATAATATGGTGAACAATGATGAAGATTCGTAATATGAAGACATAGCCTTCTTTGATCGTCTAGATATTTGGTTTGCGATCATTTGGTCAGTTTTTGTATTTTCTTATAGCCATACTATCCTCTTCTATAATTTGAGACCGTTGCTTCCAGTAACGTCCGGTGAGGCACTGACATCTCTGGAAGTCGGTTATAAAAATATGAACCCAAAATAGAAGTTTAACCTATATTTCAATTTATTGAATGTTTCAAATAAAGTCAAACTAGAATTTTTGAACGTGTTTTCAAAGCTTTGATTATGCTTCAGTCAGTTCCACACTGTTCAACAATATGATAGCAAGACATACAAAACAATACTTAATATAAGGTCAAGCTGATTGACCTTATACTGCTTTTCTATTTTAATGACATGACGAATAATTACTGGATTGAACAACAAAACCAATATAAAGAATATTTAATGTAATCATAAGTTGTCTTTTCTTTTTTTTTTTTTTTTGGTCTTCACATGCAAGGGAAGGGATAACAGGGGGGAGGCACTGCCTCACTTGCCTACCCTAACCACGTCTCTGGTTGCTTCATTAAAACCTTTTTCAACCGCTTCTCAAAACGCTCTTTTCGCCTCATTAGCTGCCTTTGTTTTGTTTTGAACAATAGTACTTTTGGTTGACTTGGCCAAACCATTTTTTTTCCATTTCTCTTTTTGATAAGGACTCAAAGGTCAGGCCAGAAAACATGTTCAGTTTTGGATTAATCAGATCAAGAAATTCATATAAAGTGCTGGAGATCATTCAGTGAGAGTCTCACCATTTGATCTGGTCATCTTCCAGGATCTGTCTCTTTTTCTGTCTCAAATTTTGCCCACAGTGTGGGGAATTTCCTTTTGATAGTTGTTTGACTCCAAACAATCTATAGTGGTTCGACACCTTGAGTGAGTGAGATTTTTTTTTTGTAATATGAGGTCCTTCACTGAGTAAAGATTGGGAAGCGTAACAACCGTTTATGACTATTCCCACTCACACGTACTCGCACTGCATTGAGTGCCCGTTGTCATCCTTCTCTGTGCTAAACAGGAACAAACAAGCACGTGTGCGTATGTATTATGGATGCTTTGTCATTTCAACACCTGGTCCCTGTGTGCCCCATTCAACATTGAAACACAATCATTGGCTGCCCATTAAGTCTTTTCAAAAAGTCTTTGTCGCCCTCAGGTGGCCTTTATGGGTACTTTAGCATGAAACACGAATGACATACTGTACAGACAGAACATTGAACACATTTTTTAAAGCAAAAAATAGAAAAGAGATAACTCCTGAAACTCGTACATTTTCAACACGTGCGATCAAGAGCCAAAGTGTTTGGATCCTTTTATGCTTAATAAAGTACACGAAAAGGATTCCAATTTGCATCCTCTCGGGTGTGTCCTTCAACCTGGAGCGTGCGATAGTTGAGAATTTGTGACCGTGGGTCAAGTTACTGTTTGTACAACGTAGACATGATACTTGCCAACATGCAAAACGGCGCCAACGGAGATCTCACTTGCCTCAGAAATCGCACTTGAAACGTTTGGATTTTGGATGTGCTCCTGATAATGTGAGTCCCCTTTAGGATCTCTTCTTTCTTATCCGCATCTTGGTTTGCCTCACTTGTGAGGTAGATGTTAGCTTGGAAAAGGATATGATCAGTGCCACAAATTTCTTGCAGATGTCAAACAACTCGACAGACTGGCGAGACTGCTTACACTCGGAGTCTTCGCGCATCTTTCTTATGTGGTTCAATGCCTCCAGCATCGTTATACTCCCCATCTTCATCCTCATTTTGTACATTGCGTGCCATCAGACTATACCGCATTGCCTGGCCTCCTCTTCGTCGTCCGGCGACTTTGTCAGTCATTCCGACATGTTCATTTTCCACATGGCAGCCATGGAGGTGTTCGGTGTGCTGGCCTCCATCGTGCGTACTTACGGCTTCTTAGCGAATAAATGGAAACTTGTCAAGCAAGTGTATTTCCTGTATTTCTTGATGTGGTACGGTGAGGTGTGGTTTCACACCCTGACCTGCATGGATCGCTATTTGGCTGTGGTCCATCCCATCGCCTACGTAAGCCTGAGGCAGAGGTGGGCCGTGCAACTCCGGAACGTCATCATCGCATGCGTTTGGCTGGTTTGCATCGTTAGCGCCGGTTTATCACAGATTCAATATAATGCCATTGCAGATATGACATTCATGAGCTTTATCTTAATTGCAGTGGCCTTCTGCAGCCTTTCAGTTCTCTGCGTTCTCACTAGACAAGGACCAGGCTCAAAGAGTGTGTACAGGATCAACCACAGCAAACGGAGGGCTTTCAAAACCATACTGACCATCCTGTCAGTGCTGATGTTGAGGTACCTGTGGTGTCTGATTATCTCTGTACACTATGTAAGCGGAGTATTAGCTGACGCTTATTGTTTGTTAATGAAACTGGATTGTTTTGTTTGGATCCCTTGCACTTTGGTGTTGCCCCTCCTCTTCCTGTACAAGAGACGGCCACTGACGTGCTGTACCCACAGCACTCGCTGAGTCTTGCGTACTTGATTGCTTACTTTCATTTTTTTTTTCTTCACTGCTTTTCTTGATTGCTTTTTTCCCCCCATGTAATTCCTGTGAAAATGTTTGGCATAAAAATGTAGAATAAAAGTTGTCCCTTTGCTTGCAGTGTGTGTTTGTCAAATGAGGTTGCATGATTGCAGGTGAACCATGCATGTCATTTCTAGGGTCACGCCAGGGTTAAGTTTGAGTTCATGACCTGTTAAGTTTGGCTTCATGACTGTGAGGTCAAGTGTCTGTTTTGTACTGATGTAACCATCATCTGGTTTCAACTGGAAAGACGCAATGTGATGTTATGTGATCTCAGGACCTATGTGATGTCAATCTTTAATCCTTTAGGTGATGTCTGGACCTATGTGATGTCGATCTTTAGTCCTTTACTTAGCCACAACCAATCAGATCGATTCACTGTCTGTAGTAGCAGTCTGAGAATTGTGTGTGTTGGCCAGATTATTGCTTCCTGTCCCACTGTGCAACTCTCTTTGTTTCTCGTCTAGTCAAGTTTGTTCCATGCCTCTCGATGTGAATAAATAGTTAAAATCTTATGTGTGTCTGCGCTTTGGGATCCAACCTTCAGCACATGACAGTGCAGGCATTGGAAGTGCCGTTAATTACTTTGGTTCACTGAAAAATAAAAAACACAGTGGCGTTCCATTTATTTAGGACGGTTCATGGCTGCGAGGTATATATGGACTCGTCCCGACGCATCCAGAATATAAAAGACAACTTTTCCATCAATCATCCTAATGTGTGGCATGACTCAGAGTCAAATTTACAGGTGTGTTTATGCAAATATGCTGGGCAAACATGTGCAGTCAGCGGTGTTAGTCATCAAAAGGAAACAAAAAATCGAAAAGCCACTCTTGATGCATTGAGATTTTGGAGGAACGTGAATAGGGAACAAGCTATTCCCCATCCGTAGCTTGATTTGATGATCTCGTCAGCTGGATGAATGATTTGTGGCAAATGTGCCAGTGTCTTGTGGCAGCATAAAAAACACCAAATTCTCTCTGCTTTATAAATAAAGATGACTTGGCAGTTGACTTGACTTGGAGCATCACAGGATCCCCGGAAGTGTTGGCAGAAATGGCTACGGAGTGCCAAGTCTGGACATCTACTAGGATAAACAGAAGAATATGGATTTATGTCCATCTATCCGTACATCCACTTTCTTGACCGCTTATTCCTCACAAGGGTCACGGGGGGTGCTGGAGCTGGAGCTGGCTTTCGGCAGTAGGCGGGGTACACCCTGGACCGGTTGCCATTCAATCGCAGATGGATTTATGTATGAATGCAATTTACGATGCACCACTTCAGGTCTGCATGAGGAGACAATAATCCTTTAAAATGGAATTTTCATTAAAGTCAGCTAAACGTCCATGTGAGTTAAGCCAGTTTTCTTGGTTCATATCCTTGTGAGGGCATCTCAAAGAGTAGGGGTGTGAATTGCCTAGTACCTGACGATTCGATTCGTATCACGATTCATAGGTCACGATTCGATTCGCTACCAATTAACCCCGATACGAATTTATAAGTCAATTGTTGCAATGTTACTCAAATTTAGAAAATACTAACCAGTAAACTTGTACATGTACACTGTAAGATTTGTATGAAAATGTATTTATTTATCTGAAACTTCAGTCATAACTGTGAGCCACTGTATTTGTTGTAATCTGTTTCATATTTGAACAGCTTTGAAGTAAAATATTAAGGCTTAATGTTCCATTAATGAATATAACATTTTTCTGGTGGCGTTGGCACACAAAGCTGCCAGACCAATAGTTTAACAACAAAGAAAGAAAGTGCTTCGAGGTTGAAAATGCGTGTGGGCGGATCAAACGTTTAGGTCCACCCCGCGTGGCGGCACACCTCAAACTGCACTCTGCATCCAGGGCTTACTCCTGCTCTGTGCTAAACGGGAACAAACAAGCACGTGTGCACATGTATTATGGATGCTTTGTAATTTCAACACCTGGTCCCTGCCCTGCTGTGGGTGTGTGTGGCCCATTCAGCATTGAAACACCATCATAATTGGCTGTCCATTAAAAGTGTATTTTCAAAAAGTCTTTGTTGCCCTCTGGTGGCCTTTATGTGTACTTTAGCATGAAACAAGAGCGACAGAGAGTACAGAACATTGAACTCAATTTTTGGAAGGCAACACAAAGCAAAAGAATTGACCTAGAGACAACTCCTCAGACTCATACTATATTGTCAACACGAAAACGTCATCAGCAAAGTTCCCATGAGGGAATAATGACTCAGTTCAGTTCAAATCAAGAGCTGAGATGCTGAATAAAGTACCCAAATTAAAATCCAATTTGCATCCTCAAGAGTGTGTCCTTCAACCTGGAGCGTGCGATAGTTGAGAATTTGTGACCGTGGGTCAAGTTACTGTTTGTACAACGTAGACATGATACTTGTCAACATGCAAAACGGTGCCAACAGAGATCTCACTTGCCTCGGAAATCGCACTTGAAACGATTTTGGATGTGCTCCTGATAGGGTGAGTCCTCTTTAGGATCTCTTCTTTCTTATCCACATCTTGATTTGCCTCACTTGTGAGGTGGATGTCACCTTGGAAAAGGAGATGATCAGTGCCACAAATTTCTTGCAGATGTCAAACAACTCGACAGACTGGCGAGACTGCTTCCTCTCGGAGTCCTCGCACATCTTTTTTCTGTGGTACAACGCCTCTAACTTTTTTACACTCCCCATCTTCATCGTCATTTTGTACATTGCGTGCTGTCAGATTACGCCGCATTGCCCGGCCTCGCTCTTCTCTTCGTCATCTGGCAGTTTTGTTAGTCATTCCGACATGTTCATGTTCCACATGGCAGCCATGGAGGTGATCGGTGTGGTGGCCTCCATCATGCGTATTTTTGGCTTCTTGGAGAATAAACAGGAAGTTCTCAATCAAGGGATTTTCATATATTACTTCACGTGGTACGGTGAGGTGTTGTTTCACACCTTGACCTGCATGGATCGCTATTTGGCTGTGGTCCATCCCATCGCCTACATGAGCCTGAGGCAGAGGTGGGCCGTGCAACTCCGGAACGTCATCATTGCATGCGTTTGGCTGGTTTCCATCGTTTCCATCGGTTTATCACATATTCAACATCTTGCCATTGCGGAATTAACCTTCATGAGTTTCATATTAATTGCCATGGCTTTCTGCAGCCTTTCAGTTCTCTGCGTTCTCACTAGACAAGGACCAGGCTCAAAGAGTGTGTACAAGATCAACCACAGCAAACGGAGGGCCTTCAAAACCATACTGACCATCCTGTCAATGTTGATGTTGAGGTACCTGTGGTGTCTGATTATCTCTGTACACGATGTAATTGGAGTGTTCACTGACACTTATTGTTTGTTAATTAAACTGGAATGTTTGGCTTGGATCCCTGCGTTTTGGTGTTGCCCCTCCTCTTCATGTACAAGAAACGGCCACTGACGTGCTGTACCCACAGCACTCGCTGAGTCTTGTGTACTTTTTTTTTTTTTTTTTTTTTTTTTTTTTTTGTGTGTATGTGTGCGTGCGTTTGCGTGTGTGCGTTTGCGTGCGTGCGCGTGCGTTTGCGTGCGTGCATGCGCGTGCGTGCGTGTGCGTGCAAATACGTATAAATTTATACTCATTCATTCACCTAAAACCTTATAAATATCCCATTACCCTTCGCCTTAACCAGGTACTTCAGAATCTTGCCAGAGTCGTGAGATTTAAATGGTCAGGAGACCAGAGAAAAGGTCAGAAAAAAAAAGAAATAAAGAGAAAAGAAAGGTAAATCAAAGTGAAATCCAGCACCGACCAAACACTTCCTGCCTTCCCCATGATTACAAAATCAAAGTCTTACGCCAACCCCGGAAGCCTCTAAATTCCAGCAAATTTAGCGAGATCTCAAGAGCCCAGAGGAAAAACTAAAGAGAGGAAGGAGGGAAGGATCGATAAGGCAGAGTGAGATCCATAGAAGCCAGTACATCCAATCCATCAAAGTGAAGTCCAGCACCAACAAGACCCCTCCTGCGTGGTTACAAAACCAGAGTCTTATGCCAACCCCAGAAACCTCATACTTCTAATAAATTAAGATCTCAAGTGACCAGAGGAAAAACTAAAGAGAGGAAGGAGGGAAGGATAGATAAAGCAAAGTGAGAACCACAGACACCAGCACCAACTGATTCAAGGGGCTGTGGGAGGGAGAGGGTACTTCTGTTGAGTTTCAGTAGATGCTGGTGCGACGGATCTGGCATGCATAAGGACCACCACCAAAGAAAGAAGCCGTCAACCGCGGTCCAGCAAAGCGAGCACTCCCCCCCCCCCCCGGAATCCCCAGGCCGCGGCAGCACCAAGGCCACCCCCAAGCCACCCGAGCGGACACCGGTCGGCGAGCCGACCCAGACACCCGGAACACCCCCGCCCCAGCCCCGGCCCACACCCCCGAGCCCAAGGCCGCAGAACGAGGCCCAGCGGGCCCCCACAGCGCCCCACCGGTCCCCAGCCCCCATCCCCCCACGACCCCCCCGACCCCCAGCACCCAACCCCCCACCCACCCATACCTCCACCCCCCCCCAAACAAGCCGACCCCCCCCCAAACAAGCCGACCCCCCCCCCCCCCGACGGCCGCCCCCCCCCCCCCCCCCCCCCCGAACCCGGCCCCCCGCGAGAACCCCCCACCCCCCCCCGGAAACCGGCACCGGGCAGCAGCGCAGAGAGGGAAGATGTGCCCACCCCACCTCCAGCCGCGCGAGATTTGCACAGCGGCGGGAG
This sequence comes from Festucalex cinctus, assembly GCF_051991245.1. Taxonomy (NCBI): domain Eukaryota; kingdom Metazoa; phylum Chordata; class Actinopteri; order Syngnathiformes; family Syngnathidae; genus Festucalex; species Festucalex cinctus. The sequence continues at coordinate 15,313,516 of NC_135426.1, forward strand.
GGGGGAAGCAGAGGAGGAAGCACCAGGGGAGAAGGCGGAACACCAGAACACCGAGCCCGGTGGGGAGAGGCCCCGGTCGTCACGCCAGAGTACTAGTGACACCTAACCCTGTTACTGAGTCCGCCAGCTCGCCGACTGGCGAGCTCTACCCTTACACCGTGAATGTGGCCCCACCCAGTGTATATACAAGTGTGTGCGTGTGGTGCATTAAAATTGGGAGCAGGTGAGTCGGAGCAGAGGGAAAAAATTTCCCCTACTCCGACACACCCGTATCCCCCCCAAAAAAATGAATATGTATATGTGTGGTGCATTAAAAAAGGGAATGGAGGGACAAAGTGGTGGGGCAGGGACACAAATGGGGGGGACCACAGCGCTGCCAGGCACTGCAGTCCATCCCCTCTGATGGCTCCCCGCCCCAACTCACCCCTCCCCTTGGACGTGAGGTGCATTAAAATTGGAGGGGAGTTGAAGGGTGAAGACGGTGTTTCCACCCTTCCCCACCCCACCAAGAAATGTGTTATGTGCCCTATGTGTATATTTACAAAGTGTATAGTGCAAGCTAGTGAAGTGAGTAAGAGGAGCGACCAGCGGGGCCTCACCCAACCCGGCGGGTGTAGGTGGCACGCCCGCCCCCCAGCACCCCCACCCCCACCCGCCCCCCACCTCATCCACCCGGCACCACAATGGGCGGACAGCCAGCGCAGCAGGGCTACCGGACAGCCCACCGGCCACCGGAGCCCGCCCGGGGCGCCAGGAGTTATACCGGAGTGGGGCAGGCCCCAAACCCTCGCCCGGCCCCCGGAGCCCGACGCCCGGGCCGGGGAGGGAGCCCCAGGCCCAGGGAGAGGGAGGGGGAGGGGCCGCAGGGCAGACAGGGAAGGGGGGGGGGGTAGCGGGGAGAAGACGACAAGAAGGCGAAAGGGAGGCTGCAGGGCAGGAGGCGGGGGGGGGGAGGAGGAGGGAGGGCGACAAGGGAAAAGGGACCGGGAGGCAGAGGAGGATGGGCGGGAGGAGGCGAGGAGGGAGAGGCGACGGGGGGGAGGAAGGGGGAGGGGAGAGGGAACCACGGGGCACACCGGAGGCCCACCCACCCCGAACCGCGCCGCCGGGCACGGAGCAGCGGACCGCGCCGGGACGGCACCGCCCCGGGCACCAGGGGAAGCACCCCAACACCGCACCCCACAGGGGGCCCAGGGAGCGGCCAAGACGCAACCGCCACCGAGCAGACAACGGGGGGGCAGAACCACCCCCGCCCGACCACAGGGGACGGCGTCAAGAAAATTGACTAATTAGCATGCAGTAACACCAAGTGTTGATGCTTAGTGCCCACTAGAAATAGATCTTAAGGAGTTATTGAGTATAGTGTCGTATAGTGTGGTATGCTCGAGCCCACTAGCAGCAACTAGGTTCCTGACTATATAAAAATAAAAACAATCAGATACAAAATACCAAATACAGAAGCAGCGAAAACAGAAGTTGTAACGATGTGGTGGCTCTCGTTAACAGGCAGAATCTTGGCAGGATTAAGTTGCCAAATTGAGATTAAAATATTCTATGTACATAGACCATATTTGTTTAAATCTTGATACTTGATTTTTATTTAAGGCAGAGATTTTTTCCATTGAGATATAATTTATTAGTAAGTTTAACCAGTGGTCGATATTTAGAGATTGTTTATTTTTCCAATTGGCAAGGATTATTTTTTTAGCAATAGTAAGGGCTATAAATATAGATTGAGATTGTTTACATGGTAGCTCAGTTATTGTTAAGTCACCTAGTAAACACAATCTTGGAGATAAAGGAAGCCTACAGTTTAATATATCAGCGAGCTTTTCCAAGATTTTAGTCCAGAAATGCAGCACTGGAGTACATGACCATAAAGCATGAAGATAAGTATCGGCAGTGTTTTGTGAGCACTGGAGACAAATGTCGGAGTCAGAGAGTCCAATTTTTTTCATCATATATTGTGTAATATATGTTCTATGAAGTATCTTATATTGGATAAGTTGCAAATTTGTCTGTTTGGTCATTTTAAATACATTTTCACAGATTTGGGTCCAAAAGTCTGGTTCCGGAACTATAGACAAGTCTTTTTCCCATTTTAAAGTCGGTAAATACGTTTTATTTGTGTATAAAAATAACTTATATATTTTTGATATTTTCTTTATTGTTGTTGGAGAAAGCTTTATAATATCTTTAGCTAAGACAGGCAGTTGGAGCGTATCCTGAAGTGTTGGGATTTGTTTCTTAACCATATTTTTAACTTGCAGATAATGTAAGAAATTTCCCTTTTTTATTTCATATTTCTGGACCAAGTTTGTATACGATATAAACTTATTATCTGAGAAAAGATGATGAAGGTGTGTAATTCCTTTCTGCTCCCATAGGCTTAAATGGAACGACTGATTATTAAGTTGAAAGTCGGGGTTATGCCAAATGGGAGAGAGCCCACAGGGCTTGTCTTGTGTACTTGATTGATTGATTGATTGATTGATTACTTTTATTTTTCTTCTTCATGATCAGGGAAGAGTTTTTATTCACTGCTCTTGTTTTTTTTTATTGTTTTTTTTTAATGTAATTCCTGTGAAAATGTTTGGAATCAAAATGTGGAATAAAAGTGTTTCAAAATCGAAACACCATCATGATTAGCTGTCCATTAAAAATGTCTTTTCATAAAGTCTTTGTCGCCCTCTGGTGGCCGTTATGTGTACTTTAGCATGAAACAAGCGGGACATACAGTACGGAACATTGAACTCAATTTTTGGAAGGCATCACAAAGCAAAAGAATTGACCAAGAGACAACCTTCAAACTCGTACTATATTGTCAACACGGAAACGTCATCAGCAAAGTTCCCATGACGGAATAATGAATCAGTTCAGAGTGTGTGACAACAGAGAGCACTTGAACTTGCAATCAAGAGCCGAGATGCTGAATAAAGTACCCAAAATGGAATCCAATTTGCATCCTCTCAGGTGTGTCCTTCAACCTGGAGCGTGCGATAGTTGAGAATTTGTGACCGTGGGTCAAGTTACTGTTTGTACAACGTAGACATGATACTTGCCAACATGCAAAACGGAGCCAACAGAGATCTCACTTGCCCCGGAAATTGCACCTGAAACGTTTGGATTTTGGATGTGCTCTTGATAAGGTGAGTCCTCTTCTTTCTTATCCGCATCTTGATTTGCCTCACTTGTTAAGGTGGATGTTACCTTGAAAAAGGAGATGAGTGCCACAAATTTCTCTCCTCTTGCAGATGTCAAACAACTCGACAGACTGCTTCGTCTCGGTGTCTGCGCACTTCTTTTTTTTGTGGTTCAATGCCTCCAGCATCATTACGCTTCCGATCTTCATCCTCGTTTTGTATATTGCGTGCCGTCAGACTACGTCACATTGCCCGGCCTCGCCCTCTTCGTCATCCGGCGGCTTTGCCAGTCATTCCGACATGTTCATGTTCCACATGGCAGCCATGGAGGTGATCGCTGTGCTGGCCTCCATTGTGCGTACTTACGGCTTCTTGGTGAATAAATCGGAAGTTGTCAGTCATGGGATTTTCATGCATTACTTCATGTGGTCCGGTGAGGTGTTGTTTCACACCTTGACCTGCATGGATCGCTATTTGGCTGTGGTCCATCCCATCGCCTACATGAACCTGAGGCAGAGGTGGGCCGTGCAACTCCGGAACGTCATCATCGCATGCGTTTGGCTGGTTTGCATCGTTGCCATCGGTTTATCACGAATTCGATATATTGCCATTGCCTACACCACCTTCCTGAGCTTTATATTAATTGTCGTGGCCTTCTGCAGCCTTTCAGTTCTCTGCGTTCTCGTTAGAAAAGGTCCAGGCTCAAAAAGTGTGTACAGGATCAACCACAGCAAACGGAGGGCCTTCAAAACCATACTGACCATCCTGTCAATGTTGATGTTGAGGTACCTGTGGAGTCTTATGATCGCTGTACACGATGTAATTGGAGTGACCACTGACACTAAATGTTTGTTGATGACACTGGAATGGTTTATATGGCTCCCATGCTCTTTGGTCATGCCCCTCTTCTTCCTGTACAAGAAACGGCCACTGTTGTGCTGTACCCACAGCAATCGGTGAGTCTTCATCGATTGCTTACTTAAATTTTTTTTTCTTCACGATCAGGAAAGGATGTTTCTTGACTGCTTTTTTTTTCATGTAATTCCTGTGAAAATGTTTGCAATCAAAATGTGGAATTAAAGTTGTTGCTTTGCTTGCTAAGTGTGTGGTTGTCAAATATGGTTGCATGATTGGAGGTGAACCGTGCAGGCATTGGACGTGCCGTTGATTAAGTTTGGCTCACTGAAAAATAAAAAACACAGTGACATTCCATTTCTTTAGGAAGGTTCATGGCTGCGAGATATATATGGATTCGTCCCGATGCATCCAGAATATGACAACTTTTCCATCAATCATCCTAATGTGTGGCAGGACTCAGAGTCAAATTTACAGGTGTGTATGCAAATATATATGCTAGGCAAACGTGTTTATTCAGCTGTGTCGTCGATCATCAAACGGAAACAAAAACTCTTATTGAAAATCCACTCTTGATGGATGGAGATTTTGGAGGAACAAGATATTCCCCAGCCGTAGCTTTATTTGATCTCGTCAGCTATATGAATGATTCGAAGCAAATGTGGCAGTGTCTTGTGGCAGCATAAAAACCCCCAACTTCTCTCTGGAACATCACAGGATCACTAAAAGAGTTGGAAGCAATGGCTAGGGAGTGCCGCCTGGACGTCTACCCGGCCTAGGATAAGCTGAAGAATATGGATTTATGTATGAATGCAATTTACGATGCACAACTTCAGGTCTGCATTAGGAGACATTAATCCTTTAAAATGGAATTATCATTAAGGCCCGCTAAACGTCCATGTCAGTCAAGCCAGTTTTCTGGATTCATATCCTTGCGAGGGCATCTCAAATAGCATGTCTCTGTTGCAGGGGGTGGAATTCACTCAACCCTCAGTCAACCGGGCCGGAGCTAACGAATCGGTTTGACAGGAAGAGGTCCAATTGCAGTACTACATGTCCCCAGCAGATAGTGCATCCCTGGAGACGGTTTTGGTCATTTTTCAGTTTTGTTGTTCAATAAAGTCTTCAAACAATACTGTAATCGTGATGTGGTAGGGTCATAAGATGTTATAAGATGGCATGCAAAGCTGAGAAAGAAGAAGGCACTTCGAGGTCGAAAATCCATGTGGGCCGAACAAACGTTTAGGTCCACCCCGCGTGGCGGCACACAGGTGGTCTGGTGGCCTTTATGTGTACTTTAGCACGAAACAAGCGCGACATACAGTACGGAACACTTAACTCAATTTTTGGAAGGCAACACAAATCAAAAGAATTGACCGAGAGACAACCCTCAAACTCGTACTATATTGTTAACACGAAAACGTCATCAGCAAAGTTCCCATGAGGGAATGACTCAGTTCAGTGTGTGACAACAGAGAGCACTTGAACTTGCATTCAAGAGCCAAGATGCTTTATAAAGTATCCACAATGGAATCCAATTTGCATCCTCTCAGGTGTGTCCTTCTTCCTGGAGCGTGCGATAGTTGAGAATTTGTGACCGTGGGTCAAGTTACTGTTTGTACAACAAAGACATGATACTTGCAAACATGCAAAACGGCGCCAACAGAGCTCTCACTTGCCTCGGAAATCGCACTTGAAACGATTTTGGATGTGCTCCTGATAGGGTGAGTCCTCTTTAGGAACTCTTCTTTCTTATCCGCATCTTGGTTTGCCTCACTTGTGAGGTGAATGTCACCTTGGAAAAGGAGATGATGAGTGCCACAAATTTCTGTTCTCTTGCAGATGTCAAACAACTCGACAGACTGCTTCCTCTCGGAGTCTGCACTCTTCTTTTTTTTGTGGTTCAATGCCTCCAGCATCATTACGCTCCCCATCTTCATCCTCATTTTGTATATTGCGTGCCGTCAGACTACGCCGCATTGCCCAGCCTCGCCCTTCTCTTCGTCGTCCAGCGGTTTTGTCAGTCATTCTGACATGTTCATGTTCCACATGGCAGCCATGGAGGTGATCGGTGTGCTGGCCTCCATCGTGCGTACTTACGGCTTCTTGGCGAATAAATGGGAAGTTTTCAGTCAAGGGATTTTCATGTATTACTTCATGTGGTATGGTGAGGTGTTGTTTCACACCCTGACCTGCATGGATCGCTATTTGGCTGTGGTCCATCCCATCGCCTACATAAGCCTGAGGCAGAGGTGGGCCGTGCAACTCCGGAACGTCATCATCGCATGCGTTTGGCTGGTTTGCATCGTTTCCATCGGTTTATCACGAATTCGATATATTGCCATTGCGGACATCACCTTCCTGAGCTTTATCTTAATTGCTGTGGCCTTCTGCAGCCTTTCAGTTCTCTGTGTTCTCGTTAGACAAGGACCAGGCTCAAAGATCAGGATCAACCACAGCAAACGGAGGGCCTTCAAAACCATACTGACCATCCTGTCAATGTTGATGTTGAGGTACCTGTGGTGTCTGATGACTTCTGTACACGATGTAATTGGAGTGACCACTGACATTATATGTTTGTTTGTGACACTGGAATGGTTTATATGGCTCCCCTGCGCTTTGGTCATGCCCCTCCTCTTCCTGTACAAGAAACGGCCACTGGTGTGCCGTACCCACACCAATCAGTGAGTCTTGCTTACTTCATTGATTGCTTACTTTCATTTTTTTCGTCACTGCTTTTCTTGACTGCTTCTTTTCCCATGTAATGCCTGTGAAAATGTTTGGAATAAGACTTCCGGTTTCGGAGATAGATGGAGTAGTTGTGCAGTGCGTGCTCTCCGGTTAATTTACCTTTTTTAACAACAACAAAGCCCTCGAATCCGTTCATTCGAACTTAAGTCACTCATTTATTTGCTTGACAACGCTCTAAACGGCCAAATCAACTTTTCTAATGGCTTCTAAAGGCAGTAAGTCGAGCAAGAAAGAAGAAGCTAGCCCTAGCTTAACACTGGATGCTATCACGACACTACTTGAGCGGCACCGCGAGGAGCTCGCGGCCGAGTTCAAAAGTTCTTTCAATCAACTGGACTCAAAGTTGGACACGCTGAGACAGACTGTGGACGACCACGACCAGCGTGTGTCCTCACTAGAACTCGCCGCGGACGACTTGAGCCAACGGGTTAGCGACCTGGAGAATACCTGTGCCGCGCTTGGCAGCGACAACGCCAAACTGAAAGCCAAAGTGACTGACTTGGAGGGACGAAGCCGCCGGCAGAACATCCGCATCTTGGGGCTCCCTGAGTCTGTCGAGAGCGGCCGACCCTCCGAGTTTTTCGCGGACCTGCTGCTGGAGGTTTTCGGCCCCGAGGTGCTGCCTTCCAAGCCGGACATCGACAGAGCCCACCGAACCCTGGCGGCCAAACCGGCTCCCGGGCAGCGACCGCGGCCGGTGATCGTCCGCCTCCACCGCTACCAGACCAAGGACCTGCTCATCAGGGAGTCGCGCCGGAGGGGGATGCTCGACTACCGCGGCCACAAGATCCGAGTGGTGGAGGATTACACTCCCGAGGTGGCCAGCCAGCGCGCAGAGTACCGAGATGTCATGGCGGAGCTGTACAAGCGGAGTCTGAAACCTGCGCTGCTGTACCCAGCCCGGCTGCGGCTCACGCTGGCCGGTGGAGCCAGGAAATGGATCGGCTCAGTCGAGGAGGCGCAGAAGTACATCGACGGCCTTCCCAAGTCATCCCATGCTTCATAGACACCTCCTATAACCTGACTGGATGAGAGGTAACTCTGCCGTGGTTCCGGACGGCCAAGGAGCACCGACACGCTGGTTTGTTTACATGTCGACCGTAATTACTTTATTACAACAACGCAGCCGAGCCATGCAGGACACGCTTGGAACGCGTTTATCGTAACTGTTTCAATATGAAAGAACTTAAATAATTTGCCCGTAGTTACAATTGTGTGTGCGTGCCATACATATTATATGTTTTGTTTTGTCTCTTTGTTTATATGTTCGCAATCTGATTGACTGCTGTAGTGGAGCCAGCACATTTATAACTTTAAGATTACAGTCATGTCAGTGTGCACTGTTTTACATTCAGTTGTTCCTTTTTTTTTTTTTTGTACTAGGTCCGTATTTAATTTAATGTAATGTAATTCTGTTCAACTCTTTTTAATTTGATTTAATCTGAGTCTGGTAAATCTTTCAGGACTGTTTAATGTTCTAATATTGTTTATAGGGGTGTTTTATTTTTACTGTTCTAATGTTTGATACCGGAGGAGTAGTTTGAGTTGAAACAGGAAGATTTAGAGTTAGATGTTTGGGTTTGAGAGCTTGCTGCTTTTCTTTTTAGCAGCTTTCTTGGGAGGGGTGGGGGGTGGGGGGGTGTCACTGCCAACAGTTGGGGAATCAAATGTACATACATATATTTTTCTTTTGACCTGCCATTTATCTAATCTCACACTCTTTACTTTTTTCTATCGCACATGGATAGTTGTGTGAATTTTGTTAGTTGGAATGTTAGAGGCTTGAACCACCCAGTGAAGAGAAGGAAGATTTTTTCACACTTGAAACAGCTTAAAGCAGATATCGCTTTTCTGCAAGAAACCCACGTTCGCAGCTCAGACAGCAGCCGCCTGCTGATGGGTTGGGGGGGAGGAGCATTCCACTCCTCCTTTCAGGCTAAGGCCAGAGGAGTTTCAATCTTAATATCTCCAAATATTACCTTTGAGCCTCATAATGTGACCTCTGATAAGTTTGGCCGATATGTTATTGTGACTGGGAAATTATACAACACAATGGTGGTTCTTGTTAATGTTTATGCCCCCAACGTGGATGAACCAACTTTTTTTGAGCACCTATTTTCATTACTCCCAGACCTAAATACACATTCTTTCATCTTTGGAGGTGACCTGAACTGCTGGCTGGATCCGCTCTTAGACCGGTCTTCCACCAACCCTGGCACGCCTAGTAAATCAGCCGACCTTATTCAGGCCTTCCTCATGCAGTATGGTGTTTGTGATGTGTGGCGTTCTCTACATCCCCAGGAAAAGGAATACTCCTTTTTTTCACACGTTCATCACACATATTCACGCATAGACTATGTTTTCCTTGACCATGGTCTGCTCCCCCTTGTCCGATCCTGTGACTACCATAGTATTGTCATTTCGGACCACGCGCCCGTCTCCATGGCCATCTCCCTCCCAAATCTCCCCCGGAGGAGCAGACAGTGGCGTTTCAACTCCACTCTGCTGTCTGACGACAAATTTGTGGAGTTCATAGAAAACGAAATAACTTTTTTCTTGTCCACTAACATATCCCCTGAGGTCTCCAGTCTGGTTGTATGGGATGCCCTTAAGGCCTACCTCAGGGGACAAATCATATCTTACACAGCTCAAATGAAAAGTAGAGCTAACAAGGAGCGTTCAGATTTGGCTCATCAAATTGGGGAAATTGACAAACAATATGCGCTAACTGAAAATCAAAATCTTTATAAAAAACGATTAGCGCTCCAAACTAAGTTTGACCTACTCACTACCCATTCGGTTGAATATTTGCTCCTGAAAAACAAAGCCACATTTTATGCCCATGGAGACAAGGCCGACAAGCTGCTTGCAAACCAGTTGAAGGGCTTTTCTGCGAAGCAAAACATAACTAAAATCCATACATATAACGGTGAAATCACCATGGACCATACTCAAATTAATGATGCCTTCAAAGACTTTTATTCAAATCTCTATTCTTCGGAATCTCCCCCTGATCCTAATGCCATACACGATTTTCTAAACAGCCTTAATGTTCCCAAACTCCAACCAGACCAAGGTAAGAGACTGGATGAGCCCATAACACAGGCTGAAATAGTCTCAGCTATCACTTCAATGCAGTCAGGCAAGAGTCCAGGCCCCGACGGGTTCCCAGTTGAGTTTTTTAAGAGGTTCTCTTTGCTTTTGTCTCCACAACTTTGTTCTGTGCTTTGCGAATCGTTTAGGCAAGGCTCCCTTCCTAAATCATTTTCGGAAGCTTGCATCACCCTTATTGCCAAAACAGGCAAAGATCCCACATATTGCGCCTCCTATAGGCCCATTTCTCTTATTAACACGGATGCAAAAATCCTGGCCAAAGTTCTCGCTCACAGATTAGAAAACATCCTTCCGACCATCATATCTGAGGATCAAACTGGTTTTATAAAGGGTAGACACTCCTTCTTTAATATACGTAGATTATTAAATATTATCTATTCCACTCCTGATGATACCCCTGAGTGTATAGTCTCCATTGATGCTGAAAAGGCATTTGATCGCGTGGAGTGGGTCTACCTGTGGGCAGTGCTGGAGAAATTTGGTTTTGGGCCGAACTTCATTGCGTGGATTAAACTGTTGTATTCTCATCCTACGGCCTTGGTCCGAACCAACTCCCAGTTGTCTGATCCGTTTAGCCTGCATCGTGGAACCCGCCAGGGTTGTCCTCTCAGCCCCATGTTATTTGACCTGGTTATTGAACCTCTCGCCATCGCCATCCGTAGCCGAGATGACATCACGGGTGTATGGAGAGGCGGCATTGAACATAAGGCCTCGATTTATGCGGACGACCTTATGCTGCTTATTTCGAATCCGACCACCTCTCTCCATTCGGCTCTGTCACTACTCGATCACTTTAGTCAATTATCTGGGTATAAAATAAACTTTGAAAAAAGTGAACTGTTTCCAATTGGCAATATCGTATCTGCTTCAGACTTTAGTAATTTTCCATTTAAAATTGAAAATTACAAAATTTCCTATTTGGGCGTCACGATTACCCGAAAGCACAAAGACCTTTTTAAAGAGAACTTCTTGAATTTATCAGCTTATATCAAACAAATGCTCAAACAATGGTCACCACTCTCCATGTCCCTCGTTGGGCGAATAAATTCTATTAAAATGACCGTTTTACCGAAATTTTTGTACCTATTTCAGGCTCTACCAGTTTTCATTCCCAAAATTTTTTTTGATGATCTTGATTCAACAATCTCTTCTTATATTTGGAAGGGGAAAAGGGCCCGTCTTAACAGAGCCCATCTACAAAAGACGAAGGCCGCCGGTGGTCTGGCTTTGCCTAATCTCCGTTTTTATTATTGGGCTGCCAACATGCGGTGTCTCACATTCTGGTCTCACTTTCATAATCGTCCGGATCCTCCTGGCTGGGTGGCAATGGAGTTGAGATCAGAGGATGACGTATCCCTGGCTGCATTGATCGGCTCCTCTCTTCCACTCTCAACCAGATCTTTAAAAAATCCGGTGGTTAAACACTCAGTGAGGATCTGGTCTCAGTTCCGGAAGTTTTTCAAATTACACGACTTCTCACCATTTAGCCCAATATTATGTAATCATTTTTTCAAACCCTCACTCAATGACGCCGCCTTCAAAGAGTGGAGTCAGAGGGGAATAGCACGCTTCCAAGATTTGTTTATTGATAATAGTTTGGCATCATTCCAACAATTACGTAATAAATTTGCACTTTTAAATTCTAATTTCTTCCGTTATCTGCAAATTCGACATTTTATACTTTCTAAATTGCCCACCACACTAAGTTCCGACAGGAATATTGTTGACATTGTCCTCTCCTCAAATCCATACCAGAGGAGGCTTGTCTCTCTTTTTTACAGCATGCTGTTGGTTCTGAAGATGACGTCTATGGATAGGATCAGGGCGGCATGGGAAGAGGACCTAGGTGCCCCCTTTTCTGAGGAAACATGGTCATCCGTCTTAAAACAAGTCAATTCCTCATCTCTGTGTGCTCGTCATAATTTAATCCAATTCAAAGTGGTTCACAGAGTTCACATCTCCAAAACCAAACTGGCCAGCTTTTATCCTGACATCAGCCCACTCTGTACCAAGTGTAATATCTCAGACGGCTCACTCTTTCATATGTTTTGGACTTGTCCTAAACTTAGCAAATTCTGGACAGAGGTTTTTTATTCCCTCTCCCAGGTTTTGACAGTGAGGGTGGAGCCGAACCCCCTTGTTGGTTTATTCGGAGTCACAGGGGACGTTCGACTTTCTTCTGAACAGCGCCGCACCTTAGCGTTTGCCACCCTCCTGGCGCGGAGGTCTGTCCTCTTCAGGTGGAGGGATCCCTCTCCTCCCACGCACGCCGATTGGCTGGCAGCTTTAATGACATGCTTGAAAATTGAAAAGATCAGATACTCTCTCCATTATTCTAATGGGAGATTCCTGCGTGCCTGGGGACCTTTTTTTAAACATGTGTCAGTCCTCTCAGGCCCTTGACATTCCACAATTTGACTTCTTTTTTATGTTGTTTATTTTGTTGACATTGGTTATCCATAATCATTACTAAAGCTGAATATTTAATGGTCATGAATCTTATTGGCAGTGACGGGGTTTAATTTTATGGTTTATTTTATTTTTGTTTCTTTTTTTGTTTGTGTGTGTGTGCTGGATGTCAGTCCTGTGTTTCATTTCATTTTGTCTTTTTTGCACTGGAAATCTATGCACTATTATTGCAAAAAATAAATAAAGAGATTTTGATTTAAAAATGTTTGGAATAAAAATGTGGAATAAAAGTTGTCCCTTTGCTTGCAAAGTGTGTGTTTGTCAAATGTGGTTGCATGATTGCAGGTGAACCGTGCAGGCATTGGAAGTGCCGTTGATTACTTTGGTTCACTGAAAAATAAAAAACGCAGTGACGTTCCATTTATTTCGGAAGGTTCATGGCTGCGAGATAAATGGACTCTTCCTGATGCATCCAGAATATAAAAGACAACTTTTCCATCAATCATCCTAATGTGTGGCAGGAGTCAAATTCACAGATGTGTTTATGCAAATATGCTGGACAAACCTGTGTAGACAGCTGAGTTTTCAGCCTTCAAAAGGAAAGTGTCTTGTGACAGCATAAAAACCAACTTCTCTCTGGAGCATAACAGGATTGCCAGAAGAGTTGGAAGTGGCTATGGAGTGCCAAGCCTGGACGTCAGGGTAAGCAGATCACTTGTAAAGAACTTAATGTCATGGCTCTGCTGAGTTACCAGTTATTTCTACAACTCTAGTTTTTCTCTGATAGAGTGATTGGAACAGATACTTCTTTGTCACAAAATCATCCATAAAGTTGGTTCTGTTATGACTTTATCGGTTAACAGAAAACGTGACCAAATCTGCTGGGTCAAAAATTGGTGACTTGATTTTGGTGGCTTAGAAAGTTTGCCAATGAAATGCGCTTCATACCATTACCTCTTAACTTCTTGTGTGATTATGAGTGACAGCGACTTACGAGGCCATTGAAATAGGACTCATACAAATGCAACAATGGACAGTCAAAGGAGCTCAGCAGTGTCAAAACAAATCTGAAAACGCAAACCATTGTCTTGAACAAGTCAGGAAAGTTGCTTGGAGCCATTTCAAAGCATCTGCAGGTTCCAAAATCAACAGTGTAAGCAATTGTTCACAAGTACAAAGTGCATGGCACTTTATCACTACCATGATCAGGAAGAAAATACAAGCCATCACTTCCTGCTGAGAGAAAATTGGAAGAGTCGAGTAAGAATCACCAAAAAGCAGATCTGTCAAGAATTAGAAGCTGCTGGAATCCAGCTGTCAGTGTCCATAATCAAGCGTGCTTTTGTATCGCCATGTGAGTCAAGCCAGTTTTCTTGGTGCATATCCTTGTGAGGGCATCTCAAAGAGCATGTTTCTGTTGCAGGCCGTGGAGGAAGAAGACGACAAGCGGGACGAGTGGGAGGAGAGTTGTCCAGGAATGTCCCCGTTGCTTGGGACGGAGGAGGAGCCAGCGGCGGGAAGGGGAAGGCGGCGGGAGGAGGAGGTGCGACTCACTCTCTCGCCAGTGGAGTCCAGAGCGGCCCCCTCGCGAATGTGCCGCCGAGGGTTCGGCTTGACTGATGAGGCACAACTCGAGTGACACCTGATTGGTTGCCCGACGGAGGATACGCCCGGCGCCCAGGATGAGTGGAGTCGTTTGCGAAGGCTGGCTCCGAAAATCACCGCCGGAGAAAAAGCTTCGGCGTTATGTGAGTAACAGCCTGAAGGACATACTTTTGCTTCCCTTTATCTCCAGTGAGGAACCAACAAACGTCCACTTTTCCTTTTACTTTCACATGAAAACTGAACTAATCTTATCATGCATGCTGCTATGATAAGAAGGAACTTTGCACACATACACACACTGCATATCTGGCATACCTGTCCAATGAGTCGTGTTAATCTCCATCCTTGTTGTGACCACAAGTCACACTTTGTTTTTATGTTACGGCTGTTTAGAGAGAGGGAGAGACCACTAAACTGGAGAAGTTTTCGAAAAAGAAATGATTTGTTCATTTCAGCCTGAAAAACTGCTCTTTGATGTGAATGGTTGTTTGTCTACATCTACAAATAAGTATAAGTGCTGTCGAAAATGGATGGCGACTTGGTTAACCATTGGCGAACAAGTCAGTGTGTTTTCATCACACTGTCTGGCCAGCTGCGTGTCCATTGTCAACGCGCGCACAACAAGAGCCTTGTTGTGCCCCTGCAGCAGCAAAAGTGTGTGTTCATGTGCAGATTTGGGCGAAAGTTCGAGCGGCGTACTTCATCACACACTCCCTCTGTGTGCGTATTATGTAATCCATTCTAATCACTCTCAGCTGGGCCTTCTTGAAAGATTTGGAAAGACTTGCTTCCAAACAGAACACACGTGGAAGACCCCGCAGATCGGATCCCTGCAATGGTTCCGAAATTACCGCATTGATGGGATGTCACGTGGACGGCCCTGGTGAGATGCGACAGGAAGAGGAGGAACAGACATCTAAATAAGCAAGGGTGGAAGGCGGGAAGTGGTTGTTGTTTGGTTTGGAGAGTGGCTGGGAAGGAAGTGCTCGTTGGATCCATTGTGTCCACTTCCTGTCGGAATGAGGTGGGGTCAAGAGAGAAAATAAAAGCAAGCGGAAGGAGGGTTCGAGAAAGTGTTTGGTTGCATCTCTCGCTCAAAACTCAACTTCTTTTCAGGTAGACTCTAAGGCGCTTGAGCACAAAGCCAAGCTCTCTTCCTGTCCAGCTACTTCCTCTTCTTGCACTTGGCAGGATTTGGGCTTGTTTATGAATGGACTAATGCTGCATTCGAGGATGGTCGGAAGTCGGTTTTATCCCAGTTGGCTTTTCCCAGTTCCGACCTGAAAGCGTTCCAGGCGAAAGTAAACAACCAAAATGGTGGATAGTGATAAATTGTTTTTTATTTTAGTCCTCAAAACACATTTTGACCTCCAGCAAACTTGACTTCTCGCAATTTTGCCTCATTTATTGCATTTATCTTATAGCATAAGCATTTCATACACTTCAGTAGTTCACCGCATAATTTCATGCAGCGGCATACGGTCACGTACGTTGTGTTACGTGATGTGTCGAATAGGAATGAAGAAAGCTATCTAGTTTTATACTCAATTAAATTGTGTTTTACCATTCCCAGCCTGTGTTTCCAAAGGGGTTGCCATTGGAGAGTGATGTCATATCGATGAAAATTGGGAGTAAACATTTTAAACCTACATAGAATATATTGTTTTTGGTAACAATCTGTTTCCCAAATTTATTTGTGTTCAAAGTAAATGGGTCAATGAGAGGCATTAACTTTATCGGTTATTAAGGGCACTGCCACATCAAATATGGTGGACACGCTCACGACCAGACAAGTACTCAAAGTTGAGTCTGTGTACATGTCCTTGCTTAAATAATGATTGCCTTTTTCAATGGTATAGTTTCAAGATGGGGTCTACTCTTTAAATGTCTTACCAATATGGTTTACAGTTAACATTTTGACCAGCTATTGGTGAACTAAACCTTTAAGCAAGGTAACCAGTGTGGCTAAACAACTCACGCAGCTAGCTTATCTGCGTTTCACAGATAAAAGATAAATATTGTAGCTATATTAACGTTTGGTGCTTTCTCTGTGACACGCCCATATAATGTGCCAATCTGAGATGCAGTTGGGGAAATCACACACACTCAAGTTATTGAGTTGTGTGTGAAACTACTCGATACAGGACAGCATGTCAAACACGAGCGCGACAAATAAATTGTCGCTGTGTCTTCTGCAGGCGTGGAAGAGGCGCTGGTTCGTGCTGCGCAGCGGCCGTCTGAGCGGGGAGCCGAACGTTCTGCAGTATTACAAAAATCCGCATTCCAGACGGCCCATCAGAACCATCAACTTGAACCTCTGTGAGCAGGTACGCAACACACACACACACACACACCTCATACATAATAAAGCCAGAAGAGATGGTTGAGGTCTTCCTCTCCTCCTTCAGGTGGACGCCGGGCTGTCGTTCACCAAGAAGGAATTAGAGAAGAGTTTCGTGTTCGACCTGAAGACAGAGGAGAGGACGTGGTACCTGGTGGCCGAGTCGGAGGACGACATGAACCGCTGGGTGGCGTCCATATGCCTGCTGTGTGGCTTCAACCCAACCGAACAGGGTCGGGTAGATTAAGATTCATTTCCACGCATTACAATTTTTAGTCAGCTCGTTTTGTTTTGTTTTTAATTTCCTAGCATCATGGCTACAAGACCTTTGGAAAAGAATTTGGGAAGATGTAACCACAGTCCTTTGCTTTTGTGGCGTATTAAAGGCTTTACTGTTTAGGGGTCCGGGTGAGCCCACACATTAATGTATTCATGTCAATAACAGCATCATAAACATGCGATAACACCTTTCTTTTTTCAAAATTAAATTGCAGTTACTTTTTTTTACCTTGGCTCAGTAAAAGTTAGCAAACCATCCTGATTTGAGCAACAGTTTAACATAACGCTCACATTTTTTGCACTTGCAGTAACTGACACCCCTCCCGTTGCCATGGGAACAGCATCCGCCCCGCCCCCTTATGACCCAGTGAGATTGCGCCCCCTGGAGGCCGACATTTGTCATGTACAGGAGGATTACCTGTGGCTGGCGCAATGCCGGACTCCTGTCAGGTAAACAGCAGGAAGCCCCACATACCATGTGACACCGTTGCCGTGGTGATAGTCATGTCAGGGTCTATGCTGCCCCCTGTTGGGTGTGACCACTCAATGCACTTGTTAATTTTGTTCTCGCAGGCCTCCTGAAGGTTCCTCACCCTCTCTTGAAAGTGACAATGGTGACCACCTCTTCCCTCCTCTCTCCTCCACGTCCTCATCCTCTTCTTCCTCACCTTCTACGCTTCCCATCAGCCTCCCCCGTCCTACCTCCAACTCCCGGACGGCGCCATGGACGGCCGCCCCCCTTTCGGGCACCCTCAGCCAGTCTCTGGACTCCAGCGTGACTCTGTCCCTCCACAGAGGTGGGAAGCTTCGATGTCACCCCTCCCCTCACCCCAGGAAACACTCTCTGGATTTCCACCTGCGTCCCGTGGTCATCCCCATCAATGACGCCGCTCCCCCCAGCGGCTACCAGGTCCCCCGCTCAGCATCTGGACCTCAGCCTGAACCCGCTGCCCGCCCCTCCTCCACGCCGAGCATGGCGCCCCTAAGCCAGGCAGAGCTCTGCGCCTCCACGCCAACCCCGCCGCCACGCCCACCCAAGCCTGTCGCCATCGCAGCACAAGGGGAGAGTCCCGTGGGGGGAAACTCCCCTGGGCGCTCATTCCCAGGTGAGGTATCCCAAAACTTTGACGTTATTATTTTTTGTGCTGCGGTAGGGCTGAACGATTTTGACAAATAATTTAATTGCGTTTTATTTCCCCCTCAATATTGCAATTTAGCATTACACTGACTGCAAAAAAAAAGTGGTATCGGACATCCCCTCGTATTTATATTAATTACACTTTATAAAACCATAGTCTCTATTATGGTTTAATATGTTTTTACACATGACATTAATGACAGTGCCATTTGCCGTTCCTCAGGTTGCGAGTCGCTTTCTGCCACTCGTTCGCTGTCTGACCGAGCGAGCATGTTTGACTTCAGCGACAGCTTCAACAGCTACTTTGTAAGTTTGGAAGCAACAGAAATGGTCGCTTTTCTTTCACCATCAGCAGACAGATACCAGTATTAATTTCCAATTCAATATCAGTTCAATAAAGGCATGGTACCGCTGGGCAGCGTTTGCTCCGAAGACGATGACGTGGATCAAAACTACGTTCCCATGAGCGCCGCCACCACCGAGCCACCACTTGCAACACGGTTCGTTTTTATCAACATGCCCAAGTCTTATTTTTGCGTCTAACGTGTTTAGATGTTAATCCTCCTCTTATGTTGTGGGTCAAATTGACCCATTTGGAAAATCTAAGGGGAAAAAAAAGTTAAACTTGGCCTTCGTTTTTTTTTTTTTTTTTTTTTTTTTTTTTTAAACATTGCATTGTGTTATGTGATATTATTTTGATGATTAAACAGAATGGGTCACATTGACCCACAAACATTGTTGAGAAACAAACACAAGAGGAAGGCTAATATAATATATATTATAATATTTTCATCCTCACAGACCCTCTGAGACATCGGTTCATCGCCAGGAGCCCAAGTACGTCCCAATGACCCCCGTCACCGCTCGGCCTCCCGCCTCGGCAGATCTGCCGTCTTTTGGGAGGCAGGTCCCGCCGCCCGCTCACATGGGCATCCGGAATGCCCCGTTGACGCCCGTCACGCCCCCTGCCCCTCCCCTCCGTAGGAGTGTGGCCGGTGGAGGGGAGCGGGTGGCCTTGCCGCCTCCCATCCACCGCGATCTCAAGCCGAGGCGCAGCGGTGAGGACGCAAACTACAGTCTGTTACTTTTAATTTTAGGGCTTTTACTGTAGTATTCTAATGCCCTCTCATATGGGAAAGGAGATCCATAGTCACTGATGGATTGTTTAGTAAATTAAGCTACTCACTTAGGTCATAGCACCAACACACTATTTTTATATATATTTTTGTGTTAAATGTGTTTCAAATTGTGCTTCAATAACTTTAATGAGTTCAAAGGATCTTGTTTTCTCTGTGCATCTGACAGGGAAACCAGCTCCTCTGAATCTCCCTCCAGTGCAACAAGAATGGCAGGAAGTCCCGCCCCCTGTGCGCTCACCTGTCACTCGAACCTTCACAAGAGAGTATGTGCCTGTTGTGTCTTCCAAAACCATGAAAATTGCCAGTAGATAAGTTCAATAGTTTAAATGGTAATCAAAGCACCTTAAGTGTGCCCTCTTGTGGCAGCTTAGGGTGTTACAGTAAGCTCACCTCACAGCTATGTGGCGCTAATGTATTTTGCCAGTTGTTATTAATATCCTTGTGTGTATTTCAGCCCATCCAGTCGCGATTCAGCCAGGCCACCCTCCTCCCACAGTTCGTCCCCCTCCTCCGACTCGGATGATCCTGATGACAGCTATGTTGCCATGACGACCAGCAGCCTCAGCTTCAGCGCGGGAGAGCCTGTAAATAACTCCTTCCTCCATCTCCTCCTCATAATGAATTCCTCCCCCCTTTTTCACATCCTCATTTTTTTCCCCTTCCTGCGTGTGCACAGTCTCTGAGGCTCATGCTGCATCGGGCATCCGAGGGCGGGGCCAGCAGTCCATTGGCCTGCCGAGCCAGAGGCAATAAGCAGGTGGAGTACCTGGACTTGGACCTCCACACGGTGCCATCAACACCAACAAGACAGGTAACAGTGCTGAGAGATGTAGCTTGGGGTCCGAAAAATTATTTGCAATAACTTCATAAGAATATGACTTTCCATTCCAACAACAAAAGTAGTTCTTGTAAAGATGTTGTGTTGGAACGCTGCAGAAACGCTGCCCGGACGACATCGACGGCAGAGGCGACAAACCGCCCGAGGGCGCGGAAGAGCGCGCCCGTGGCGAGCGAGTGGACTACGTGGTGGTGGACCCCAAGAGGACCAAGGCCCTGAGGAACACCAGAGAGGCGTGGCATGATGGGAGGATGTCCACGGAGAAGTGTAAAGAACACAGCTGAGAATGAAGAGAAAAAGATTTACTCGAATGGCCAGTCATGAATGGGAAAAGGAAGTCAAATCTGAAGCCCTTTAGGACAGTTAGATGATGAAGAAGACGTTTTTAGGATCACCTGAGAAGAGTCACACTAAATTGATTTTGTGTGCACATTATGTAATTTGCAACTTTTTGTGAACAAAACGTGATTGAATAAATAATCCATCCATGGTCGGCAGCCAACCACAGGACACATGGATAACTAATACTTCGCCGAATTTATTTATTTATTTATTTATTTTTAGTCCGTCATCATTTAGAATCTTGTTTAATTCAATTTGCCATTTTATTTACATGCAACATCTACAAAAGGCTAACATCCCAAGTTCAAGAGTTGTTTTAATCCAAGCACTCGCCAATAACTTTGCTTTACAAGCCTTTGGTTCAAACAGCTCAAACATTCTGACCAAAGCGTTTTGGTCTCAATGTCTCTCGAGAGCTCCCAAACAAACAACATCAAGTGCGATGAAGGGAGGCAACCTCATTATGTCTGCAAGTCAAGCATGCAAATGACCCTGGAGAACACGACCATATCATGTCTGGCGCTTTTCTTGCTACCTTTTCTTTCTAGAACACAGTAGACTAAAAGTAGGTTCAAAACAATCAGATGGTTTTTGATTAGAGATTTGTTTCTTCATGCGTATGTGATGCAAATTTGTATGAACGAAGCCCTGGACAGCATCTCGAAGATGTTTGTGTGTACAAGAAGCGATTTAATCCAAACAGGAGATGAATACCCGATAAGGAAATTAAGGGAAAGGGCGCAGCTCAAATAAACTCCGCCAATGCACCGGCTCGCTCTCAGACCGAGGACGACCAAGCGGAGGATGTTCTTGAAGGACTTACTGGATCCCCTCTGAAGTGAAGGATTTCATCCAAGTTCAAAAGAAGATTTGGAGTGTTGGAGACGTGTGACACATCATGAAGGAGTTGGAGCAAACCAAGGACAGCGCCCCGAATGGAGCTTTTGACCAGGCCTGGCCCCTCAAACCTGCCACACGTCTCTGCATTAACACATTGGACTTCACGGATCTCTGGGATGAGGAAGACCTGGAAGCAGATGGCACAGAAGAAATAGCAACCAAGTTGGGAAACAACTTGGCACCTCCGCCACCCCCTCCGCTAAACCCCCAAATCTTCATCGACTCCCCCAAGAGAGCTTCCATGAAAAGTGCAACCCTGAAGCTCCACTGGCGGGCACTCCAGAGTGTGGCCCCGCTTCCCAGGAAGACTCGCTTTGGGATACAGACCATCTGGACCGCACTGGAACCAGTCCACTTGGATACCGCGCGACTCCAGTTCCTGTTCGAATGGAAGGGCAAGAGCACTTGCTTGGGCGTTTCTTGTGGACAGCGGGTAAGCATCGTCTCCGAAAAGTCAACTGAAGCCATGTCCTTGCTTAGCTGCTTGTTTTCAACCCAGAAACAAGCCTCAGTCTCAGTGTTGGGGATGAAAAGGAGTAACAACGTCACCATCACCCTGAGCGGCCTGCCTCCCCCCCACCTCCTCCCGCCTGCTATATACAGCATGGACGGCAGCGTCCTGGACCGCGAGGACATCCAGGTGCGGCTCGTTCAGTTCTTCACTGATTCAGAGTCCCAACTAGTGTTAATTTCTTTCACGAAAACTAAACAAAAATATTCCCGTCAACACTCATTTTGGACTAGAAACTGGACTAGACTGTATTAAAACCCTCATTAATAAACAATAACTGGAACTAAATCATGCATTTCCGTCAACTAGACGAAAATGTACTTCACTTCATAAAAACTGGACTAAAATCTATGGACGTTTTAGTTCATGACAGAGACGAGACATAAATGATGATTTTGTAAAATCCTGTCTCTGCTAATCTGTCACTGTGACACACAGTGACACACCCCTTTTCAAATCAGCAGCTAGCACGTGCAACATGCAAAAACACATGGAACAGACAAAAAAGTTAGTTATAAAGGTTAAAGTTATAGTTAGAACATAATAATCCAGCGGCTATAACGTTACAATAGCAATATTAATCCAACCACTAACTAATGCTGGCTAACTTACTAGCTTGTAGCATGGAGCCATAGTAACCACTTTTATGGGAAATAGTTTAGATCCGAAATGCTCAACATTATCTGTTGACAAAAAAAAAAAATATATATATATATATATATATATACACACCTGTATATATAGGAGTTAAATGATTGTCCTGACTAAAACTAGATTAAAGCGTTGCCAGTTTTTGTTGACTAAAACTAGATAAATAAAATTAGGTTTTCTTCAACTAAAATAACGATTAAAATGCTAGATTTATAGTCGACTAATGGACTAAGTAAAAATGGGATGATGTCGACTAACTAGGTTAACTAACAAGCTGGACTAAAACTGAGACTGAATTTTAAAATGTCTGATAAAATTAACTCTACTCCCAACATTGTCATTTTCCTTGAGGCTTTGCTCTGCTTTGCAGCGGATTCAAACGCTTATCCCGACGGAGGAGGAGCTTTGTCTGATCAAGGAGGCCAAAGCCCAGAACCCAAACTCCCATCTGGCCCCGGCTGAGCTCTGCCTACTGGCTTTGGGGGAGATCCCTCACCTGTGCTTGAGGCTTCAGCTGTGGGCCTTCGTGTTAGATTACGACTCCTTAGAGCAGGTGGGTGACAAGCACACTATGATTTCTTTTGCCTCCTTGAATCACAACATCGCCCTACACTCGACGTTGTTAGGAGATCGCCAAGCCTCTCTTCTACCTGAAGCAGGCCATGGAGCAACTGGTAGCCAGCCAGACCTTCCGACACGTTCTAGCTACTGTGTTAGCCATCGGTAACTTTCTCAATGGAAGTAAGGTGAGTGTGATACATGAGAAGGCAGTCAGGCAGGCAGCAACCTGCTCGTGTTCCCTTCTTCTGACCTTCAATTGCCGTCCGTCGCACCCCAGGCCCGCGGTTTCGAGTTGAGCTACCTGGGCAAGCTCTCTCAAGTGCGGGACACCCGTTCTCGCCAACCTCTCCTACATCACGTCTGCGTGCTTCTCCACCAGCTCTACCCGCAATCCTCCGACCTCTACTCGGACCTGACGACAGTGAGCAAAGCTGGCAAGGTGCTGTTGCGTGTCAGTATCCCACAGAGGTGGCAAATCCAGGTCCAGAAAGTAAAACACCCTGCCACAGTTTGGCTTTAGCCCCTGATGCTACCTAGCTAGCTAGCTGAGCTCTATAGCAGATAAACGAGCACCATGGGAGCTAGCTAGAGCTAGCTAGCTAGAACCTGGGGCTCAAGCCAAACTGGCAGGGTTTTGACTTTCTGGACCTGGATTTGCCACCTCTGGTGTTCCAAACAAATTCATCTTTCAAAAGTTGAAAACTGGTCCTGCGTGTGTTTACAGTGTGACTACTCGCTGGTCCTAGCCAACCTCGACCACCTCGAAGCCATGTCCAAGGGATCATGGGAGCAGATGAAGATTTTGGATAAAGCGGAAGATTTGAAATGGGTCAAAGGGAAGGAAACGAGGCGCCTTGTTGGAGGAGGGGAAAGTGTAGGGCTTGACGGCGAGCTCCGACACAGGCTGCCAAATCTTCTGAAAGAGTGTGAGGACAGAACCAAGGTCCTGAGAGCCGTACATCGTCGGGTTATCAACAGGTTGTTTTGAAGCTGTGTGCAAATCACTCTAGTATAGACTGCCCTCTATTGACAACAAATATATTTTCCCAGGTTCCACTCATTCCTCCTGTTTCTGGGCTACTCCAGAACAATCACACGAGAAACCAGAGCCGAGAACTTCTGCAAAACCATAAGTAACTTCTCCCTAGAGTTCCGAGCTGCTTGGCAGACTCTCCTCCTTCAGAAAGAGCGTGCTGCTAAAAGCCCGGCTCCGAACACTCCCACAAGAAAGGCCAAAGGTCAGCCATCTCAAGCAAAGGTACAGTAAACGAAGTATGCTGATGAGCAATTATTCAAGCTTTGGCTCACTGGGCCTGTGTTGGTCACATGCCCAGTGAGCCCAGATTGATATTGTGATTCACTCAAGGGAGTTCTCCACAAGATCAATCTGGGGCTGCTCAACTGTGATTTGCTCGGGGAAGGTGGGACATTCTGGACAATACTTCGAGCTGATTGGACGAAACTTTTGCTTTGGCCAATCACGGCAACGGATGGGAATGTCTTATGGAAAAAAACAAAACAAAAACAAAAAGCACTAACATCTTTACCAGATAAAAATGCACAAAGTGTCTCTCGCTGTTCTTCAAAAAGGAAACTGAGTAATTCTGCAAGAACACAATTAATAGTGTCACCATGTTAGGTTTGTTTGATTCTCATGGGCTCGGCACTCTCGTCACAGCTGTATATTAGGGGTGGGACAAAAAAACGATTCGACCGAACCATCGGTCGTCAAGGGGAGCTAAACGGCCGTATCGGTAGCAGACTTGTCAACCGATACAAAATCCGCCGGGAATCCTTAGATACATTGCTTGTAAAGCTGTGGACCGGATATCGCGTTGCTGTGAATCGATTGCGAGTGAGGCTTTATGGTTTTCATAACAATAGCAAGAGTTCTGCACCGTGCTCTACTTGTTTTGTTTACATTTCAGTAGCAGCACTATTCAAGCTACTTCCGTGTTTACAGAGAGCTAGCAAAGTAGCGCTCAGAGACGCTTCATTCCCCTGATGTTGTAAACATAATGCAAAGACGTTACGCACCTTTTTCTGGGGGGGACGGGGGTCCCGCCTACCGTCAACGCCGTGCTCGCGACATGGCGCGCGCGCGCGCACAACGAGTGACAACATGCAACAGTGGAGACAGTTAGCAGAAGCCGGTGCCGTACATCTCGGTATTTCCCATGGCTATCGAGCCTCTCGGTGCACTTGTATGTCCCGGGCCGGCGTTGGTACTGCGCGCGAGCCAAAAAGATTAACTCCCGTGACGATCCAATGCATGGATTCAAACGACACAGGTATGCCCCACAGCCAACACACCAGCTAAGCTAAAAGCACACTGCAAGTATCTCATTTCTCGGTTTGTGGCTCCCTGTCAATGTCTACAACTAGCATGAGCAGCAGATAGGAGAAATGAGACGTGCCCGCGATTACGTCATCAAGCTCAAAATGAACGAAAAAACAAAATATAAACAGTAGTGATTCTGTGGTCATCATCGTGTCTCAGATTAAAAAAACAAAAAAGATGTCATACATTAACCAAAAATGAATGTGATGGCAAAGAAAAACAAAAATTGTTAAAAACAAAAATTGTTGATAAAAAAGGGAAGGGCACTTTTGGAAATATTTTTGGATATATTAAGTTGTTAAAATGTGTTTGATAGATTTATTGTTCCATAAGGTGGCTTCATATTTCTTTGGCTGGACGGTAGAGGTTTATTTCATGTCTTAAATTTATGTTTCTGGAATACTTCACAATGTGGACATATTCTGTTTAATTGTGTTGGTGTGTTTTTAAAGGTTAAATATTTAGATTTCAAATTGAATTATCAGCCTTTTGTTTTCCTGATCCTGATTTTGAATTAAAAACAAAACAAAACAAAAAAACAATTATAACTGTCAATAACAACTAATAAATATTTAAACTGATACATTTTTCAGTCATATCGCCCAGACCTTTGTTCCGGTCCATTTAAATAATTGATTCAATATATACAAATATAGAAGACATTGTTGTTGTTCTTTTTTTACACATTTGTAGATACTGTAAAAATTTGTGGTGTTTTAAGATTGTTTACAAGCAACAAATGTCACTGTCAGTTTTGAATATTGAAATTAATCGTATCGAATCGAAAATTGTATTGTTCCCAAACTTAATCGAACCGTATCGAACCGTTCTGTTCTGAAAGATAATCGTTTTTCAATCGAATCGCAACTTGTGTATCGAGATACATATCGAATCGGCCTCATGCCAGAAATTCCCACCCCTACTGTATATCCCGCCCCCAAAAACAATGTTGCTTTGTGATTGGGCCAAACCAGCAGTGGTGAAAATCAGCGAGCTCAGTACAAGATGGGCTTTCGGGAGTTTGTGAACTCACAAATACTGCGAGAATTCATCATGGAGCGCAATGTTACTGTGTTGGGCCACTAGGACATTGAGCAACACTGTATGCTGGAGGAGGTGCTGAGAACACCCGAGTCCACCGTCAGGCTGGATGCGACTCTGCCTCTGCACCGCAGGAGGATGCCAAATATCCGAGGTGAGGCTGTGAAGAGTCATTGATTCATTAATTTCATTTTCAATCAACAATACTAAATCCATTTTTCTATCCATGCCAGGTCCAGTCTTGACAAAATGGAAGCGTTGAACCTGCTGATGAAAAGCTAATCCCGTTTGTCACATTTGGATGACAACGAAACACACCAGGAATTTTCTGAACTTGTTTTTTTGCAACCTCTTTCTGGAACGTCATCAGGATTACTTAAAATATATTTTTTCCAACAAGTGACAGATTTTATGTAGCCTACCTTGACACTCACAAGCAACAAACCAGAAAAGTGATCTTTTGTGTGTTCTTTTGGTTTCTTTTGGTTCTATCATGTGCAGTTCATTGATGCATCTATTGAGTCAAGTGCTATAGACTGTTGGATAAGGTTGATAATTGAGCAAGTTGTGATTTTGTTTCAGTGTAAAAAAAAAAAAAAAAAATGTTGCTATTTAACATGATTTGTATATATAAAAAAAAAAACATTGTTTCCAGTTTTGTTTACAACTCCTGATGTTTGGTTGCAAATCTATTTTGCAGTGGAATCGAAATATGGCCGATAAGTGTTCTTTGTTTATGTTTTAAAAACATATCCTACGACATATCCACTTTTGACCACAAGGCGGCTCGAGCCACCACCGGAAGTGTTTTAAAGAGCCCAAAAACATTAACCAATGCATGGCCCGCAACACAACTGGCTCCTCAGCGGTTCCAAAAAAAAAAAGGTTCCCCACCCCCTCGCGTCAGAGGTGGAGTTTGACATTGGGGTCCAAAACAAACGTTGTAGGTGCAATAGAGACGAGCAGTAGAGCTGGCCGGTGCGAATAATGAAGTAGCAGAGGAGGTGCCATACAGGTAAGGACATGTCTACATTTGGAAAGTTCAGTCATGTTATTATTTATTTATTTATTTATTTATGTATTATATTTATTTTATGCCAAAAGCATTACTCTGCTTCTTGGATCCTTTTCAAGCTGCTATAATTATAGTTGCTTGCACTCCGTTTACCATTTACATAATGTATAGATAATATAATAGTTTGTTCTAGGTATACTGCATATGAGTATTTACGGTTTGTTATTCCGTTATGGAAAGACTGGGATTGCATTTTCTCTCAAGACTTTTTTTGTCTAACTGTGTTCTGTTTGTGGATCCAAATGATAGTTGCTTGGAAGTAAGTGGCAGTTGTTGAGGACTCTGTCATTATTAAGGTGAAAAGAAGTACTGTGAAAAGGATTCCGCTGAGCTTCCCATCTGAACAAAGCCACTTTGTGGCGTGACACTTAACATTCCTTCTCTGCTGTGTAGTCAGTAGCTTTTTGATTTGAGCTGTCCTATGCCAGGCACTATTAAACCTGTTGTTGTCGCAGTTCTATTGTAGCATGTCAGCCATTGGAGAGCAGACCTCCACCAAGGAGAAGTTTTGGGGGACAGAGGGGAATTAATGTATTTTCATCTTTTCATTCTGGAGTCTGGACAGGGGGGCTGTGGGAAGGAGGTGAGGGACTCGAATCACATGACTTTGAAATGAGTTTGATAATTAATTTTTAAGGTATGATATAACAGTAAGTATCAATATGGCAATGAAGCTTCGTGTATTTCAGTTTCATTTGGCACTGGCAAATTACTTTTAGACTTATTCCATATGATTAAATGTGGCTTGAAACATTGCCTTTACTGTAATACAGGTTGAATTGTTCCCTGAGACAAGCCAGAGCATGTAAAGTCTAATTACAAAGTGCCCCGGTCGAAGGAACTCATTGTGAGAGGTCTCATTCAGGTGCCATGACAATGATGGAGCAACTTTTTCCTGTCAGGGCTAAAGTTTGCGTTCAATGTTGTGTACTGGATCAAAATAAAATATCAATATTGCAATGAATCTCTGAGCGGCACAAATATCAATACTGCAGTGAATTTGCTGACACTAGCCTCGCTACTGACACTTTTTTCCCCCCTCTACACAGCTTCTGTTGAAATGCTCAAACCTGAAATCCGCAAGCATCAGATTACCCAGACGATGCCGCTTCATGTCAAAATGAAGAACGGCCACCTCTTTTGAGGGCTGAAACTGACGCTTTAACCGTCAACTTGTTCTGATGGGAAGAGCAATGATGAAGTCAAAAGGTCAAAGCCTGGCTTTGCTTCCTTTCCTGCTTCTCGGAGTGACTTGCAACGCTTCCCTTGTAAAAGTCAATCGAGCGTTAAAGGTGAGACGGGGTCAGTCGGCCTATCTCCGGGAAGGTGACCTGCAGTTCCTCATCCCGATTCAAAAGGATGCATGCAAAGTGGAAGTGGTGTTAAATGAGCCCATAACTCAACGAGTGGGGAAATTCCTGCCTCAGGTAAACGAAACTTATTTTTTTTTGCTACAGTCTCGTGGGTTCTGTGCGGATAAAAAAAATTGCAGGATCTCTGTGTAAAAGACATTTATTTCTTGTTTTGCAGGTGTTTAACTGCCATTATCGAGAAAATGTGGTCAAGTATGTCCATAATGGTTCTCCACTATTAACAGAGGACACGATTAAGCTTCGGCTGTATAGGTACATCACTTTAACACTTGCATTGTTCCTCTGGTATATTGTGATTCACCTATTATGGTCCATTTCTATTATTCGATTATTTTGTGGTTTGCACTTTATAACATCTGTCCTTTGTTTGAAACAGGTTCACTGAGACTGACACATCCATTGAGGTTTTTTCTCTCCACGTTGACATCGTGCATCCCGACTGCAGTATTATCAAGCTTGGACCCAAATTTTTGCAAGTTCCATTATTTGGCATCTCTGCTGATGTTGATGGCAATGTGCTGTCCTTCCATTATGAAAGGCGGTCCAGCTTAGAGTGTAGCATCCATTTCAATACGCATGACACTCACCTGCCAGCTCATGGGCAACTAGTTACTGGAAAGCCAGAGGAAGCCATCAAAAGAGGGGACGAGCCAATGCGCTACGTTGAGGGTAATGGCGCTCATGCTCAAAACCTTCCCTGCCATGTTTCTCCAAACTAATGTGAACTAACATTTTCCAGAAGATCCAGCTAGATGTCATTCGGATGTTTGCCTGAGGGGTGTGAAGCCCGTCAGGTTCTTCAAAGTTCCCTGTAATGACTTCCTGGTGATGGGGCTGAAATACCAGCACATGACTCCTCCATCTCCTGACATTGATTACATTGCAATCAAGCTTGACCTCAAAGACACGAGGAGTGGCAACATACATCAGGTCATTTGACTTTATTGTGTTTGTCGTTTTGTAGCAGAGATGCGCTAAATTTAGGAAAAAAATGTGATACAGATACGACGGCGTATTAGGACCACGTAGAAATATATATAGTTTTTTAGAGGGCGGGGGCAATATGACGAGGAAAAAAATGACGAGAAAAAGTGGCAAATTTGCCACTTTGTAAACTGGCAACTATGATATTGTTAATCTCTGCTAAAGCAATTAGTATTTCCTTGTTTGAAAACCTGACTGAAAAGTACATTTTAAGGAGTTCTTCCATCGTAGACATTTTGCAAACTGTGACTTGTGTAGCGTGACAAATGCGTTTCCTTTCTGCCGGCACCACACTTGACACAAACAGCCGCGTGACGGAAAAAAAAAAAAAGTGGCAAATTTGTCACTTTTTCTCGTCATATTAAAAAGTGGCAAATTTGCCACTTTTTTTCTCATCATATTGCCCCCCCCCTAAAAAATATATTTCTACGTGGTCCTAATATGCAGTCGTATGCAGAAATCGAATATATGTAGAATAGGAAAAAAATACTCAAAAAAAACAGCTGGTGCTGTTTTTCAGAATTTCTTTTCCCTCTTTTTTTTTTTTTTTATATTTTTCCTCTATTTTTCCTGAATATTTTTTTCTGTTTTTCTGAATATTTTTTTTCCTGTTTTTGAAAATGTTTTTTTATAACAGAAAAAAAAATCAGTCAAACAGAAAAAAAATATTCTGAAAAAATAGAAAAAATACACAAAAAAACAAAGCCCCCCAACACATTTCCGTATGACGCCAGTTTCACTTTGTTATATGAAATTTAGCAGGCATGTCAATAATGTTGATTTTAATGTTGATAATGATGAATGTTGATTTTTCTTCCTGAAGTCCGAACAGATTTGGATTCCGGTGCAGATTACAGGTGCGCTGTCAAATCAGCCCCCCGCGGCGTCATTTATGTCGACGTTCATCTTGGAGGTGGATCAGTTCATCCTCACCCCGCTATCGACTGCCACGTTAGACGGCGAGGATGAGGAAACGCCGCAAGAGAGGCTGATTTTTAACATCACCAAAGCACCTTTAGATGGCTTCGTTGCTCACCTTTCCGACCAAACTCGCCGAGTCAATTCCTTCACATGGTTGGATTTAAATAGCATGCTCATTGCGTATCAGCCCCCGAACTCCTCTCATACGCTACGCAGACACTTTGAGGTTGTTTTTTCTTTGCAAATGTACTGTATGAAATGTGGTGGCGGAATTAAAAATCTTTCTGTGCAGATGGAAATCGAGGTTCATGATTTTTTCTTCGAAAAGAGCTCACCAATCACCGTGCACGTGTCCATAAGGAATGCTGACACCAATGCGCCAATGCGAGTTTCCTGGAACATGGGTATGGTTAGTTTAGTGAATTATATATTACCATTTTCGTATTCAGTGACGTCACTTAATTAAAACTGTACTATAGCAATTCTCTGGATTTATTTGAGCAAATGCACAATTTATCATCCAGGTCTCAGCCTGTTGGAAGGACAATCGCGCCCAATAACATGGGAGCAGCTCCAGATCGTGGACAATGACAACATAGACGCTGTCCGTATCATCACCGTGGACGGCCTTCTGCATGGAAGACTGACTGTCAAAGGTGTCATGGTTATGTTCCAATCATTTTCTAGTATTACAAAATTGCTGTATTTCTGCATTTTTATCTTTCGTAAATGGGAAATTTTTAAGCAAAATTTGCCTTAAAAAAAGAAAAAGGGAAAAAAGGATGCTGCAATATAATCACCAAATATATTGGCACATTGTGTTTAAAACATTCACTGCCAGCCCAGCAAAAATGCATTATTTGACGTCTTTTTCCGTCAATGGCAGTCAATGAGTTAAGGACCTTTTAGTCACTGCACTAAGGGGATTCAAGTGCTGAAATCTCTACAAATCACAGTTAACAAGCTGTGTTTGGTATCTCTAGGTGGAAAGGGCTTCATGTTTACCGTCAAGGACATTAAAGCTGGGATCGTTTTCTATCACCACGACGACAGCGACTCCACCGGTGACTTCATCGTCTTCCGCATCACTGATGGTCACCACCAGACCCGCCACAAATTCCCCATAAAGATCCTCCCGAAAGACGATAGCCCCCCATTCCTTATTGCCAACTTGTTGCTCGACGTGTCCCAGGGTCAGACGACTCTGCTAAAAGGCACTGCCCTTCAGGCTTCCGATATGGACTCCTCCAGCAGCGACTACATCCTCTTTAACATCACGAGACCTCCACAGGTGGGAGAGATTATGAAGTTTCCAGGGCCAGGACTAACAGGTCAGAGAAGCACATGATTCTGTTCACAACCAATGATATGCCCCGCTTGTCCATCATTGGTTGCAAGTGCTCACATTTCATTGCTTAACCTATCTGGTTTTTACTTGTTGTCAGCTTCAACAATTGTCCTGTTTATTTCTAGGTTACCCAGTCAGCAGTTTTTTGCAGCGAGACCTCTCTCAATCCATCATTTATTATCGACACACGGGGAATGAAGCGATTGATGACTCCTTTGAGTTTGTGCTGTCGGATTTCCAAGAACCCCCGAACTTGTCAGAGCCCCAGGTATGAATGTTTGCAGTTTGTGCATTTGGGGTCTGCAACATGTGGCCCTGAAGCCACATTTGGCTGTTTAGACCCTATCCTGTGGATCCCTAAAAAAATAGTAGAAATTATTATTGTTTTTTTTATACATATTTATTTTTATTTTTCAGATAAAATATGTTTTAAATGAATTAACGATGAAATAAAAATAATAATAATTAAATATTCTAAAAATAGTCAGAAAAAGAGGGTTGAAAGGTAGATGAAAAAGTTTTTAAAAATACCTACAAATGTCCAAAAAGGCAGAAAACTACCAAAAAATGTCCATAAAAAATAGTAGGAAAAACAATCCAAAAAATGTCTAAAAAGGAAGAAGAGAGGCATAAAATTACCATATGTTCATAAAATTGCCAGAAATGTCAGAAAATGAACAAAAAGGCAGAAGAGTCTAAAAAATTTATGAAAAAATACAAATAATTCAGAAAACGGAAGATAAAAGAGAATAAACTAAATCTCAAAAGTATTGGATGCTGTATATTTTTGTGATCTAATTATCTCTTGGGCCCTCATTAGACTAACACTAATACACTGTTTCCATCATCACAATCTTCAAATGTTTTGCAGCTCCAGACAGATTTTTGGTTAGTTATTTGGACCAACACGGTTCTTTTGACAGGAAAGGTTGCTGACCCCTGACGCAGCAACTGAAACTGTTCATCTTTCTGACATGCAGGTCGTCATGTTGCACATTGAGCCGGTACCACACCAACCACCTAGCGAGGTCCCTAGCGCCAGACGGTGTCTTGTGGTCAAAGAGACAGACGTGGTGCATATAACACAGCAACATCTTCACTTTGTAGACAAGGATTCGCCAGACAATGATTTGACATACACGCTTACAACTCCACCTTTCTATAATGATCATCGCAGGTCAGTATACCATACTTCTCCAAATATTATGAAAATTCTTTTTTTTTTTTTTTTTTTATTGGCAGAAATATTGCAGTATTGTATAATAATCAAGCCTTCAATTTTGAATCAATATTCCATGTGAGCTTTGTGCTGCTGTTATTATGCCAAGTAGCAGCAGCGAGGATGCAGGGAGGTTATTCCTCGTGGACAGTATACCCAAATTCAGCAAAGACACCAATGCGCCAGTGTTGAGACTCTTCACACAGGTAATGTCAACCGATATAAATTGGATTTCACAATGCTAAATAAGTCTGGCCGTGTATAAATGATGCTCAGCTTGATCTGTACTTTAGTCCATTGACTGCCTTTCATTTCTTGGATTGATTTTCATTGTCTCTTCCTGGTCTCCTGACCTCTCAGAATGCCATCAACTTCATGAAAGTAGCCTACATGCCTCCAACTATGGATATTGGTCCTTTTCCTCGATATGTCCAATTTGTTCTCTCAGTCACTAATCGACATGGCAAAACACTTGATGGAATCTGCTTTAATATTACTGTGATACCAGTAGACAACCAACCACCAGAGGTACAGGATCAATGTACCCTCAACAATTATTATGATTTTTTTTTCTTGTTGATCAGAATGACCAAATCTGTATAATGCACCATTTCAGGTCATCACCAACCCTGTAATGGTGGACGAGGGTGGTGAGCGCTGGCTTGGCCCAGAACACCTGCTGCTGTCAGACGTGGACTCCGTCGACGCAGCCTTGCAATTGGAGCTTCTGAGGGAACCGCAGCATGGGATGCTGCAGCTAAACCGCTCTCCTCTCAAACCTGGGCAAACTTTTACTTTGCATGACCTGACAAGCCACAGAGTTAGGTTAGGTCTTGATTCTTTTTCTTGAAATTTTAGATTGCTCTGCCATAAGATAAATGGGAATATTTTCAGAATGCACATGTAATTATTTGTATTAAAATCAAAACGGGAAATAATGGGCTCATTTGAGGTCAAATTTGGGTGAAAGTGGCCCCTCAATTGAAACGAGTTTGTCACCACTGCCCTAGAAGATCTGAAGCAGAGGTGGCAAACGTATTTACATTCTTTACATAAATAGAACTACAGATACTTGTGTGAAAACAGACTGGTAAAAGTAAAACTCCTTTACTTAAGTACAAGTAAAAGTAATCTTTATTCTTCTTTTAAAAGCATAATATTACAGTCTTGTTGTCTTTTCAGGTACAGTCATGACAATTCAGAAACTGTGGACGACAGCATTAATTTGGCTGCAACAGATGGTGTCAATAAAATCCATTTGATTCTACAAGTGAACGTAAGAATGCACACCAGAGAGAATTACATGTGGAAAGTCACTTGATCCCATACGCCATCTGTTACTGTATTTCCTTTTTAGGTTTCTCCTATCAACGATGAGGTCCCGGTGCTGGTTGCTGGTTTGAAACCGATGCTTACGTGTGATGAGGGGCAGACAATCATCATTTCAGCTGAGTACATCTATGCAATTGACGCAGACACTGACAACAACAGCCTCACCTTCTTGATTGCACGACAGCCCGATCACGGGCTGGTGCTGAGAAACGGCGTAGTCGTCGATAACTTCATTCAGTCGGACGTCGATGCAGGCATCATCAGCTACAAGCACACAGGTAAGACAGACAGACAGACAGAAAAAATAATTCAGGTAAAGTTCTTGCATTGGAAGATCTGTATGTCTCGAACCAAATGATATTAGCTTTGAATCGTGTCATCTCTTTGACATTGTAACAATCTGTATTATGGCACCGCACCACAAGGTGGCGCCTCCTTGTTTTTCTTATGCTTATGCAGCACTTTTTCGTTTTGCCATACATGTATTTGATACCGTGGACTTGTACGCGTGGTTACCTGTGAACTGACATCCCTTTTTGTTTTTTTGTTTTTTGCTATCCAGTCCATGGCTGATCAGCCACCGCACATTACAACATGAGTCACGTCAAAACTTAAGTCCCTCACCTGTGGGACAACTCACAAACTTGTTTCTGGTTGTGCTTTTAGGGCCGGAGATAGGACTCACTCCATACCATGACACTGTCACTTTTGTGGTTTCTGATGAAGAGGCAGGAAAATATTTTCCCTGCTGCAGTGGAAGAAATCCAGAAATATCTCTTCCTGTGTATGACCTCCACATCACCATTCTCCCCGTCAACAGCCAGCCACCCTCCATTAAAACAGGTGGACCGTTTTATGTGACACTAATGCATGATATCGAGACAATAACCAAAATTCTGTGCTCTGTTTGTAGGAGACATTTTTGTGGTAGATGAAGGCGGGAGAGCCCAGATAAAAGCAAGTCATTTGAAGGTGTCAGATGTGGACACAGTTGTGGATGAGCTGGTGGTTAGTTTGGTTACTCTGCCTCAGTTTGGCTACCTTGAAAATGTCCTACCTCGACCTGGTTTTGAGAAAAGCAACATGGGTATGAGCATAGGTAAGGATTTGAGGATTCAAGGATTTTGTTTACACAGCTCCACATGTTTCGTACGATTGTTTGATATGATTTCTCTCTTTTGCCCAGACTCTTGTTTTTACAGAGACATCATTGCTGGTCAAATCAACTACGTGCAGTCCAGGCACCAAAAATTGGAACCGACGAGCGATCAGTTAACCCTCTGTGTCTCAGACGGCAAATTCAGCTCTGCCCATGTAACGTTCAACATTGTTGTCAACCCAACAAACGACGAAATTCCAGAGTTTGTGGCTCAAAATATTGCAGTGAGTATTTTTTATTTTAATTTTTTATTCATTTGCGGTCACATGGTCCACTGATTACTGCTTTCTGTTTAGGTACAAGAAGGACAAATGAAGCATCTGGATTTGACTGTTTTAAATGCAACAGACCTGGATGTACCCAAGAATGTCTTGTTTTTCCGTGTTGTGAAACCACCTCAGCACGGCAATATCGTTCGCCAGCGCACCAATGACACCATTGATCAGCAGGTCAATTCGGAATTCACTGTGGTTGACTTCTCAATGGCAGAGCTAACGAATGGTACGTTCAAGTCAATGTTATGTCAACAGTATACACTTTCACAAGGTAATCATCACTATATCACTATATCTACATTTTATTTACATCTCGCATCTCGCAGGTAAAGCTGTGGCGTACATGCACGACGACTCTAAACACTTGGAAGACAGCTTCACCATCCAGTTAATGGACGGCAGCCACAAAATCCAAAGACGAGTGATGGTGGAAGTAACGGCAGTCAGTGATGAAAAGCCTCATTTAATAAGGTTCAATTTGAAGAATTAAATGCTAGTGTTAAACTGAAGAGGAATTCTTTGAGTTGCATGTTTTAGGGTAAGTCGTGTCAGTTTGGAGGCAATCACGTTGATAAGAGAAACTGAATTTTGAAAAAGTGGTGTTCCACAGGGCTCTGTCTTGGGTCCACACTTCAACTCTTCATTTGTTCGCTCATTGTAGCTTTTTTTTTTGTGGGGAGCATTCCAGTCTTTTTTTGTGAGTCTACCCACGATAGATTTGACAACTAAAGTTTAATTTACAACACTATATGACGTTAAAATATGGTTGCAATCAGACCGAATGCCAGGTTCTATGATGTCAAGCACATTTCACGAACGTGCCACCAAACCAATTTTTTATAACGCCAAATAAAACCTCTGTGGAACTGTTCTAAAAACAACTCCATATGTGTGATGATAAATATGCTGTGCTGCCTTCTTCAGAAACAATGGACTCGAGGTGGAACCAGGAGAGGCCAGACTCATAACCAGTGTAACCCTCTTCACACAGGACCATGACACTCCCTCTTCACAGGTCATGTACATTTTTACGAGCGTACCTGCCCACGGAGTCCTACAGCTTAAGGTTTTTGTACCGCAGTATTACTGTTTTTAATAGGACCTTCACCTAAGTGGGACTCGTTTTTTCACAGCATGTTCAAAACTGGCTGCCACTGGTGGCAGGAGAAAACTGTACCCAGGAAATGGTGGATATGAATCATCTGCGCTATGTGCACAGAGACCCGTTCGGGACTACAACAGGGGACCATTTTCTTTTCTACCTCTTTGACGGACAGAATCAGTCTCCTTCACAGCAGTTCAACATATCCGTCAAGCGTGTGGAAAAGGGTATTTCAATATGATTTACTTAAATATATTTTCCGGTATCTGTATTTTACTTGAGTTAAATTATTTAACCCTATAAAGCCTAAACCATGAAATATATAAGAAAATTCTGATTCTTTGTAAATTGAGTATTTATTGGTCCTTTTCAATTGAAAAAAAACATTTTTTTAAATCAAATTCCACATATGAATTTTGATTTGTGTCATATTTGATACATCCGGTCACAATGCTTTCAATTTGTACATTAATAACTCAAAAATATAATAATAAACCGACATATCAAACATATTAGTATTTCCAAAAATCAGAACATTTCCCACTATTCATAAGTATAGGTGTCTCTCCTTTCTCAATTGGGGCGATCTTGCAAGGTCGCTGGAAAAGCAATCAGCTGGGTGATACTGCCCTCTAATGGATTATCCGTTCAATCAATGCATGTGTCAGATCATATACGTCAGGGTTTTAATTGAAAAAAAAAAAATACAATCATGAAATAAAAAGCCGTGAGCCGGTACCTTAACGTGGTGGAGGGGTTTGCGTGTCCCAATGATCCTAGGAGCTATGTTGTCTGGGGCTTTATGCCCCTGGTAGGGTCACCCATGGCAAACAGGTCCTAGGTGAGGGGCCAGACTAAGCACGGCTCAGAAGACCCCTTATGAGGAATTACAATAATGGAAGCACGCTTACCCTGCCCGGACGCGGGTCACCGGGGCCCCCCTCTGGAGCCAGGCCTGGAGGCGGGGCTCGCTGGCGAGCGCCTGGTGGCCGGGCCTGCACCCATGGGGCCTGGCCGGGCACAGCCCGAAGAGGAAACGTGGGTCCCCCTTCCCATGGGCTCACCACCGGTGGGAGTGGCCAAAGGGGTCGGGTGCAGTGCAGGCTGGGTGGCAGCCAAGGGAGGAGACCTTGGCGGACCGACCCCCGGCTACAGAAGCTGGCTCTTGGGACATGGAATGTCACCTCTCTGGCAGGGAAGGAGCCCGAGCTGGTGTGTGAGGCCGAGAAGTTCCGAGTGGGCATACTTATTGCCCCCCGGCTCGGCGCCTGTACGTTGGGGTTCACCCCGGTGGACGAGAGGGTAGCTTCCCTCCGCCTTCGGGTGGGGGGACGGGCCCTGACTGTTGTTTGTGCTTATGCACCAAACAGCTGTTCAGAGTACCCACCCTTTTTGGAGTCCTTGGAGGGTGTGCTGGAGAGCGCTCCCCCTGGGGACTCCCTCGCTCTGCTGGGGGACTTCAACGCTCACGTGGGGAATGACAATGAGACCTGGATGGGCGTGATTGGGAGGAACGGCCCCCCTGATCGGAACCCGAGCGGTGTTCTGTTATTGGACTTCTGTGCTCGTCACGGTTTGTCCATAACGAACACTATGTTCAAACATAGGGGTGTCCATATGTGCACTTGGCACCAGGACACCCTAGGCCGCAGTTCGATGATCGACTTTGTAGTCGTGTCATCGGATTTGCG
Organism: Festucalex cinctus; assembly: GCF_051991245.1. Lineage (NCBI taxonomy): Eukaryota > Metazoa > Chordata > Actinopteri > Syngnathiformes > Syngnathidae > Festucalex > Festucalex cinctus. Next base: position 15,351,954 of record NC_135426.1, read on the forward strand.
GCCGCATGTTTTGGACACTCGGGTGAAGAGAGGGGCGGAGCTGTCAACTGATCACCACCTGGTGGTGTGTTGGCTCCGATGGTGGGGGAAGATGCCGGTCCGACCTGGCAGACCCAAACGTATTGTGAGGGTTTGCTGGGAACGTCTGGCGGAATCCCCTATCAGAAAGAGTTTTAATGCCCACCTCCGGCAGAGCTTCTCCCTTGTCTCGGGGGAGGCGGGGGACATTGAGTCCGAATGGGCCATGTTCCGCGCCTCCATTGTTGAGGCGGCCGATCGGAGCTGTGGCCGTAAGGTGGTCGGTGCCTGTCGCGGCGGCAATCCTCGAACCCGCTGGTGGACACCAGCGGTAAGGGATGCCGTCAAGCTGAAGAAGGAGTCCTATCAGGCCTTTTTGGCCTGTCGGACTCCGGACGCAGCTGACAGGTACCGGATGGCCAAGCGGAACGCGGCTTCGGTGGTTGCTGAGGCAAAAACTCGGGCATGGGAGGAGTTCGGTAAGGCCATGGAAAACGACTTCCGGACGGCTTCGAGGAAATTCTGGTCCACCATCCGGCGTCTCAGGAGGGGAAAGCAGTGCACCATTAACACTGTGTATAGTGGCGATGGGGTGCTGCTGACCTCGACTCGGGACGTCGTGAAGCGGTGGGGGGAATACTTCGAAGACCTCCTCAATTCCACCGACACGTCTTCCTTTGAGGAAGCAGAGTCTGGGGACTCTGGGGTGGGCTCTCCTATCTCTGGGGTCAAAGTCACTGAGGTGGTTGGAAAGCTCCTCAGTGGCAGGGCCCCGGGGGTGGATGAGATCCGCCCGGAGTTCCGAAAGACTCTGGATGTTGTGGGGCTGTCGTGGTTGACACGCCTCTACAACATCGCGTGGACATCGGGGACAGTGCCTCTGGATTGGCAGACCGGGGTGGTGGTCCCCCTTTTTAAGAAGGGGGACCGGAGGGTGTGCTCCAACTACAGAGGGATCACACTCCTCAGCCTCCCTGGTAAGGTCTATTCAGGGGTGCTGGAGAGGAGGGTCCGTCGGGAGGTCGAATCTCGGATTCAGGAGGAGCAGTGTGGTTTTCGTCCTGGCCGTGGAACAGTGGACCAGCTCTACACCCTCAGCAGGCCTTGAGGGTGCGTGGGAGTTCGCTCAACCAGTCCACATGTGTTTTGTGGATTTGGAGAAGGCGTTCGACCGTGTCCCTCGGGGAGTCCTGTGGGGGGTGCTTCGGGAGTACGGGGTACCGGGCCTCCTGATAAGGGCTGTTCGGTCCCTGTACGACCGTTGCCAGAGTTTGGTCCGCATTGCCGGCAGTAAGTCGGATTCGTTTCCGGTGAGGGTTGGACTCCGCCAAGGTTGCCTTTTGTCACCAATTCTGTTCATAACTTTTATGGACAGAATTTCTAGGCGCAGCCGAGGCGTTGAGGGGTTCCGGTTTGGTGGCCTCAGCATTGCATCTCTGCTCTTTGCAGATGATGTGGTGCTGTTGGCTTCATCAAGCCGGGGCCTCCAGCTCTCACTGGAGCGGTTCGCAGCCGAGTGTGAAGCGGTTGGGATGAGGATCAGCACCTCCAAATCCGAGACCATGGTCCTCAGTCGGAAAAGGGTGGAGTGTCGTCTGCAGGTCGGGGATGGGATCCTGCCCTAAGTGGAGGAGTTCAAGTATCTTGGGGTCTTGTTCACGAGTGAGGGTAGGATGGAGCGGGAGATCGACAGGCGGATCGGTGCAGCGTCTGCAGTGATGCGGACTCTGTATCGGTCCGTCGTGGTGAAGAAAGAGCTGAGCCAAAAGGCAAAGCTCTCGATTTACCGGTCGATCTACGTTCCGACCCTCACCTATGGTCACGAGCTGTGGGTCGTGTCCGAAAGAACGAGATCCCGGATACAAGCGGCCGAAATGAGTTTCCTCCGCAGGGTGTCCGGTAGGGATAGACCGATTATCGGCCGGGCCGATTATCGGTGCCGATATTTGGCATGTTGACAAATATCGGCATCGGCCTTTTTACGAATCTGAAGGCCGATAAAGCTGGAATCTCACCGAGCAGCGAATGCATGCGAACGTAGCAAATTTTGTGCTTTCATCAAGATTTGTAAGATGTTTCTAGACGCTTTTTACTTGTTGCAAAGACTTTTCAAACGTATTCAGTCAATTTTTCACTGTCTGCGAAGATCTTTTGAACCCTGACGAAAACCCAAAATTAGATACATTTAATTTTGTATACATTTGTCACTGCTGACACTTTAATTTATAAAAAAAATAATAATAATAATTAAAAAAATAATAATTTGAAATTACGTTGAAATTTTGGAAAACTTTATTTACAGTAGAAAATTTTAGAAAACTATTTATTCTCTGCAAACACTGAAGTCCCAACACTTTTTAATTTATATAAAAATAATAATAATAAAAAATACAACAAATTTAGAAATTATGTTGTAATTTTGGAAAACTTTATTTAAAGTAGAAAACTATTTATTTATGTATTTATTTATTTATTTATTTATTTACTTGCTTAGTTTTGAATTTAGCTTAACACTTGCTGATGAACCTTAGAAGTTCCCTACAATTTCTGTTAATTTTTAATTAAACAAAACTGTCTATTCTTAATATGTTTAAATTAAAAGAAAAGTTTTTTTGTGTTTTTTTACGCTATTATTTTCTCTTTTACTGCAAATGAATATCGGCTTGAAATATCGGTTATCGGCCTCCTTGACAACAAATAATCGGTATCTGCATCGGCCCTGAAAAAAGCATATCGGTCTATCACTAGTGTCCGGGCTCTCCCTTAGAGATAGGGTGAGAAGCTCGGTCATCCGGGAGGGACTCAGAGTCGAGCCGCAGCTCCTCCGCGTTGAGAGGAGCCAGCTGAGGTGGCTCGGGCATCTGGTTCGGATGCCTCCTGGGCGCCTCCCTGGGGAGGTGTTCCGGGCATGTCCCACCGGTGGGAGGCCCCGGGGATGACCCAGGACACGCTGGAGAGACTATGTCTCTCGGCTGGCCTGGGAACGCCTTGGGATCCCACCGGAGGAGCTGGTTGAAGTGGCTGGGGAGAGGGAAGTCTGGGTTTCCCTCCTGAAGCTGCTGCCCCCGCGACCCGACCCCGGATAAGCGGAAGAAGATGGATGGATGGATGAAATAAAGGGCTCAAAATGTTTTATTTAATACGATACTTTGGCTTCATAGCGCTAATTCACTTCAACATAGTTCCTTGGGACTGAGATGTCACAGGATGGCGTCAAAATAATACTTTTATTACTCGAGGTAAGATTTTCAGTGCATAATTGGAGGGTAGATAAATATTGAAAGTTGAAATTCACACTATGGAACACGTTATGATAGCTTAAAATGTCAACAACATGCCAACATCGGTACTTTTTTTTTTTTTTTTTTTTTTTTTTTTTTTTTTTTTTTTAAGTACTTTAGCCACCTCTTTGTAAAATCATTGGCTTATTCACATTTTACTTGCTTCTCTAATATTTTGACTTATTTTTCCAGGAACTATTGCTGTCTTTGCCAGGCCTGTGACTGTCAACCGCGGCGGTCGCGTAGTTCTCACCACCGACATGCTGTTTGCCACAGACCACGCAGACCGGCCCGAGGAACTCGTGTTTGTCATCACCACTCCGGCAGCTCATGGATATTTGGAGAACACCAAGCATCCTGGAGTCACTATCTCCACCTTCAGCCAGATGGACATTGCGGCAAACCGCGTGGTTTATGTGCATAACAAGCAAGCAAGCACACCCACAGAAGCTATTCAGTAAGTCTTTGGGGAAGATTTTACATTTTAGGGAAGGTTTTACAAAACAGTCTGTTTTTAATCTGGCAGGTTTGTTGTTAATAACAACAAGACAAGCCGCGAGGGAATCTTGGAGGTGTCAGTGAAAATGGTGGATCTCATCCCCCCGTCATTGTCCAACAAAGGGCTTCTAATTCCTCAAGGGTTCGCCATGACCCTGAGTCCGGATCGTCTTGCCATGACCGACCCTGACACCCCACGCAGCGCACTGGTCTTTAAAATCCTGCAGCCGCCTCGGCACGGTGAGCTGCTTTTGCACGGAAACGCGCTGGCGGCGGATTCCACTTTCACCCAGCAACACATCGAGGAGTTAGAGGTCACATATAAGCATAACGGAGCGCAGTCACAGATCGACCGATTCGAGTTCACCGCCACGGATGGCGCCAATCGTGGTGTCCTGCTAGATGGGAAGTTACATACAGAACCGCTGTCTTTCATAATTCAGGTACAGAAAATGACAAAGCTCAATAGTTTGGGCAGTTGATTCTGTTTCTTCTTTTTCTTGCAGATCGATCCTTTGGATACATCATATCCTGAGCTTATAAAGCTTCTCCCCCTGTGGAAGGCTGAGATTTTAGCTGATGGACGATATGGAATCTTTTTGTCATCTCAGGAGCTCAAAGCCAAAGACACGAACAGCAAAGAAGAAGAGCTGATTTTTTCCATTGTTCGGCAGCCCTATTTTGGTTACCTCGAAAATATCACCACAGGTCAGGAGTGCCTTTTGTCTCACCGCGGCTTGGATTGCAACCGCAGTCTGAGGTTTTGCTTTCTCTTAGGTGGTTTCTCACGAGAGCATATCTCGCAAATGGATCTGAAATGGAGAACAGTTGTCTACATCATCAAACCGGAGATGGAGTCTCTGTCAGACAGCTTGGAATTCAGGGTTTCAGATCGCCATGGAAACACTGGACCATCTCACATGTATGTTGAAAAGGGGTGAAATTAGGGGTGTCAGGTTATGAAAAATTTGAATCGTAATTAATCGCATGATCAATAGTTAGCTCATGATTAACTCATTCACTGCCTTTGACAAGTATACTTGTCAATTGTATTTTTTAGAGCGGTGCTAAATGGGGGCGAATCTGAGCATGCTCCACTGTAAATATCAAACTTGGAAACAACTTTACTGATGCCCAACCACCGGTAGATGACATCATTGCCCCATTTTATAGGAAATAAACACAGTTTCAGAGTCCATGGGAGAAATGGCTGTATTTTGGCAAACCTACATTTTTCTGCTGTCAATTATAAAAGAACGGGACGGGACAAAAAGTAGGGAGTCTATTCTGTTATTTGGTAGATTCGGTTTATATATAATTATTGAATGTAATATCACGTGAGTATTGGAAATGTAAAAATTTTCTATAATGACTGGCAGTGAATGAGTTGCAAATTTTAAATCTGTTCTAAATGTACAATAAAATGTTTTTTTGTTAACATAAAAGTGGAAAAATTGTTCTACTAAGGAAATATGGCTGCCTCTTTTAGTCATTGATACAGTAATTTCATAATAATTCATTACATTGAATTAAAATTAAAAAGATGTACTGTACTGTAAAAAAAAAAAAAAAAGTATGATATTGATTTGTGTTGCGGTAATTTTTTCTACTACTAGATGGAATAATTGCATTTGTAAGGCATTGTTGACAGCTCAGTGCATTTTTCTTTTCATATTAAGAGCGATCTAATCTTTTTAAAATGAAGTAATTTGTGAAATACTGCACATTTTTAACATTTTAAAATGCAATTTGACCCCTGTTTCCACAAATATATGCATTGTTAATACATTTCTTACTGCTCAATTTTGACGCGAACGCGTCTGCTGCGTTGCAACTGTTATGTCCCCAGTACGGGCTTTCCAAGTAAGTGGTGGTCATGAATCGCGCGTAAAAAACAATTAGTGGCGTTAGAAGAACTTTAAATTAACTCAAAATTAACGCACTCATTATGACACCCGAAAAGATATACATAATCGTTATCATCTCTCTTTATCTTGCAGACTCCAGCTGAAGTGGTCGAGTGTTGAGCTGTCCCAGGGCCAATACTGCGTGAATGAGGAGGACAAAAGAGTCTCGGTGGAGATCATTCGAAAAGGAAATATAGCAGAATCTTCATATGTCACTGTTAAGGTCTGGAAGACATGTCATTCATTGGTTGTTTTGTTTTAGAGCAGGGGCTTGCAAAATGGGGGCCACAAAGCCGTAATTTGGGGGTACAGAATAATAGTATATGGTATTTATAATAAATTAATGTTGTGTCATCATGCCATGTTAAATTGGTATAAGAGATTATGTGAGGGGGTTCTTGGAAAAATTTCTCACCTGTAAAGTGGAGAGAGTGACTTTAATAACACCACGTTCTGAATCGGTGGGCACTAATATGGAGTTGATCACTCTTCGTCGGAAACCGGCCTTTTTCTTTTCTGTCTTGTCTCTTCGTGACAGGTGAACGAGATGACCGCAACTGCAGGAAAAGATTTCCTCTCAAGCTCATCTTCTCTTATCCAGTTTGATCCAGGTATGCGCCTTTTTTCTCTCATGCAATGTTCGCAATTCAAGAAAAGAATTGACCGGTTGTGATATTACTTTTGGAAGCATTTCACTTAAACCATGGTGACTACATTGGCAAAAAATCCAATAAAAAAAACAAAAAAAACTTCTGTTATGATGTGGACGTGGTGGATGAATCCAAAGGCAGAGAAAGACGCCAGGGAGACAAACGGGAAGGACAATATATGGAGTTTTATTTTCCATGACGAAATAACTGGACGGGATATGGACAGACTGGGCATGACATGAGAGAGGAACACTTGACTTGGCATGACGTGGAGACTTGAGGAGACTTGAGGAGGCGTGGAGAGACACTTGGGTTGACGTGGAGAGACGCTTGAGTTGACGTCGGGAAACTTGACCAGATGTGGATAAACTTGACCAGACTTAGTTAAACTTGACTCAACAGCAACAAAGCACCACACCAGGACAAGACCAGGTAAGCTAATGCTCCCACAAAGCGTGAAACAAACACCACTCCCTAAATACACTAACGAGCCACTAACAATACACGGCTGGGAAACACAGCAGGCAGAGGGCACCAATTAGCAACACACACTGGGAAGGGGGCTGACACACAGGTGGACCTACTCAAACATAACGAGACAGGGGAAACACACAAGAACACCAGACAACCAACACTCTCACCAAAATTAAACAAAACCCAACCCAAGCAAACCTGAAACATGACACATTCCTTCAACAAAAAAAAGAATTGGCTCTATTTTAGCCCCACAATTACTTGGTTGACATTTACACACGTTATTTTAAAAGAAGTGGTGTTTTTCTGCTTTGGGAAGGTGTATCACTGAGGATCTGGAACAGTGAAGTCATTCACGATCAACTTGAAGAGGCAGATGAAGTATTTGAAGTTGTCCTCGTTCTTCCAGAAGACACAGTTATTGCCAGCGTCAGCAAAGCTCAAGTTATCATCAAGGACCAGGGAAGAGGTAAATATTTCTGATTTTTAAAAAGAAATTGCATGCATTGAAAGGATACGTACACATTCCAGTTTTGTTATGCATCCTCAAATGGAAACTGCAGGGCAGTGCAAGCAAAACCAGCAACATGCAGCATCTACACTCAAAAAGACAGTTCAGTCTGACAAATACACTCAGAATCCATCTGGAAGACTCAGAAAACTGTCCCTTGGCACAAAATCATCCATCCACAGAGACTTCTCCAGAAAGAACATCAAGGTTAAAATCGCTAAGTACCTCAAATTCCTCATATTCTGATTTAGTTTATTTTGAAGTGGGCTCACTCCATTTCTTTACAGTTTATGTAATTTTATTTTAAAGTCAAGAATGACTGATGTCGTTTTTATTTTCAGAAAGGAAAAAGGGAAATGATGCGTGTTGTTAGCAGGCGGAGTAAGCAGAAGGCATCGGCCGAGCTCATTAATTCAAAACGTGGCCCTCGGAGATCTTTCCCCAACCCTAGAAAAAGTGAACATGTGAGTGAAATTATGGGATTTACACTGCTTGATAATGCAATCATCATTATGTAACTTGAACTAATATCAACCTGTCTAGTTGGGAAGAAATATCAGAACACTGATTTATTTTTCCCCCCCCTTATACTAGGCTACAACTAATAACTTTGTACCTAGGCCATGTTTGCCAGAAGTGATGGGACTCCTGCATTTCAACCAGACTACCAATCAGATCTTCCATTGCAACGGTGTCTCCTGGAAATCCTGGATGCCAGCAGACCAGGTCTTTGGCTTGCGTGTCCACTAATTCGAATTCATCTCCGTTCAATTGTCATTATTCCTGACTAAAGGTGATTTGAAATAGACTGCTTGTCCGGAAACACCAAACGATGATGTATCTCCAAACAGGTGGCCTCTCCACTGTGCCCCCGGGGTTGGACCTTTCACAGTGGCCACTGCTACATCCTCAAGAAGCACAAAGCGTCATGGCGCAGAGCAAATCGAAGCTGTACAGAGAGGTACACTTGACCCACACAATCGGTAGAAGGACAAAAGACCAAACCAGCGAACTGTATTGGCATTTAAAAAAAGAGTGAACCCCTGTTCATCATGGGGATTATAATCCAGACCCACCCACAATAGGTGTCCTCTGATTTAAAATGGATAGAACATTCTTTCACTTTTTTTTTTTTTTTTTTTTTTTTTTTTTCCAGATATAAAAGCACCCTTGCAAGCGTTTTCTCAAAACGTGACATGGATTGGCTGTGGGACTTTGGTGGGAGGAAACCGTTTTGGATTGGTTTGTGCAGTTAAATAGTTTCTCATCATTTTTTTGTTTTGTTTTGGTTGCTATGCTTGTGCTGTATAAATTATATCTATAGTGTATTGAATTAATGGCCTCAAAAACAGCACATTTCATAAAAAAGACATTTCTAATTTGCAGTTAGACTTGTAAAAGATTATTATTGTGTCTCCAGTATTGACAAGCGTTAATTATTTTGAACTTCTTAAACCTCCCCAGGCCTTAATGACAGCGACGGCGAAGGTTCTTGGATGTGGGCGGATGGACAGAGTGTCAATTACACGAACTGGAACAGGACACCTTCGCCCTCAATTGTGAAAGGGAGCAAAATATGTGGCCTGGTGTGGAGGGGGGCAAAATGGCAAAGACGGGACTGCAAGACGGGCCCAGGTCACAGATATATATGCTCCATCAAGATTTGAATCCATTTGAGGGCTTTTCATCCAAGCCATGCAAGTTTAGAAAACAAATACAACCTCAGGGGAACTAAAAAGCCTCCAAAACATTTCACATCATTTTTTGTTTATTTATTTGACCTAACCACCGACATGTTAACTATCATGTATAAAACATAACTAATGCTGATTATATGCTGTGGCAATATTTTCTGTATACTGGAATAAACACGAGAAAACACCCAAGAATGTTTTTAGTTTTATTCTTGAAAGTAGAGGAGAATGTAGCATGTTTAATTTACCTACAGACAACATTAACTATGCATAATTTACTGTATTCCACACAAAAAAAAATCTACATGCCTAAAACAACAAATTACTTATTTTAACTTTAGAAATTGGTAGGGAAAAAAAAAAGACCTGTTCAATTCTATTCTTCCTAAACGGCGACACCAAGTGGCCCACTATTCCCTGTGTTAATGGCCCGCCCACTTGACTGAAATCATTGGTCAGTTCTGTTGATTGACATCTCATTGTGATTGAGCCAATCAGATGTTAAATAACAAACAACCAGTAACACACGAGGGCTGAGCAAACAGGACGCGCGAAGGCGTCGCCATGTTAGTGTCTCTTGAATGGGGGGGGGGGGGGGGGGGGGTGATGAAATATAAATTGACTTTTGAACATCGACATTTGTTCAGAAGACACCAAGGTAGGACTCAATTTATCTAAACTTTAACATTTGTGACGCTTAAATACTTTGTGTAACCGTGGCCGGTATGAGTGTGTGGTACCCTACTGTATAATTTATACTATAAAACATTTGAAATATCATGTACAGCATGGTGGTAAAATTAAAGAAAAAAAGTACATTGATTTTAGAATATAAAATATTTATTTGGGGTGTTTTGGGCTAAAATAGTTTTAGATTTCAACTTAAATAATTTTACTTATATTTATTTTATTGTATTGCTTTCATAAGGTTCATTTTACATTTTTTTTTTTTTTACAAAAAAAAAATTTTCTTTAGATTAAATTGTTTTCTTTAAAAAATGTGCGTGTGCCAACTGCCTGTATGTGTTTATACATTTTACTGTATATTTTGCCTTTGTAACTATAGTTGTTTTTGTGGTTGATGTCATGTTGTAACTTCTAATGATTCAATTTTATAAAGTATACAGTTGTGGAAAAATGTAGACTTGTATTAAATTATATATGTATATATGTGTGTGTGTATATATATATATATATATGTATATGTATACAAAATAATGATTGTACTTACATAATGATTTGTATTTTATTGTAGCTCTAGCGCAAGCATGCTACGTGCTGTCTCCCAGTATCGCCACCGTGCATTTGCATGGCCTGTTTTGCTACTGGGGCGAGGTTTCCAGATAAACACTGGTGACATCTGCTGCCATGGCAACACCATTGTGTTCCCTCCTCCAAACCTCCCCCCTCGGCCACCTCCCTCCGCGTTCATACCCCCCCCACCTACTCCACCTTCTGCTTGTGCGCTTTGTCCACGCCGTCTTCGCAGACTAACTGGAATTTGACACTTGACGGGTATGTTCCGTTGAATGGGTAGGGGGGTGCGGCTTGGTGTGGATAAAAAAAAAAAACACAAGCAAAAAAACAAGTTTTTTTTTTTTTTTTTTCTTTCTTCTATTTGGTAGAAGGGCTCAGGAATGAGTGAGGACTACCACTACAGACTGGACCCCAGTGATCGCCTCAATGGTTTGGGACAGAGGAGGAAGAGACCCAAGAAGGTAAATGAATGCACCTCAAATGATCATTTTTGTAGAGTTTTCACGAGTGCGCTTTTCATTGTTGCGCGCACCTCTTTGGTGCCTTGGCCAGTAGTAGTAGGAGGCGGCTCTCACATGACAGGGTGGGTCCGGACTCCCTCTTTGTGTTGCCTGGTTCCAGATTTCATCCGTATCACACGCGAGTGATGCTTTGGCGGTGAAAAAAACAAAACAAAACAACTCCATGCATTTCGTAATGGTAACATCTTTTGTTGTTGATTTGAATCCAGGGCCATATCAAACTAATTGTGATTTAATTAGGGGTTAAGATAGTAAATTATTGAACAATTCCTTTGGTTTGCTTTGGTTTTAGAAATTCAGGATGGGCTTGAATGATGTATATGGGTCGTCGATGTAGGTTAGGTTAAGGCTAGTAGTGTTGGGGTTTTATTGTTAGGGTTAAATAAATATACACCATAATGAGGGCAAGGATTACTGGTATACAGTTATGATTATTATGTTTAGTGTTGGGCATAGGCAGACTTTAATTATGTTTTTGAGGTTAAGGGTCATGTGGTTAGGTTTTAAGTTTAGGGTTACATTATGATGAAGAGGGTTAGAGTTTGGTTTTGTCGTCAACTAATTAAAGATATCACCTTTTTTCTTTTTTTTTCTTCATAGTATTAATGTACTTGTGACATCATCAGTATGCTGCTACCATAGGCTGTGACGTAATCTTGATTGTTAATCTAGGTAACGCTGTTGCTAACCAAAAAGAGCGACATGTAAAGGATTTTACTCATTAGGTAAATTAATTGTATTTAACTTTTAAGATTAATGCATCTACATGTCATGTTTTATGGCTGTTTCTTGACATATTTTTTAGGTATATATTTGATCTAACTTTTATTTGCAATACATTAAATTTAATCATTTAGGAACTTTATTGTCCTATATTTAAGGCAGAATTTTCAATCTGTATGTTACAGTGCCTTACAATAAAAATTCTTTTTAGGAATTTGATTGCCAGCATGTTTTTGATGCATATTGAGGCCTTCTACTCTACTGTAATTCAATGTCAGTAATGACGGACCAATAGTTTTTTTTTTCCAGGTGGAACTCAATGTGAACTGTTTGACTACCTGAATTATCTTCAGAATAACTCTAACATTTGAATTTCTATTAAGTTTGAGTCATTTAAATGATCTTGCGTTCCATTATGTAGCACCAACCAAGCTGTGTGTTGTTGATGATGTCATTGAAAACAATGCAATCGGAAACAATGTATCACAGATATTTCGCCTTTATCTCGTTATTGCATCAACCTGTTTCTAGGTCAGTAGAAAATGCCTTTGGCCACCTAATCCCCTCTAAGAATACACACAACCCTTCGTTTGTTCATGTCCATGTGTGTGTTTGTGTGCAAGTTAGCCCTACGGTGTTAATACCTCTAATCCACGCAGTCAGCAGGACTGTCCTACACTTAAGCTTCTTCTCCCTTTTTCACATCTTACACACGTATGCACTGAAATGACACACAATTCTTCCGTCTTGGCTTGGATATTCCCAGAACAAACCCACGTTGGATTATAGTTTTGTTTTTTGTTTTTTTTAAATATTGTGTCGCCGCGGGAGCACCTGTGATTACTGACATGGTGGTTGGGGAATCAGGCCAGGTAAGAAAAGGCAAGTTTAATTGCATAGCACCATTAGTACTTTACGGGGGGTTTCAGGCCAGGATTTTGATGCAAAGATAAGTGTTCAGGAAGTTTGTTCCACAGTTTAGGAGCAAAGAAGCACAGTGCTGTTTAGTAATTTGACTTTTTCAAATCCTGAAGGCACATGTTCAACCAGGGCCGGACTGGCACAAAAATATCGGCCCTGGCATTTTGACTTTGGCCCACTGGCCCAGCCCAGCCAGTCTTGCCTAACATGTAGTTCTGCCACTGATGTTTATTGATGATGTTTCAGTTTGCTATCTATATTTGAAATTGATTAATGGACTGACCCTACTAAATTGTGGGTCAGTCTATTGTGGTAAAATGTAGGAAAATAATCATGAAAAAGCAGCGCATTGGCCCCCGAAGAGGTCGGCCCACCGGGCATCTGCCCTCTATGCAAGATGGCCAGTCCAGCCCTGTGTTCAACTTTTCAATGTTTCCGTCGTCTTGCAGTTCTCTAACAAGGAGCTGAATAGCAAAATTCACAACAGGTGTTTGATCCATGAGTTGATTCATATTTCCCCAGTTGACTTACAATTTATATTTAAGCGACAACTCAACAACTGAGCAACAAATCATTATTAAACCGGAATAGCCACACACACACTGTGAGCTTGGTTTCAAAAGGATTGTCCCACATTCCTTTAAAGTAGATGTAGCTTATGAGATACATGATGGTGTCTGGATGCAGGTGCTCCACCAACTTTTCAATCTTGCCATGAGTCTTATATGCCACATATTTATTGATGGCATCAGCATAGAAGTTGACATCCCTGGAAATATTCCTGAAACAGAGATAAGCAAGTTGTGCAAAAAGCACAAACACTAAACAGCTGGGACAGTCAAATGTGAAGAGGAGGTTACATTAAGTTCACCTGTGAAGGTTCTAGTGCATTTTTGACTCTTCCGCCAATATATTTGTACATCTGATCGCATGTCATTGTCTTCTCAAATGTAATGCTGAAGTCCAGACTCAAGGTGGTGCCATTGTTTATAAAGACTGCATCCATGTCTACCTCAAAGTCAGGAGATTTTAGTTTGAGTCTCTGTTGGAACATCTGTCTGAGTGGCATTGCTATGTGGATTTTCTCTTGCTCCCTTGCGCATTTAGAAAAAAAACAAAACAAAACATGCACGTTAGGTTAATTAATGATTATAAATCGTCCATAGGTGTGATTGTGAACGGTTGTCAGTATGTGCCCTTGCGATTGGCTATAGCAACCTGTGCCGGGTACAACCTGACTCTTTCGGGATAGGCCTCAACCCTAATGAGGACAAGTGAAATAGGAAATGGATGGAAGGACTTGCAAAATAGCATCATTCAGTAGGATCTGTGCAAAGTCTCATGAATCTATGATGAAAAAGACAGCTAGTCTTCCGTTTGGACCTGAAAGGCCATTTTATGGTCACTTGGTTTTCCAAGGTTTCTTTCAGAAACAAACTTAATTGGTTTCATATTCTTAAATAGAACTGGCCACATAAAATACCGTATAGGCTGTAAATTCTCCATCCTTATTTAAAGGAACTACCTGTTTGTTTGTTTTTAATGCTGCAGTCACGTTCTATCTTTTCATTTTGGGTCCATTTTTTATATTCATCCATTTACTTTTACAGTACTTGTAGTAGTGGACCAGCATAAACACCATCTGAAGAGGTGATCTATATTTTCAAACTAAATTTGAATATTTGTCCCCACAGTATGGTCTTCATTTGGTTTGGTGTTTGGCTACATTGCTTCCAGTATGTGAATGTTTGTCCAATCAGATTTCAGCTTATGTGTTACCATGTTAATTTGATGTGCCCGTGGTCTTCAGAATCAGGAGTGCTGGCCCATGATTAAACTGTATACTATTAGCAATAGAATGTTGTTGTTTTTTTCCATATCCCCCCCATACAATAACATTTTTTTTTTTAACATCCTTCGGTTGATTGGTCAGAGCAAAACTGTTCACCTGAAAACAGATTTCTTATTTTATTAGATTCATATTGTTTGTGAACCGCAGATGATGTACGTTGCATGGCATAGTTATACTGGTTTCTATAATTGTGATGTGATAGTGGTGTTATTAAAAGGTAGATTAAGTCAGGCAAGAATGGCAGAAATACTATATCTGTATTTTGCCAATTCACAATTCACCCCCTCTGTTAGATGCAAAGATGGTACCTCCCATGTGTGGACCATTGCAGATGCTCTCTCCCTCCCTCCTCTCGTATGTTTTGCTCACATCCTCCCCCACCAGCCGAGCGACCGTAATCCCACCACCTCTCTCTCGTGCACGACACGAGCAGAGTTGGCACATGGAATTGGGAGGGATTCCGAAAGCCTTTGCGGCCGTGCGTGTATCTTTCAACCTGTAGGGTGGAGCCTTCCCACTCCATCACTTTTCCCGACCTGCATGCAGTGACAGTGGCTTCTGTTTGCAGCAGAGCGGGAGCACTTGTGATAGTTGTCAGGTGTATTCCCTTTTTGTCTGAGCGCGGAAGCAGTTAGCGGGCAGCCATGGCGCACGCCGCCGCCCACATTAAGAAGGCCAGGTCTGAGATGGATCCACCTGCGGACCTGAAGGCTCTGGAGAAAGCTAAGGAGAGGAGGCGGCGCTCCCGAGAGCAGGCGGAACGAAAGCGCAAGGTACTTGGGAGCCATCCCATGTCATTCAGCCCCCATTTGTCGGGGAGTGGCTACCTCATCGCTTGTCCTGTCATCCACGCCTCATCGTCAACACCAACATCGTCATTGCTGTTTACAAGAGAAAGAGACGACCAATCGTCCTAATACTCTTGTGCGTCAAAAAATGTTTTTGACGCATGAGTAATTGACCGCCAAATAAATATGCTGCTAATTGTTTGTTTGTGTCACTTAAACACACATCCTTGACACCAATTACTACTTTCCATTCAGCCTGGACTTTGGCGCCATCTTATGGCGTCTTAGGGTATTATAGATAAAGCAAAAAAATATAGGTGAGTTTTTACTAGGCAGTGGTTAGCTCATCAAACCTCTCTCGATCTATTTTTAACCAACTCACATCTGAGTGACAAAATTGACGGCTAAGTTAGCTTCTCGTTTTCGCCATTAGGTGTGATTCCAAGCAGTATGGTATCTCGATGAGAAATTGTTTACAAAATCAAAATAAATCAGAAATGAATTTGTTCACCCTTCCTGGTGGACCACCAAGGGCAAAAAAAAACCCAAAACAACCTGACATTTATATCACCTGTGCTTAATTTGAGTATCCGTGGTTAATAAAATGATCAATGACACTTTTACCCCTGCGGCTGTTGTGACTTGGTTTGATCTAATTCTTCATTCCGTCAGTTCCCTGTCAGATAACACAATTTGACATTTGTTGGTATGCCTTAACTCTTATTGCCACAGTGAAAACCCTAAAAATAAATCTGTGGGCGTTTGCTGTACCTACACAGATTTGCTATCTACTAAAAGATATTGTATATTGGCAGTGGCAGGCTGTGCATTTTGTACCTGGGACTTGCCATATTAATCCACCTCTTAATGCCACCACTATCATGTCATGATATCAACTATCAAAACTATAAAAAGGTCGAGCATTTCTAGAAAAAACTTAAAAAAATAATTAAGTTACTCCTAGATAAATAAATGTGTACATGTCTACAAATATGTTTTTTTTTCTAGTCTAACTTGGCTGCAATAGGTTTTCCTTGACCAACCAATTAGAGCATGTGGTTCTTCACCTGGTTGGAAGTGCTGAACCCCACCAGATTCCTATGCGCATTCACCCTTCCCATAAAATACGATATATTTATTTATTTTTCAAATTCAAGTCATGGGTATATTTATTTATTTTTCAAATTCAAGTCATGGGTACAGGGTTTATTGGTGAACAAAATGTGGATTTTGTTGTATATAATATTTATAGAACACTTTAAAACAACCACCACTGTTATCTTAAGCTGGAACCCAGGGGCAACAGATACAATGAAAACAGCAGAGGCCCCAGAATTGAACCCTGTGGAGCACCATACGTTTTGTTATACATGTGAATTCTTTTGCACATATTTGTCCGACCGCTTACTTTTTTTGCTTGATGTAGTATGAACTGATTGCAATAATAAAGAGATCACATGCATGGCAAGGAATCAAGGCTAAATTCTGATTGGGGGAAAAAAATGCAGTACAACAAAGAGTAACGCTACAAATTGAAGATTGTATTATTTTTATTCCAAAGAGACTATTTCATGGAATAAAAATATCTATCTACGAGTACAAGGCAGATGGGTTAGGCTAAATTGTGTAAAACTTCACTTTTCATCATTGGCGGCTCACTTTCGAGCATCATGCGACACTCCCCTCAACCCCCACCCGAGCATTATGTTTGCTGTTTTGCTGGCAAAGCCCACGCTCTTATCTGTTTTTTCAATCTAATCCCCGCCTGCTGCTGGCCTCATGGATGATACAATTGACGTGGAAATATTTCTCTTGGTAATTTTAATCTCAGCTACCACCTTTCACCTCTTCCAATCAACAGCTTTCTCATGTTTTTGTGTCGCAAGGTTGAATTTAGATGACTGTATGTACGAGTCCATCCATTCATTTCCTATATGCTGTGCAGGGCAGCAGGAGGGTAGCGATTGAGGGTTCCAGCTGTTGGGGTACACCCTGGACAGATCCCCTAACAGCTGATTCACAGCTCAGGGAGTTTAGTTAGACCCCAAGCAACACAATCTTCCATCCCAAAGAATACGAAATACAATCCAGTTACTGCAAAAAGTCAAACACAAATCAATGCAAAATATGTGTTTGTTTGTTTTTTTTGTGCAAGAGAAATTTTATCAGTGGTTATGAGTAATCTTAGTTTAAAATAAGAAATTGTCATTCTATAGGTGTCGGTAGAATAAATAATTGTCGTGCTATTCCTGTTGTAGTTGCATATTGTTTTGCTGAAATTAAGTATCGTTATTACTTTTCCCCTTTTTTTAAAAGCTTTTTTTTTTTCTTTTTTTTTTTTGCAGTGTAAAAGGAGAGATTCTCTCTAACTGTTGCAAATTCACACTCATATCTTCTGAGTACTCTACAGTGGTGGACTAGGATTGACCAAATCCTGGATTAGAGTTTTTATAATCTGGCTGTTGTGTCACTGCAGGACACTGCAGCTCAAAAGAGATTCCACTGCTGCTATTGCTATGACAACTAAAAAGGAAGGAACGTTGCTCAAATGACAAGACGGCCAACTCACACTTTAATATTATCATTCCAATTAGAACAAGGAACCACATGTGACCCGCTAGACAAGGTTTCTCAAACTTTTTGGGTTTAAGGATGACATAATTAATTTGAAATGATTTTGCCGATGCCACAAACTGAAAATCGTGGACCTCCAGGGCGAAAACCACTGGCAGAAGGACATTTTTCAAAAGGCACAAAACATTTAACCCCACCATAAAGCAAGACAAAGAGCATCAATACTCAAAAATGCTTGCACTTTTGATGTAAATATCTGATTGTTTATATCCCATCTGACGTTGCACGAGGACGGAAAGGCGTTTACTTCGGATTTAGGGGTGACTGATGCGTTCTGACTCGTTTGGCTGCTTGTTTGCAAATGATAGCCCGAGGAGTGTCTCACTGTGGTTTGCAGGGATTTACAGAAGACTTTCCAGATGTTCAGCGGCCTCAGACTGAAGAGGGCTTGACAGAAAAATGCGGCTTACCACAAAATAGTTGACTCTTTATGTATGATTGTACTCCCTCTAGATCATTGACTCCCAACTGTGTCACCACATGCCAGTGATTTATAGTGAGAGGCACAACAAATAAATTCCTCTCCATTAGATATTCCTCCACGACACATTTTCTGTATTGTGCTTCCCACACCTAATCTATACTGTTGTGACTATTTCACTCCTCTGTCTGAAATCGTGACAGTAAAACTGCAGAAGCAGACTTCTGCGAACGCTGGGGTTTATTTTCGGATTGGTGCCGTTTTAAAGGGAGCTAATATTAGCATACGCTTGAAAATCAAACCTTGCTTTTAAGCCTGTCGTTTGATTATCATCATCAAAATCCGGCTGGCTGAGGAAATCTCCATTCTATCTTATTTCTGTTGTAGTCTGACAGCAACACCAGCTTCTTGCGCGCGGCCAGAGCAGGGAACATCGACAAGGTGTTGGAATATCTGAAAGGGGGAGTGGACATCAACACAAGCAATCAGGTAAAAACACACACAAACATAAAAATAAACACACACAAACAAATGTATGTATGGAGCCACAGACATGAGATGGGAAACATTTTATACTGTATATGTATAACCTGCACACAAATTTGTAGGTAGGTTTAGATAAGCATATGGAGTGCACCTATTCTTAGTACTCCCTTACAATTTCTTGAGAAGGTGCGCTCCATTTACCTGCCTGCCCAGTAATGATTTTCACATTATTATTTAGAGTCTGTGTGGACATTATACCTAAACTGATGGCCACAAATGAGTACTTCCAGGCACCAAATGAGCATTTTGTGCACGTTAATGTCTTTTTTTTCCTTTTTTTTTCTTTTTTTTTTTTAAATAGTGTGCGCGACACGCAACTGAATATCTAGATAGAAATGATATGTTAATTTTAGGTAGAAGACATCGCCTACTGCAGTTTCTAAAAAACAAAGGTGCGCTCCATTTTCTTGCCCACATTCCAACTTGTTCATAAGAATATTATGTATTTCATGCACACCTGATATCAATTTCATAGCCACAAATTCGTATACAGTTGGTGCAAAAGTAAGTATACAACAAATCAAGGAAAGGGGTACAATAGGTTTTAGGAATATATAGTGGGATGAATTCATGTGAACACACAGTAGAGCTAGAGGTCATTCTGACGTGTTGTGTAACTTTGCCAACAAGGAGTTCCTTTTATATGGTGAATATATCTGCTCATTGTTTTGCTTGTCTTCACACTTCCAAGAATGGGAGTAGACCTGGAAAATCTATGCGCACTGGGGAGATTATAAAAGTGCAAGTCAAGTTAAAGGCCCAGTCTGCCAGTTTCACTCTGGAAAAGGCACTTTTTAAATACAGGATTTAAACAAACAAACTACTTCTCAATTTACAGATTAGGGCTTGTCTTCATTTCTGGTGGTGATTTTGTCAGTTTGCATATTTTTCCACCAACAACAATTACCAGGGTAATTAAATTCCCCAGGGGGCATCTAAGTACGATTTCAGCAGCAGGGTCTTGCTCAGCCAGGCAGGAACTTTGAGGGGGCGGGCTGCAATGACCACGGCTGATTGGTCAAATTTGGGGGCGTTGTTTTTACATCGGCTGGACTCAATCAAACTCATTTGAATTAATTACAGAGAACTCGAAGACTCTGTGGAAACACAATTTTAAATTCCCTGATGAACTTTTACAACCAAGAACTCCTTTTACCCAGAACTCAAAGTTCCTGAGCTTGTTGGTGGGGAAAACGCCTAAAAAGCCCAATATCGCCGCCGATAATCAGTCTGTTCGATTATCAGTCTATCCCTAGTCAATACTTGCATTTTGTTATTCTGTTGTGGCCACAATTCAAAAATATTTTGCCATGGGAATGGCAAAAGAAAAATAACAAACTTCCGATACTTTTTTCAGAATGGACTTAACGCACTGCACCTAGCAGCCAAGGAGGGCCACGTAGAGCTTGTTGAGGAGCTGCTGGAAAGAGGAGTTGCCTTGAATTCTGCAACAAAGGTGCGGGAAACCACCCGTTTTGTCTTGAAAGTGAAACAGATGGTCATCGTCCTCTAACCAATGTGCGCTTCACTGTTTGTGAATTTAGAAAGGAAACACAGCTCTGCACATCTCGTCTCTCGCTGGTCAGGCTGAAGTGGTGAAGATTCTGGTCAAACAAGGCGCTGATATCAATACACAGTCTCAGGTGAGTCTTCCGGGCCGGGTCTGTCCTTTTCAACGTGGCCTTTGCTTTGACTGTAAGTCGCTCTTTGTGTTTACGTGCAGAATGGATTCACTCCCCTCTACATGGCTGCACAGGAGAATCACCTGGATGTGGTGCGATACCTCCTGGAGAATGGAGGCAATCAGAGCACTGCCACAGAAGTGAGTGAGAAGAAACCTCACATTTTGGATAACAAAGCTCAAAACAGAGCAATATTTCCTGGTTTTTGCTAATGCTCACTCTTATCGCTGATGGTTGCCAGGACGGCTTCACCCCTCTGGCCATTGCCCTTCAGCAGGGTCACAACCAAGTGGTTTCAATCTTATTGGAGAACGATACTAAAGGGAAAGTCCGATTGCCTGCCTTGCATATTGCAGCCCGCAAGGACGATACCAAATCGGCAGCCCTGCTTCTCCAGAACGACCACAATGCTGATGTGCAGTCAAAGGTATGTCAGCCAGACTGCCGTATTTGTACATTTTTTTGCATAATTTAGTATCATACAACGAACAATGGAGCGCCATACATTAACTCATTCACTCGCAGCCATGTTCACATTTGAACTGATTTTGCAAGGCCCACAGAATATTGTGTTCTATTGCTATAAAAACATGGAACCCACCAAAAGAAAGATTAAAGTCTCTTCTTTCATCAGGAAAAGAGTATATTTCTATCTGTTTCCGTTTTGCAGCAATTAGCATTACATTATAGCTAATTTTCATCATTATTCACAAATCTATCTTCTTTTTTTTTTTTTTTTTTTTTTTACATGGTCGTGGTTGATCTCTTTTGCTCTGCTGCCATCTGCTGACCGTTTGTGTAATAACTACCTCTTTTTTTTTCAGCCATTCTTTTCGGTTGAGAGGCTGCACCAAAGCCTTCTGTATGCTTTAGCATAAAAAATAAATAAATAAAAAAAATAAAAAAATAAATAAAAGTATAAATACGTCTTTGGGACAGGTAAATCATTTAAAATATAACGGATTTATACGTTTGGGGAACAATTGAGTTAAGCTCCATCTAGGCCTATTGTACACACAACACTTATCAACACTACAGTATTTTTTTTTTTAGACATTTTTGTGTTTGTCCTAATATTTAATTTTTAAAATTCTTTCAAGCGTTAGGCTTCGTACAAGTTTAAAAAGTAGGGATCAAGGTCATTATTTCAAGGTATCAACCATCTCAAATAAACAAAACGTGAAGCAACCAATCACTGCTGCACAAGGCAGGATTTATTTGTGTCACTGAATGGTTAGTCTCTTCATGTTTAGATTCAACACAGCTGACTGTTATTGTTGCTGTAGCCAAAATTGTACTGTTGAAGCTCGCTGTCACACGTCTCCTCTTTCACAAAAACGCCACCATTTTGAAGCTCACTGGGCTGAAGTCACATGAGCACTGATATTTTCCTGCATCATGTCCCCTGCTTCAGATGATGGTCAATAGAACTACTGAGGTATATAGTGTTTTGTTTTTTTTTTTTGGCCTGCCTCATGGCTTTATTTATTTCCTGCCACATTTCACAGTGCTGTATGAAATAATAACTGTCACTTTAGTTTACAGTTTCATCACTTGTTGTTTTTGGCAGTCTGGGCCTCCATTGCATGGCAACGTCTCTCTGTTGTCTGTGTTCTTTTTATTATTATTATTATTTTTCTTCCAGATGTATTGTAAAATTTGCTGTTCAACACTACTAATTGGTGACTCTTACTAAACATTAACATGCCTTTTTTTGAGGAAACAAACCTTAACATTGGTATGTTGCATGCGTTATAATCAGTAGTCTGTGGAATTGAGGGTTGCCAATATTGAAATCCAACCGAGTCACGTAAAATTGTGATAAAATGTGATTTTTCAATGTTCATTCATTTTAAAAACTCACTATTCATTTCAATAATATGCAGAAAAAATATATGTTCTGTCTTATCAACTTGAATTTTTTTAAGTAGTGTATAATTGTAGGTCTAGTCATCACTAATTATATTACACAGGAAACTTTTTCACTGCCAATTTTCTGCTACAGATACCTGAAGGAGAACTCAGCGAACGTAGTAATTGGTGGTAGGCTTGCGAAGTGTGCTCTCTCTGATGCATCTAGTGCGCCGCACGTGCTTTAAAAGGCACGCACTTCGACCTTAGGTCATTACATTGTATTAGTTCACCACTAGATGGCACTAAATTCTTCACACTGTCACTTTAAGGAAATGCTCAAAGTAACTTTTCACAATAAATAGCCGCTTGTGAAGAAAAAATATATTGGAACAAGTATGTTTTGCCTTTATTTGAGATATTTTGATCTATATTATGGCTAGACCCACAAAAAAACCTTGACTGAGAAGACACAGGAAGTCATCCATTTAGGTTTGAAGCGGCCATTTTTGTTGGTTTATTCTAATTTCTTTGAAAACTGGCCTGCTCAAAATTTTGTCTGATTGTTGTCAAACTGGACCCACGCCTACAGGACATACAGGTGACGCGTAGTTGCATAACATTTGCAGTTTTGTTGTAGCTTGTTGGCAAAGCTTGGCAGAAAAGTTTGTTGACTCGCCATATAAATACAAAACTTTAATAATTAGACATCACTTAGGAAAATGAAATTTGTTGCGCACGTCTATCGTGAATCTAACTTAAAGACAGGAAATCTACCAGTTTGGTTTGAAGCAGCCATCTTCGTATCATTTTGTCCATTTCCAGGGGTCTTTGAAAAACAATCTAGTCTGGGGCCTGTCTGTTGTAAATAAACACAACAGCCGCATTATTTTCAAATATCGTGTGCTTACAATTTGTCACTAATCAGTTTTAATTACTCGTGGCAGCCCTCCTTAGATACATCAGGTTACGGAACAGTTATGTCACATGCATGTACACGCCCTTCCTTAATTTTGGCACCGTTCTGTGTTTGATGACTGTGCAACGTTTTGAAGCCATCACATTAGTCACTGAATTCTCAGCACTTTTGTAAACAACTTTTTCACATTAAATCGGACCAAAACGTACAGAATGGCAAGGTAAGGCAGACATTTCACAACTACTCAAACCTGCTGTGTAATCTAACATTTCTGGCATAATAATTCTCATTACTAATGTTAATATTTTGATGACGTAAAGTCAACATATTTATTTTTGATTTGTACACAAAAAAAAAAGTTCCACAACTTTGATTGTATAAATGCTGAGATGATCTTGCTAAAAATGAGAATCTAAGAATTTGTTTCACAGTTTGGCCTTGGCAGAGGACTGTGCTCAAACGATAACCAGTTCACATCTTCAGTTGTTGTTTGTGGGTCTTGGTGCCTTCACTTTTGTTTTGAATAACTGAAAAAGCATGCTATATGCATATTGGGTCCATATCAGGGCTGTGACCATTTAAGGGCATATCCATCTGCACTGTAAAGACCTACAAACAAGCAGCAGCAAAAGTTGAGTTGGCATAGATGGAGAACTTTTTTTTTTTTTTTTTACTTCCCACCTGTACTTGCTCAAGGCAGCAAGACTCACAAAAGATGCAGGAACTGAACACATCTGCAATGCTGATATTTCTCAGCCTTCATACAATTTCTGAGTAGAACCACATTGTTTTGTTTGAATCTAATTTGATTTTACGATTGTATGATTACTTGCCCGTACTCAAATGGTTTCTCCCTGCATTGTGTTTCCCATCATTGACTTTAAAGTGATTGTGACAGAGCCTGCATGAAGTGTTGCTTTTATTTGTTTGAAGTGTTGCTTTTATTTGTTTCTTACCTGTAATTTGACTTCCTACTTTTCATACCGAATGGCATTTAATCCCAATGCATGCATTCTGGGAGTCACGTTCCAGTCGTCACGCTTTTTCTCTCTCATTCCTGCACTCTAGAGCGGATTCACCCCACTGCATATCGCTGCCCACTATGGGAACGTCAACGTGGCCACGCTCCTACTAAACCGAGGGGCAGCCGTGGACTTCCTCGCCAGGGTAAGATCCGACAAACCACTGTGAGATCATCTGGTGTGGCGCAGGAAGTTATCCGTTCTTCTACGTCAAAATGGAGTGTGAATTTCTGTAACGGCTGCGTTTATCTCTTTTTTTTTTTTTTTTTTTTTTTAGAATGGTATTACTCCCCTTCACGTCGCATCCAAGCGAGGCAACACAAACATGGTTTGCCTGCTACTGGATCGTGGCTCACAGATAGATGCAAAAACAAGAGTAAGTGCTTTGAGGAAGTGCGTCAATCAATATCTACATCTGTCGGTGGTGATACATTGTCAAATGATTCATTATTGTTGTGGGAAAGTGCATTAAATCCCATGACAGTGCCAGCTATCCATTAAGATATTTCATTATGTTATACAGGCAGCCTCAATTCATAGGTTGAGTCTATCCTCCCCAAGGGAGGGATATATTAGAGTTGTGATTCGCCACAAATTCCAAATATGTCTCTTAAGTTTTTGTGAGTAGTTTTCACTGGATTTTTTTTTTTAACAATACATTTTCTGTATTGCCCACACCTTTTTTTCCTTTCCTTTTATTATTTTTTTGAACATATAAACAGATGAACAGCAGAGATAAAACAGAAAACAACAACAATCAAAAGAGAAGAAAATCCCAATAAAATAATCATTCAATCAATCATAACTTACATGTTCAAAAGGGAGTAGGAAGAAGTTAAAAACTTATCTAGTCCTACCCCTTTTACTCAATATATTTAAACTTATTTCATTATTAATACAATTTTAATTTACTAATTATTAAAAAAAAAAAAATAAAAAAAAAATAATAATAATAAATGATATATATAATCCAAGTTATATATATACATATACATATATACATACATACATATACACACATATACACAAGTGCACTTAACATATTCACATTTACCAAAAACATATATACATAAATTTACTAAACATATACCATAATACCTATCTAGATCATTTACACATACTCACATGTACATTTTTCATATTCTGGTCTGACACCTACTATGAAAGTGTGTCATGGGAAAATGCTGCTCTTTTCTTCTCTCTCTGTAGGATGGCCTTACCCCACTCCACTGCGCAGCCCGGAGTGGACACGACACAGCCGTTGAGCTTCTCCTGGAGAGAGGAGCGCCTCTGCTTGCCAGGACAAAGGTATCATTTTGACACAT
Organism: Festucalex cinctus; assembly: GCF_051991245.1. Lineage (NCBI taxonomy): Eukaryota > Metazoa > Chordata > Actinopteri > Syngnathiformes > Syngnathidae > Festucalex > Festucalex cinctus. The sequence continues at coordinate 15,377,449 of NC_135426.1, forward strand.
TTACAGTACGACGGACACAAACGGTCGCTTTCAGACCCAAGTGTGACATTCACATTCTCACAAATGTGTAGTCAAACTAAACTAGGAAGTTGACCATTTTAGGGAAAATGAAGTAAAATATTCAACAATTTAATGTTAACAAAGTTGATGCATTATGAAAGTAGTGTCCTAAGAGTCACAATACGCAGAGAGAATACATGATTTTAAAGGTTTTATGAAAATCAATTGATAACATTTCAGGAAAAACATCAATAACATGACTGTCAAAAAGGTATAATTTTAGAGGGGAGAAAACCTGCAGTTTTGCAAAGTAAAAGTTGGAAAAAGTCATTATTCTTTGAGAATACTGAAATGTCAAGGTAAACTTTAACATTACAATAAAAAGTCAGAGTTCAAAGTCGTACAAAATGGCAAAAAAAAAGAAAAGAAAAAAGTTTTAGTATTAATCTTTTTTTAAGTATGAGCATAAGTTAGAGGGTTTGCACTAGGGGTGTGAATTGCCTCGTACCTGACGATTCGATTCGTATCACGATTCACAGGTCACGATTCGATTCGATACCGATTAATCCCGATACGAATTTATAAGTCGATTGTTGCGATTTTTTTTCATTCAAATTTAGAAAATACTAATCAGTAAGCTTGTAGAGTGTAAGATTTATATGAAAATGTATTATTTATTTATCTGAAATTTCAGTCTTATAGGGGTTGTAATCTGTTTCATGTTTAAACAGCAATAAAATAAAATATTAAGGCTTAATGTTCCGTTCATATAACATTCTTCCATGCTTAAGGTGTGAATCCTAAAAAAAAAAAAAAAAAAAAAAAAAAAAAAAAAAAAAAAATTCGATTTTGCCTATTATTGAATCGATTCGAGAATCGCGCGATGTAGTATCGCGATATATCGCCGAATCGATTTTTTTTTTAACACCCCTAGTTTGCACCAAATCTTGAAGAATTGAATGGGGTGCATAGCAAAAACAAACAAACAAACAAAAAAAAAGTCTGTGCCTTCATTTCTAATTTAAAGGCTCAGATTCAATTTAGATTTGAGGATACTATCATGACTCGGGTCATGCAGGGGTAATGTTTGGGTCTTGACTCATGTTTGGGGTCCTGCCAGGGTTAAGTGATCTGTTAAGTTTGGGTTCATGACCGTGAGGTCAAGTGTCTGTTTTGAACTGATGTAACCATCATCTAGTTTCAACTAGTTTTAGGCTATGTGATGTCAGGACCTATGTGATGCCAATCTTTAGTCCTTTAATTTGTCACAACCAATCAGATCGATTCACTGTCTAGAGTAGCGTTCTGAGAAGTGTTTGTGTTTGTCGGATTATTACCACTGTCCTCTGTGCAACTCTCTTTGTTTCTCGTCTAGTCAAGTTTGTTCCACGCCTCTTGATGTGAATAAATAGTTAAAATCTTATTTGTGTCTGCGCTTTGGGATCCAACCCTCTCAGCACATAACAGATACTTGCGGAGGCCAAAGCTAGCTGGCCAGTATAAGTTTGTACATCATTTGTAATGTAATGATAATAAAGTTGGAATTGAAAAGGAAATAGAACTTCATTTTGTGTTCCTCATTGTTACCCAGAATGGCCTGTCTCCCCTTCACATGGCAGCCCAAGGCGATCACGTGGAATGCGTCAAACACCTTCTGCAGCACAAGGCACCCATCGGCGACGTCACCTTGGACTACCTGACAGCTTTACACGTGGCAGCCCACTGCGGCCACTACAGAGTTACCAAACTTCTTTTGGACAAGAGAGCCAACCCGAATGCCCGGGCATTGGTACCACAACTTTTCTATTTTCTCATTTGAAATGATGATAAGATCAGTAAATGACATTCCCGTTCATTCCCCAGAATGGCTTTACTCCGTTGCACATTGCTTGTAAGAAGAACCGGGTGAAGGTCATGGAGTTGCTGGTCAAATATGGAGCCTCAATCCAGGCCATCACAGAGGTACTTTATGAAATAATACTTTATTTCATTGGAGGGCTTTGCTTCAATTTAGTTTTGAAAATGTGTGCCAACTCTGCTGGGATGTTAATTGTCTGGAAAACCTCTCCCATCACTGCTGTTCAGCTCTTTGTTTTCCACCTTGCATGCAGTCCGGTTTGACGCCCATCCATGTGGCAGCCTTCATGGGTCACCTTAACATCGTCCTGTTGCTGCTGCAAAATGGAGCTTCTCCAGACCGGAGCAACATTGTGAGTGAAACGCATCGCATTGATTTCACAAACGCACCACAGCAACGATGTAATATGCGAATCGTGCGGTACAGCGTGGCGAAACATCGTTACACATGGCGGCCAGGGCCGGTCAGGTGGAGGTGGTTCGGTGCCTGCTGAGGAACGGAGCAATGGTGGACGCCAGGGCTCGGGTGAGTGCTGGTTTGAACTTTATGGGGAGAATGGTGAATATTACAAAGAGAATTTTCTTGTGTTGTGTTCAGGAGGACCAGACCCCCCTCCACATTGCCGCACGGCTGGGGAAAACCGAAATTGTCCAGCTACTGCTGCAACACATGGCCCACCCTGATGCGGCCACAGCCAATGGCTACACTCCACTTCACATCGCCGCCAAGGAGGGCCAGGTGGAGACCGCCTCAGTTCTGCTGGAGGCGGGGGCTTCGCACTCGCTGGCCACAAAGGTGGGTGGCCAATCCAGTGATGCGTAGTAATGGCTCTGTTTCGTAGTTCTACCAATCAGATTGCAGATTCACCTCCCATGTATTGATAGCTTCAATATTCCTGACTTGTAGTATTTATGGGTGGATTTAGTCTGGTAATTCCCCACTGAAGGCCAAATGGTACCAAATGCACAGCCCGCCACTTTTCTACATTCAGTACATTTGTTAGTGCACATGATGGATACTCAACGAGTAATTAATTGATGGTCTATGGCATATTTTCCGCAGAAAGGATTTACTCCCCTTCATGTTGCCTCAAAGTACGGAAGCCTCGATGTGGCCAAACTTCTGCTGCAGCGTTGTGCGCCACCAGATTCTACAGGGAAGGTTCGCATTGAAAATGAGAAGCTCGCTGAGATTTCTACCATTTCGCATAATTTTGCAATTAGAAGTCATTTTAAGAGAATCAAGTCCTTATTAATAAATAATACATTTGATATAATACATTTGATCCATTCTACAGCAAACTGCGCATATGTGCTTTTTCTATTCTAAAAGTAATGCTTTGCAGCCATCTTGTGGCATCTACAGGCAATTAGAAACTTTTTTTGAGGAGGTATCAGATCCCCCTTATGAATAGCGGGGAATACAGAAATGCAAGCTTTTATATTTTATTGCAGAGGAAAGCCCTTGCTTGGACACATTTTGAAGCTCAATTGTTAAAGGAGCAATAAAGCAAATCCCAGGTTCCAGATTGGGAGGAAAACACAAAAAGCAAAAATTGTTTTCAATAATGTCATTGTAATTTACCTTTTCTGTTAGTAATAAATATCGGAAATTGGACATTATATTTAAATGCAAGAAAAATGAGCCATGTTATCTAAGGGCATAAACATTTGAAGAAAAAAATGTGTATTCTGAATGTGAGGTTTTCATTTTACAAGCAAAACAAATGTTATAACGATATGAGAAGAAGAAAAAAAAGTACAAATATTTTCAGAATATTCTGACTTTCTCTTGTAGAATGGCCTCACACCGCTCCATGTTGCAGCACATTATGATAACCAGAAGGTGGCGCTTCTGCTTCTGGACAAAGGAGCATCCCCTCACACCATTGCCAAGGTGAGACTTCAATTTAGTGCACTGCTTGTCTTATTCAGTTTATTTATTTGTTTATCTATTTATTTTTTATTTGGTTTTTTTGGAAGAGATTAAGAAGATGGATGGAAATAAAAACTAAAGGACTATAGATTTTAAGACAAGATGAACTTTTTTAACCAAGTCTTTAGGAAGCTTCAGAGTTGGCAGTTCGTTACATGGTCAAAAGTCTCAAGTCAACCTCCAAGTTGTTTCATACAAGTCTCTATCTCAAGTGACTGGCAAAAAAACAAGCAAGTCAAGTCGAGTTAATGCTAAATTTCAAGTAGGCTGAGTCAAGTTATTACTTGGATTAAGCAAGTCAGAAGTGATATAATCTTGCTTAGTCATGTTACACTGTACTGTATATTCGTCCATTAGCCACTTTGAACTCCATAAACCAGTCTCCGTGGCCATTATTTGTCTACTCAAATAAATGCATAACCAACATGTCCTTGTATTGACAGATGACGTTAGATGTCGTAGTTGTCTCTTATCTTTCAGTTGCAAACCTTGCATACTGCCATTTTCTTTGATCAAAAATGTAATCCTTGAAATGAATCATCTTTAGATGTCGCTCTATGATACTCAGAGCATACTGGTGAGTTGGCAGGTTTGTGCGCACTACACAAAAATGCACTTTTCCTCCTGAAACAAAACAAGATGGCACATTATGTTGAAAATGCAGATTTTCAAACATAAAAAGGTAAAATTTGTCAAGTCATGTAGTTAGCGAGTCTAGTCTGTAACGTCAAATCGAGTCTTTCATGAGTTATAGTCAAGCCCCAAATTTAAGATTTCCGTCTCAAGTCCAACTCAAGTCTTCCACCTCTGGTAAGCTGAAGGAAAATGTTGGCAACCGTGCAATCGTAGTTTCTGTCTCCTGTGTCTTTCTGGAGCAGAATGGTTACACCCCTCTTCACATTGTGGCCAAAAAGAACCAAATAGACATTGCGACAGTGCTACTGAACTATGGTGCCGAAACCAACGTCCTGACCAAACAGGGCGTCACTCCACTCCATTTGGCTTCGGAGGAGGGCCATGCTGACATGGCTGCACTGCTCCTGAGTAAGGGAGCTCATGTCAACACTCCTACTAAGGTGTGTCTCCATTTATTCATACCTACTACTTATGGATACCTACATTATAGCTTGCTAGCATTTAGCATGTTAACTTGTGATAAATTCACCTTTTGCACCTATACTACAATTCATCTTGTAAAATCCTTATTCATTTGCAAAGTTGTTATCTCACTACATTTTACTTTACCTGTTACCAGCCCTATTTTATCATATGCTTGCATGCTGTTAGTTCTCGCTAAAATAGACCCACACTACAGTTATTGGATCATTATTCCTGTGTTGTGCTCTGTGCTTTAGTGTGGCCTTACCGCGCTTCATTTGGCAGCGCAGGACGATAAAGTTGCTGTTGCAGAGATCCTTGCCAGGAATGGCGCCAACCTCAACCAGCAGACCAAAGTAGGATACTAAAAAAAAAAATAAAAAAAAAATAAAAAAAATAAATACAATTTACATACATCATGGTTAAATCAAAAGTTTGGATCGTTATGGACAAGGTTTGTTTTACAGCTGGGCTACACTCCACTAATTGTTGCATGTCACTATGGAAACACCAAAATGGTCAACTTCCTTCTTCAAAATGGCGCCAGCGTGACAGTAAAGACCAAGGTATGAAATCCAGAATGAATTGTTCTGTTCGCTCAGAACTGCAATATAGCATGGCAACATTTTATTAGCTGTTGGATGTCACTTGAAATTCAACGCTTCCACAGAATGGATACAGCCCTCTTCACCAGGCAGCCCAGCAGGGCAACACGCACATCATCAATATACTGTTGCAGTATGGGGCCAAGCCAAATGCTGTCACTGTGGTAAGTTCATGCACATTCACATATGCACATACGCCACCTTTACATTTCTCTTTCTTTTTTTTTTTGTCTTGGCCAGAATGGGAACACCGCTCTCGGCATTGCTCGACGTCTGGGCTACATCTCTGTTGTGGACACGCTGAAGGTCGTCACAGAAGAGATTATCACCACTACGACGGTATGTTACACATACAATCACTAATCTGATTATATGAGATTTTGACCAAAAAAAATAAAAAATTCCCCCACCACAAGACGGTGACGGAGAAACACAAACTGAATGTGCCAGAAACGATGACGGAAGTATTGGATGTCTCAGATGAAGAAGGTCAGTCACAAGAATCCTTGCGTTCCTGTTCATTCTACAGTTTTCTCCTGCTATATTGCGGTTTGTCATTCGCCTCGCCGATATATTAGCTTCTTTTTTTTTCTTTTTTTCTTCTCCCCCCCTCAACCACTGCCAAGGCGATGACACCATAACAGGAGACGGAGGGGAGTATTTAAGGGCTGAAGACCTCAGAGAGCTTGGAGATGATTCGCTGCCAGGACAGTATCTGGATAACATGAACTACCTCTGCTTCAATAATGAGGGGGCGCACACTGGCAGGTAAAGCAAACTCAAAGGACATTAAAAGCACACCTCGTGTTACAAATGACCCTTTTTACGAACTTTTCAACTTATGTACAAGAAAAGTTGCCTCTAGTTAGGTACATATTTCGTGGTGCGAACTGTCTCAGCATGGCTGAGCGGATGGATCAATGCTATGCTTCTTGTGCTATCTATGTCGTGTTTCAGTTTTGTTTGAGTTGGGTTTTGTTTTGGTGAGAGGGTTTGTTGTCTGGTGTGCTGGTGTTTTTCCCCTGTCTCGTTAAGATCTGACTAGGTTCACCTGTGTGTTTCTAATTGGTTCCCTCTGCCCACTGTGTGTCACAGCTGTCTATTGTAAGTGTTCGTTAGTGTTGGTAATTAGGGAGTGGGGTTGTTTCACGCGTTGTGGGAGCATTGTTGCACCTTGTCTTGTCCTATGTGCTGCCTTTAGTCAAGTTTATCTACCTTTAGTCAAGTTTATCTACCTTTAGTCAAGTCTATCTACGTCTAGTCTAGTTTCTTCACGTCAGCTCCAAATGTCCCTCACGTCCACGCCAAGAGTCATCGTCACGTCTTCCTGTCTCCTCAAGTCTTCACGTCTCTTCATCTCCACGTCTGGTCACGTTCTCTACATTTGGTCACGTTCTCCACGTCAACCCAGATCACGACCACGCCAAGCCTTCACGCCACGCCAAGTCTTTACGCCACGCCAAGTCTTGTTCACCTCACCCAGTCTAATCACTTTCCACCCATTTAATAAAGTTATCATCCCTGTCAGTTTTCTACCTGCCTGGTTTCTCCTCTATTGAGTCCCACCACATCCTTACCGAAACAATCTAAACATGTTGCTGTGTCTGCAGTCGGAAGTTCAGCTTACCAGTGATTCTCAATTATTTTCTGTTTTGCCCCCACTAGTCTAAAAACAGCATTCTGATTAATGTTGTGTTAGTGGAGTATGAGTTAAGCAACATCTACCTGTTTTTATCCATCTCAAGGAAATGAAACTGAAAATGACATCACAGTTGCTCAGGTAGCAACCAATCACGGCTCACCGTGAGCCGTGATTGGTCACTGCCAGAGTCTTGAGCATTGTATTGTGTTATTTCCATTGCAGTTCCGAAAGGTCTTTCACCCCCACGCGCCAAAGATACTATCATAAACATGAAAGCATGTTGGATGAAATGCTCACCTGTCAGGTACGCACACTGCACAGAAATTGAACTCTGCACAGAAATTTCGGGTTGTGGGATAGTTCTTACTGAGTTGCACTACAAAACTGTTTTTTGTTTTTTTGGCTTTGTCCCAGGCGTCATCACTTCCAAGGGAAAATGAACAAGACTCATACAGGTTGAGTTGGGGCACAGAGAATCTGGACAACATAGCTTTATTCTCCAGTCCACTGCACTCTGGGTATGTACAGTAATGAAACAAAAAAAAAAAAAAAAAAGTTTGGTGTCAGAAGTGGGATACAATGGCTTCACAAGAATAATTGAATAAGTCTCCTTCCCCCTTCGAGTTTGTCCAAAATCTGCTTGAACACTAGCTACTCTTCTGCTATCATGCCACCTTAGAAGCACCGGGGTGTTTGGATGTCATCTTACAGAAAAAGCAGAAAATACGCAGATAGGCGTAAAGAGGTGTGTTTTTCAGCGAATAGTTTATTTTCTACAGAAAGATTTGAGAGTCAGTGAGTATTTGTCAAGGGTAGCGAGGGTTGACTGTACTACTCTCATGGAACATCAAGCGAAGCTCAACTGATTCTGACATACTCCTTCTTCTCTCTCTGGGTTTCACTTTGGCTGGAATTCTGTCCGATGTTTTTAGCCGTTCCTCTCCGTGCCGTGATCACACGGACCACAGCAGGTGATCTTCCATGCCTTGATTCAGCCATTCCATTACTTTTTTTTTTTTCTTCATTTTTTTGCTCCATCTTTGGGGACATTCTTGTCATCCACATACTTTGAGTTGACTGTATATTATTGTGGTTGTTTCGTTTGGTGTCTCTTCTGTACACTTGTTTGTTTTAAACGTATGATGGCAAGATAGATGCTTATCAGAGCTCACTGACAACTGAGCCGTATTTAAATGTCATTTTGAGTGTGTTGTTCAGGCTGTTTGAAAGCGCTATATAAATAAACTTAAGTTGAGAGTCGACGCAAAAATCATAAGGACAAGAGGTCCAGGTCCAATATGCTCGGTTGCATTTTACGTATTAAAGCGTCTGCTCTCCTACTCATCAGCTTCCTGGTTAGCTTCATGGTGGATGCAAGGGGCGGATCCATGCGGGGCTGCCGCCACAATGGCCTCCGCATCATCATCCCACCTGGGAAGTGCAGCGCTCCCACACGAGTGACCTGCAGGCTGGTGAAAAGGCACCGGCTGGCCAGCATGCCCCCCATTGTTGAAGGCGAGGGTCAAGCCAGCAGGTTTATTGAAGTTGCACCGTTTGGAGGCCAGCTTCTTGGGTAAGAACGCTGACTTTGGCTTTTCCCTCCCTGGGTTTCACTTTCTCCAGAATTCTGTCCCGTGTTAAGTTGTCAGAAGTTGGACCAAATTTCCACATTGCATCCAAGACCAAATGTTGTGTGCGTGTCTTTTCTCACTTATTGCTGCGTATTGGAACGTCAATGGCACAGTAAGCTCCACCTCCCCAGTGCCCCACCACCTCTCAATGAGGGAGAGAGTTTGGTGAGCAGAATCCTCCAGCTTGGCCCGCCGGGGACAAATTTCCTGGGGTAGGCTGCAAAAAAAGAGAGGGAACAAAATGTGCATACGAAAGAATGCTTGTTTGATTTCTCTTGTTGTCATTTAATTTTGTGCTTTTGAATTACTCACAAAAAGTTAGGGAATTCTAAAGTTTTAGCAGCAGTTTGATCTGGCCCGACGTGCACCGCTAAAAACTTGCTGTTCCCCCATCCAGTCCTGTAATTGTGGAGGTGCCCCACTTTGCTGCGCTGCGCGGGGGGGAGCGGGAACTTGTTATCTTGAGGAGCGAGACAGGAGAGAGCTGGAAGGAGCACCACTGTGAGCACACCCAAGAAGAACTCAACCAGATCCTCAACAGCATGGATGAAGGTTGGTCTCCTTCTCAGTGTCGTGCTCAGCATCTAAATGTGCCTCTAAGGCAGTTGCAACAGTCATTTGAGCGTTTCGGTTTTTCCCTCCGCTAGAGCTGGACTCTCAGGAGGAGCTCCAGAAGAAGCGCATTTGCCGTATCATCACCAGGGATCTCCCACAATACTTTGCGGTGGTGTCACGTATTAGGCAAGACAGTATTCTAATTGGTCCTGAAGGAGGTGTCCTGTGCAGCACGGTTGTACCCCAAGTGCAAGCAGTTTTTCCTGAGGGGGCCTTAACCAAAAGGATCAGGGTGGGCCTGCAGGTAAATGACATTGGTTTGGAGTTTCTCATGTGTGAGACATATTGCACGCTGGTTGTAGCAAAGATACTACAGCATTGGACTCCTCTAGTACAGTGGTACCTTGTTTTTGGGTATGGACTGGAACGGATGTTATTTAAATTCAATAGGAATAATTGATTTTTATATACAAGCTTGGACCTTAAATCCTGCAGTCAATGTACCACTGTACCTGTAAGAGAAAGTAGATTTTATCTTAACAAAACAAGATCTGGATTGAATCATCTACCGATTCCAAGATTTTTATTTTACTCTGGAATGTAACAAACGTTTGATTGCAAGTCTCTGTTGTCATAGGCTCAGCCAGTGAGTTTGGATATTGTCAGGAGAGCTCTTGGGAACAAGTCCAGCTTCAGCCCCATCGTCACTCTGGAGCCCCGCCGAAGGAAGTTTCATAAACCCATAACCGTGACGATCCCAGTCCCGAAAGGCAACTCTGACCCCGTCCTCCACGGTATGGGACGGGACACCCCAACTTTACGACTGCTCTGCAGTATCACAGGTAAAGACCAAACTCATTGGTCAACCACAGACGCACGCTTGCCATTTTTTGTTGAGTCGGTTTGAGTCTGTTTTTCAGGTGGAACAACACCAGCCCAATGGGAAGACATAACAGGAACCACTCCCTTAACATTTGTCAGCGACCGTGTGTCCTTCACTACTAACGTTTCTGCGAGGTAACAGTCAATATATATTAAAATGAACCTGAAGGATTGAAGGTGCAACTGACCTCAATCATTGTTTCAATGTGTCTAGGTTTTGGCTAATAGACTGCCGGCAAGTCCAGGAATCGGTCACCTTCTCCTCTCAAGTGTACCGGGAGATCATCTGTGTGCCTTACATGGCTAACTTTGTCATCTTCGCCAAAACCCATGACCCCATCGAGGGCCACCTGCGCTGCTTTTGCATGACTGACGACAAGATTGACAAAACGCTGGAGCAGCAAGAGAATTTCACAGAGGTGGCCCGCAGTCGAGATGTGGAGGTAGGTTCAAGTAAATGTGCTTTACTTGAGTATTTATTTTTCAAAACAACCTTTTACCTTTACTCACGTTAGCAGAGAGAGTGAGTACCTTTACCTATCCTTTTTTTTTAGGTTCTAGAAGGAAAACCCATCTATGCAGATTGCTGTGGAAACTTTGTTCCCCTCACCAAAAGTGGCCAGCATCATCTCTTCAGCTTTTTTGCCTTCAAGGAGAATCGACTCACGCTTTTCATCAAAGTCAGTGCATTTTCTATATTTGCTCATTTCGATACACGTATTAGATTGATGTTGACCTCATAGCTGTTTGCAGATCAGAGACAACACCCAAGAGCTGTGCGGTCGCTTGTGTTTTCTGAAAGAACCGCGGAGTTACAGGTCACTCACCCACAACGCCATATGCAACCTCAACATCACCCTGCCGTCATACTGCAAGGTGAGGCAGTCCTCAGTCCTGGAAGCTATTTCATTTCATATTGATGATTGTATTGATTTGTTTGATTTCAGGAGCGAAAGCCTTACAGTCGCTGAAAAAAATGCACTTTTTGTCTCTCTCTCCTTCTTCCTGCTTCGCTGCTTTGGGAAAAAGGAGTCTGATTCTGATCAAGATGAAGAGGTAAATACAGCTATTTCCCCCCCCATCAACATATATGAAATTTTAATTGATCCCTTTTCTTTAAATGTTTTCTTTTTTACAGATTAACACAGCACAAGAGAGATGTAAGCCATTTTTTTTTTCATTTGGGTTGAAGAAAAGATTACAACAATAACCATGGCATGCAAACATACATGAACTTCACTTGCTACTTTGTTGTGGTTCTTGCTGCCTTCACCTGCATCGTCTGCAAATGAAACACACACTAATAATAGTGTTTTTATTTTCGTTTTTAAACCCCGCTTTCACTTTATATCAGTATACCACTCATACCCTATCATAATGCTGGATTCTACATCTTTCATCATCTTTTTTTTGTGTGTGTCTCTTTTGGTCTTTTTATATGCGCATTCCCCAAAGATCGCATGTTGAATGAAAGAACAGGATGTTAACTGTATACCTCTGTATACATTTTGGCCTGACCACATTCTCAACTGTTTGTCTCCTTTCATTTGAATTTTTAATTATTATTTTACTCCTTAAATTGTTCGTCCACCAAATTGAAGATGAAGAAATGGCGGCGTCAGTCCCGAAATCCGAGCTGATTCGGGAACCAGACCTCCTATCGGACGTTTCGGAGATGAAACAAGATTTGATCAAGATGACGGCCATTTTGACAGCCGATCCCTCGAAAAAATCCTCTTCTTTGGAAGGGTGTGGTTCTGAGAAAGGAGCACACGATGTTTCGAGGGTGCCATTAGAATTAATGGAGAAGGACCTCGAGAAAGTCAAAGAGGACCTTGAGAAAGTTAGTAAAATACTAAGGAGTGGAACGTATGATGAAGCAACAGAAGAAACAGCTACAGCAAGTAGGGAGGCTGAAGAATGGGTCCTCCTCTCTGATAGTGAGATAAAGGAGGCCCAGATGAAGGCAACCTTTAAAAACCCAGAGGCTGCCTTTTGTGCAGATAAGGCTAACCGAGGGACGCCCAGAACTAAAGCCACAAAAGACAGCTGTGATTCTAAAGAATACCTCCTTGATAGACCAAGAACAAAATCAACAACTTCAACCAAAGTACAAAGGCATCCTGGCGAAGAGGGGAAAGGTCAGCGACAAGCTAACAAGTCCACGGTTTCTGTTACATCACAGCCTGTGTCCCCGCTTGTGGAAGAGACTCCCATTGGCTCAATAAAAGACAAAGTCAAAGCCTTACAACAAAAGGTAGAGGCCGAACAAACGAGAAAAGGAATCAAGCCTTCGCAATTGCCTGTTAGCGCCAAGCTGCCTCCAAAAGTCAAAGAAACCCGTCCATCTAGAACAACACCTGAAGCTGGATCTGAAAAACATGAGGATAGCATCTCAGTTAAAGAGTTGATGCAAGTGTTTCAAAAAGGACCCTCACAGAGAGAATCTGAGCTGTATAAGGCCAAAACAGCAAAGGTGCCGAGACTGGAAGATACCCCAAAGTCAGAAAACCTATTGACAAAATCTGCACGCAAAGAACGAGAAGTATCTCTTGATTCTAAGCTTTGTCCACTCAGCAAGGTGGAAAAAAAGGACCCTGCTGAGTCACAGAGAACCAAAACAAGAGACTTTGGAAAAGGTGACAATGACGAGAACTCCCAAGATGAAGGTGCCCCTGCAGACTCGACTAGTGCCAGTTCTGGAACTCCTCATCTGAGTTCTGAGGACAGTTACAAGCATGAGGGTCTGGCCACCCCTGGAACAAGCCCTGAAAGTCTGTCTCTTTCACCCAAAAATGAACAACAAACATCTCATGCCGGAGCAAAAACCACTCCGGTGCTTGAAGAGGCAAGTACGGAAAGGACTGCAATGCCAAGTCAGAGGCTTAGCCCTGGTGACCAACAGTCTACTGATTTGACCTTCGGCGTGTCTCTCAGCCAGGCTGCAGATGACCGTGCACCAAGTGAGTCCACATCTGATTCCAGGAGCAGGCCTTGGTGTTTTAAATCTGACGCCACACAAGAGACCATTGTAAATGCTTTAGAAGAGGTTACTGATGGCAGCAGCCCGGATTTTCAGCTATCCTTGCCTTTAGCTAGTTCGGAAACTTCTAATTCTTTTTATAAGTGCCATGGAAGCTTGGAGTTACCTATAAAACAAGATTCAGATCCTCTCAGTCCATTAGCTGACGAGTCTTTGACAATTAGCCACAGAGACTCGCTCGAGGGTAGTCCTGTTATGGATGAAAACTCTTCCATTAAATCCCCAGATTCCATTGAACCCAGCCCTACGAAGGAATCCCCTCCTCATGACTCCTTAGAGAGTAGCCCTGTCGACCAGCAGAGCCATCCATCATTCCCATTCATTGTAGATCATCCAAGTCAATCCGTAATCCATCCAGAGTCCTCTAATGAAGCATCGATTAAAGATGCATTGCATGGTAGGCATTTCCGAGACCTTGAGGGTAGTGCCGATGATGACAGTTGTGAGCAGACATCACAGATGACGAGTTCTGGTAAGAGTCCTCTCTCCCCTGACACCCCTAGTTCTGATGAGGTAAGTTACGACTTCAATCCCAAACATCCTGACTATTCATCCCTCTCTTTCCAATTCAAACCTGCAGTCATCTACGAAGACCCAGAGGAGGAGGATGCATCAGACAGCAGTCAAGCTCACAAAAGAAATACAGCTAGAATGAAATCAGTTGATGAGATGGAGGGGGACTTAGAGTTCCCAAGGGACACACAATGTAAATTTGGGGTGAAAAGACTTGCTGCGGATACAGGGTTGCCTCCTATCTCTGACCCCCATATTAAAGTTCCCTCTTCTTTTTCAGCAGGTGTACATGATGGATCCCACACAAAAGATGTCCACAACGAAACAGCTAGTATCAGTCAAGAGGAAGCCTACACAGACTGTTCCAAGCTCAATCTGAAAACAGCGCCGCAACCAACAGGTCCGCCACCCGTTGTTGCTGGTGCAAACAGTCCTTCCAAAACGGCGGGAACATTAAACATAGAAAATCGAACTGATGAGCAAAAGGAGGACAGTTTACGAAAGTCAAGAGAAATTGTGCCAGGGTTCGGTGTTGCCCCATTTCCAACCTATTCATCAGCTAGTAACATAACAGATGAAGTCAAAGCAGCACCAGAGGTTGGACTTGATACACTGAGTCAAACGAAGGAAAGGTTTAAACCAGAGTTCTGTATCTATGACGATACGGACGAGGATGAAGTTCCCAGAACTGAGTCCAAAGGTGTCACTGCAAAGGTGGACGCAGCATACTCATGGTCTGCCATGGTGGATGATGACAACACTTTTGAAGCTCATCTCAAAGTGGAGGAAGAGAAGATACTCAATCTGGTGGTGGACTCTCAGTCTCAGCCAGGGACACCAGATACCACACCGGGTAAATCACCAACTGAGGAGAGCACGCCAACAAGTGAACCCAACCCTTTTCTCTTCCAAGAAGGAAAGCTTTTTGAAATGACCCGAAGTGGCGCTATCGATATGACCAAAAGGAGCTGCGAGGAAGACGGGGGCGGCTTTGCTTTTTTCCAAATTGGTGAACATCCGCTCGAGGGGCCCTTATTAGGAAACAGCAGGCAAGAATCGGCAACCCAACAGGAAGTCGGCCTAAATCTAAAACTTGAGGCCAAGATTAAGGACCCATCTGAAGAAACTGTAAATTCGCAGCTTCAGTTGGCAACTGACGTAGATCAGGCATCCGCCAAATTAAAAATCCCCAAAATGGGCCTTTCAGCTTCAGCCAAATCTGCTGCCAAAGATCAACCAGACGCAGAAAGCCTAGAGGTGAAAACAGATCACAGTCTAAACAGAGAATCCTCTGATCTAGATTCAAGCTCCAATGATCAAATGATTATGAATGTAGAAACAGCAGAAACTACTATTACCAGATCTATATACTCTGAGCAGGGAAGAGAGTCATCCGATTCCTCTCCAGATGAATCAAAGTCAGTGATGCAACCCCCAAATTCGACTGAAGCACCCCAGAATAGCATGTCTGATACTGCTCCCCTCAAAATCCAATCTAAATCAGCTCATCAAGTAAAAAATAAAACAGCTCCAACTGCCTCTGTATCAAAATCACGAATTCCCATCAAATCTAAGTCTCTCAAGCCAGATTCTTTGGTCAAAACCGCTGAAGACAAAAAACCCAGAGGGGCCACAAACAAGGATGCACGGAGAAAGTCCGAAGGAACTTGTGTGGATGCCAAGGCTAAGACGTCCGCTAAGAGCTTTTCTGAGGGGTTCTCATCCAGGCCATCCACTAATACAAAATCCTTCCAGTCGAGATTGCCTATCAAAGGTAAAGTGTCTTCTCAATTGTCAACCACCAGTAAACAGAAAAGCAAGGCACGCAAGCACTCTGCCGACTCTTTTGAAGAGATCACTGACGAGGCCGCAAAGCTTGTGAAAAGACTGGCCGAGACGAAGAAGAAAGACGACGACGATGGCGACAACTCCAAGGACCAGAGTAGTCTTATTGATACGTCTGTAATCGAAAGGGGCGCGCTCACCGATATGCACTCCGTACCCTCTGGAGATGATGTTTCCATTAGGCGGCGGAGCGGCGACGCTGTTGGGACACAGGTGCAGCAAATCCCAAGCAATAGAGCTCAAAGTCAAGGTATGCCAGCTATGGTCAGCCTGTGCCTTTCACACAGATATTTACCAGTACTTTGCTTTATTTGAGTATCCATTCTTGCAAACACTTTTTATTTTTACTCCCTAGATTTGAACAGATTGAACTAATGTCTGTACACTTCAAACCTTACTTCTTTTTTTTTTTCCTTTTACATTTTTCAACCTCCAGGGAATACGGCACAAAGTAATCAAGATCTGGCAAATATCAAAAGTCAGTATCTGTTCTTCTAAAGTACACAGAGTGTCAGTACTTTTGCAACATCTAGAAATCACTGATACCTGCATTCAGATCTTGAGACAAGAGCCTTGTGTCTCTTTTCTGTGTGAAAGGCATTGACCTAATAGACAGCATGGAGGTTTTTTTTTTTTGCCCCCTAAACCTTTTCCAATTTGCCTGATTCGATTGAATAAGTGTTTACCTGTCCTGTGCTATTTACAATAGATGCACAGGGTCAAGCAGAGAGAAAAAAGCAGACTTTTTCAACAATAGCTGACCACCTGGGCTTCAGCTGGGAAGGTGATTAGTGCTGCTTTTATCAATCTCCCCATTGTCTTCATCGCACAATGTCGATAACTTATTCTAATAAATTTGGCTCAGAGCTGGCACGAGAACTGGAATTCAGTGAGGAGAGGATCAACTTGATAAGGACTGAAAACCCAGAGTCCTTGCAAGACCAAAGTTACGCTCTTTTGGAGCTATGGACTGAAGGAGAGGGAATACATGACAGAGGTTTGTACAATGTTGTCGGTAAGGAGCCAAAAATACAGTTTATAAAAGTTTTTTTTAATTCTCAACGTACACATTCCTGAAAGATCTTAGTGGTTCTTCGCCTGGGTTCGGTCACACCTCAGAGAGCCAGATTTGAGAAAAGGCTATGCCCCCTTTCATTTTATTCACCAGTAAAATCTATACCTATGTCTTGAATTTTAAAAAAAAGAATAGGATTCTGTGAATGCGCATAGGAAAGTGGTGGGGTTTAGAACCTCCAACAAGGCGAAGAAGCACTGTCCAAATGTGTCATTGGAATTTTCTCCTCCGACGTAGAAACGACACTCATTAAGAGACTGACCGCGATCAACCGCATGGACATCGTTCACCTGATCAAAACCGAATCGGCTGCATCAACGCAGGAGGCGTCATCAGACAGTGCCGCGATGACACAGCAGCAGCGGAATGAGATGGACACAACATGGTGAGCTATCCGGGGTAGTTGGCCATTTTGTAAAGCCATCACCATGTATCACCCTCAGGTCAGATTTGAACCAAACTCTTTGGCGTTCAATCATAAGTTAGCATTTGCAGCATCATATTCTCAGAAATGTTGTTGAAGTTAAACCTATGTGTTATGCTTTACATAATTTTCTTGCTGTTTGCCGCCATGATGCAGCAGCGGGCAAAGTGTGTGTGCAGAGTCAACACACTTGGAACACGCAGGCAGTCTGAAACAGGCAAGTCCTCCAACCTTTTTACAATTGTTCACAGTCAGTCCAAGGCATTAGTGCACTCAGCATTTACTAATAGGAATGAATAGTCAACATGAGGAAGAAGCGATTCACATCAAGTCAAATGTTTTGTTTCGGGCAGTTTGTCTTGTCTTGTCTTGTTTTCTTTTGCAGTCTTGTGACTATTCCACTGTTTGTTTTTCGTAGCAGCAGACCCCGGGCGCCGCGTCATCATCGCGGTTCGAGGTGGAGCCCGCCAAGGATCGAAAAGTGAGCAAGGTTGTCAAGACGACAGTGACGACGAGACGGAGGTCGGGAGACACGAGCAGGGAACACTTGGAGAAGGTTAGCGATAAGATCACATAGGATTGCAGTGGGGGTTTTTTCTGTAATATAACTTACTTCTGGTAACAAATACATCTTATATACAAGTCTGTTGGGACATTCTTTTTTTTTTTAAACAATAATTTCAAATTCTCTTTAGGCTATGATGTGTCCACTACAGAGGAAATTTTTTTTTCCAAACTTAAATGCTAGGCTCAAATACAGTTAAAATAATTCTAACAATACTTTGTGTTCTTAAGAGTCTTATCGAAAACATGGTAACAATATTTAAAGCCTAAATTTGTTCAATAAAAAGTGTTAGACACTTACTTTTCCTCGTCCCTAAAAAGTGCTTGCACTGAGGGAAGCCATTTTCTTTTATGATGGTAGCAAAGCCCCACCCCTACACATTTGGTATCATTGGAAAGCTCTGAATGTCCTCTATAGAGCACAAAATGAGTTAATTCAATCATATGCACTGGGTGGGAGATATTCCGGTTTAAAAAGGTCCACTACAGAGGACAAATTTAATTAACAAATTTGCTGGTTGGCGGGAGGATAATTACTTTTTTTTTTTTAGTAATATTACAATTTTATTTCTGCAACAATGCATCTTTTTTTAAATATAAAATTCAGACTTTATTCCCACAGCATGGTACCTTTTTTTCTTCTAATTTTCTGACTTTATTCTCATAACATTGCAAGGTTTTTGTGTATTCCAACTTTAATCTAATTTTTATTCATCAAATCAATTTTGTTTTTTTTTGTTTTTTTTAGATTTGAGTACAAAGCAGCAGTTATAGTTTTGCCTTCTGAGTAACATGCTATTTTGCCTGTGTGTGCGTGTCCCCTCAGAAGCCAGATGCATAAAGTCCAGCAAAGATGACCGCGAGAGATGAGGAAAAAGTGATGGGACTGAGCAGCTGCTTCCCTTTATCTTCCATTTTAGTGCCGATTGATGGTTTCCTTATTCTCTCTATTTGTGGAATTTTCTTGCTTCTGTTTTAATTTTTTTTTTTTTTGTATTTTATCTTTTGCTCCTTTTGTGGCCAAAGACTGCATCCCTATTGTCCCAGTGTTTACTGTACAACCGGCCGCTATGGTGAACGGACGGATGATCAACGAGACAACCTCTTCACGCACCTTCATTGATTTACAGCTACTTTGTCTGGTGTAGTCTCAGCTACTCTGTGTGCATCTGTGTTTGTCAGAGAGAGAATGTGTGAGTGAGTTGAGTGCGTGTGTGTGTGAGATAGAGTGGCTGATTAAATTAAGAGCGTGCGTGTGATGCAGCTTGCTGAATGTTTTTTTTTTTTTTTTTTAATTTAATTTATTTAAATACACGTGGCGTCCCGTGTAATGTCACAGCTCCTAAAAAATGTCTTGGGAAGAAAGAAATGTCGGCTGAATGACAAGCTGTCAAAGTGCACAATTGTTCACACACGTGTTCGTGAATAAACTCTCTTCAAAGTTATAGGCTGCATCTCAGTAGCAAAGCTAGTAGAGTCATTTTTTTTATGGATAAAGACGTTATTTATAGCACGAAAAACACATGTAGCAAAATTCAGGTGGAGTTTAATTTAGCAAGGCAAAAAGTCAATGTCATGAGAATAAAACCATACATTTATAAGACGTTTGTAAGATTACAACGAAAGCGTTTTAAAAATACAGTGAGAATTTAGAGAGACTAGTTGTAATTTTGTGTGGGAAAAATAAAAATATTGTTAGTACAAAAAGTTCAAATTTAAAAAGTTCATAATTTAAAAAAATAATATTGTTATGAGCTGGAGGTTGGATCCCAAAGCGCAGACACCAATAAGGTTTTTAACTATTCACATCGAGAGGCGTAGAACAAACTTAGACGAGAAACAAAGAGAGTTGCACAGAGGACAGAAAGCAATAATCTGGCAAAACACACAATTCTCAGACTGCACCTACAGATAGTGAATCGATCTGATTGGTTGTAGCAAGTAAAGGACTAAAGACATCACATAGGTCCAGACATCACCTAAAGGATTAAAAATTGACATCACATAGCCTAAAACTAGTTGAAACTAGTTGATTGTTATACTATGGTTACATCAGTTCACAACAGACACTTGACCTCACGGTCGTGAACCAAACTTAACAGGTCATGAACTCAAACTTAACCCTGGCGTGACCCCAGACATGACAAATATATATATAAAATATATAATTTAAAAGAATACGGATGTACTTTGTTGATTATAGAGGAAATATAATAGATGGAGACGAAAGATTGGACAAAAAAAATTACAATATTGATTTAGTCATGAAATAGTCATACTTTTGTTAGAGAAAATATGAATAATTATGAGGAAAATAATTTAATTTTACAAGAAAATATTGTGTGAAATCAATAATTTTAGACAAAATGTGAATAATGCGAATAGAAATTTGCTTCTTGAGAATGGATTCGATTTAATGTGGGAAATATCTCACAGTGGCAATTAAAAAAAATGAAAGAACAAAAACAATTCATTTTCATCCTTGAACTTCTCTACTGTGCTATAATTTGGTGAGTGGCCCAAAATAAGTTTTCTTGCTGTTAGTTTGTGTGCAGTGAGGTCGAGCCGCTTCTATGGAAGTGAATGTGGCGCCACGTGCCGTTGCGTCGGTGCCAGATGCGAGTCTCCTCCGCCCTGGCCGTTTTAGCCCGGGCGTCCAGCCCGATGGTCTGGGTGAGGCGGACGTACGCAATGCAGGCCGCGTTCTCTCCCATCATGTGCACGTGAGGGTCGACAACAATGGTGTGAGGAAGACCTCCAACTCCCACTGAAAAGGCAAAACACACAACACTCGCTCATTCCACTTAACCACTTAAAGATGGCACATGACAGCGTTCCTTTTGGAATATTCCAACTATATCGCTCTAAAATTATGATTTTTTTTGTGGTATTACAAAATTTTTATTGTAATATTACGAGTTTTTATTACAGAATTCTGACTTTATTTTATTATGACTTTTTTTGTCATAATGCTAAAACGTTTTTATTGTACTTTTACAGGTTTTTACTGCAGTACTACAACTTTATTCTTCTACGATTACACATATTTTAATTGTAACTTTAGAAGTTTAAAATATTTTAAATATTTTTATTCTCCAATGGCTTTTTTTTTTCATAAAGCTACATTTTTATTGCAACATTTTTTATGCACTATTTTAATTCCATTCTACTACGACTTTTTTTTGTAATACGGCAGCATTTTTATTTTGATATTACAGGTTTTTATTGCAGTATTCTGATTTTATCCTACTATGACATTTTTATTGTAATATTACACATTTTTATTGCAGTGTTCTGAATTTATTCTCCAACTATTTTTTCACAACAATTATTTTTTTAATAGTAACATTACAAGTTCTTATGCAGTATTCTGATTGTATTCTCTGACTACTTTTTCTTAATATTGCGACATTTTTATTGTAGCATTACAAGTTATGGCAGTGTTCCAATTTCATCCTCCTGCAATTTTTTTGTAATACTGAGACTTCTTAATTGTAATATTACACATTTTTATTGCAGTATTGTGTTTTTACTCCCCTATGACTTTTTTTTCATAATATTGGAACATTTTATTGTAGCATTGTTTAGTTTTTTATTGCAGCATTCCAACTTTATTCTTGCCTTTTATGTAATATTCAGAAATGTTATTTCAACAGTACAACATAATTTTGTAATATTTTGACTTTATGCTTTTAACATTGTGACTTTTGTAATATTGTGACTTTATCCTCCAAACATTATATAATTATAACATTACAACTTTTTTTTTTTTTTTTTTTTTGCAACATTACTACTTTTTGTACACCATTTGGCTAGTACAAATATGACTTTTTTTTTTATTTTTTAGCAATACAATTTTTCTTATTTCATGACTTTTTCGTAACATTTCAGCTTTATTCTTGTACTGTTCCCACGTTTTGCCCAATTTTAAAATTCAAATTTCAACTTCATCCTTTGCAATTTTTTGTTAATGTTACACTTTTTTTTTGCAGTATTCTAAGATTACTCTCGTAACATTAAGACTTAACCTTTTAATATTTATACTTACTTTATTCCTTAATTATTTTTTTTCCGTAAATTACGACTTTGTTTTTTTTAACAATGCATCTTTTATCCTGGTAATAGTCTGACCGTATTTCAGTAAGATTGTGTTTCCCCCAATCAGTCAATCCATCTGAACACAGCACTTTTTGTGTATAGTTACCATTTTGCATAAAGTAGGCATGAAACTCCATGTTGTGCACTAAGACGCCCAGGCTTTCAGGCTCGAAGCACGTGAGACCCGGATCGCACATTTCCCTGAGGCACAATATGAAACTTTTAATAAGCCCGATGAATTTTAGTGAGTCGAGTGACTGAATTGAACTGACTTGTAAGTGTTGTAGTCTCCGGCGGTGATGGCTGTTAGCAGCTTCTTCGTGGCCTCAATGATCTCCTGCTTGAGGCCTAACAGACACATGTGTTATTAAGTCACAGTAATAATTGAAATAGTTATATTGCAATTTTATTATTATTATAGACTAATCAGAGCATTGATTTTAGTGATGTATTTTTTTGCCCTCATAATATTGTTTTAATTTTGTAACATTATTTCTATTACTGCACCATTATTCAGATAATAATGCTCTTGATAATACGGTACCTGAAATAATTACCTCGAATGTCATCAGGTTCAGTACTGTTGCCACTCAGCTGAACAGTCACTTTGCTGCTAAGAATCCCCTCCAGGGATAGCAAAACCACAAAAAGATGGCAAAGCATTCTCACGGTTAAAAAAGCCTTTCTGCTCTCGCACAATTGTATGTCCAAGTTATCCTATATAAAGTCAAAACATCTGTTTTCTGATTGGACAGTTGCAGAGACATTGTTGGTTTTAAAGTGTCCCTTTAGACTCCTGCTGGACTTTAATTTGTCAATACAAAATTGTGTGTGCGTGGACCCAAAGCAAACCAGTAGCTATACAATTAAATGCAACATTTTTTCCTCGTAGTATTCTGACCTCATTCTTCAAAGACAGTGTTCTTAACTTTTTTTTAATCAAATCTGGCTCTCTTTACCTTGATTTCAGAAAACGTTTTGTGCTTCTATAACTCCTCGCCATTCAGCATAACAATGTGTTCAGTTTTGCTAGCTCGCTAGTTGTGCTGGACTAGATGCAGCAAACAAAAAAACAGCAGAGGCCCCAGAATTGAACCCTGTGGAACACCATACGGTCCGTTATACTGTATATGCAAATACATATTGCACATTAGCACAACTGTACTGTTTCGTAATCGTCACAATCACACATATTTTCATAATAATCAAACTTTAAAACTTTTCTGGCATTCAACCCTAAGTTTGTAACATTCCAACTTTTTTTGTACTATATTGCAACTTTTTCCCCGGTTTTCCAACTTTGTTCTAAAAAAAAATTTTTGTATCTTCATATTCTGACTTTTTACTACCATGTTTTTGTTTTTGTTTTTACTTGTTTGTTTGTTTTTTAAGCGTAGCATTACAACCTTTATTTTGCAGTGTTTCCACTTCATTGTCACATTTTTTGTGACTTTTTTTCTCTCATAATATTCTGACTCAATGGGGAAAATAAAGAGGGAAAAATGCTTCTACGCGTCCACAATGTGAGTGCAGGGGTCAGGCAGGATATGGGAGGGACGAGCCGGATTCCGCACAGTGTAAGCCGAGCGCTCTCAGCTGTTGAGTCCACAGAGAAGAGGAAGAAGAAGCCCACTTGCCCATCAATCTGCTTCCTCTCTTTGCATTTAAAAGCGAAACGGCTACAGCAAGAGCGCGCCAGCTGGACGTATTACAAAGTGCCTCACCTGTCAAATTCCAGATGGTCTGAGAAGGAAATCAATGGGAAAGGAAGGTGGAATGATAAGCATTTACAGTCTGAGCAGTAGTGTGTGGAATACAGGAGCTCAGAACTAGAGAACTGAGTTTAATTTGTTGGCTGTCTCACATTCAAGTCATCCCGAGCCCGAGATCAGTTGTCACTACAAACATGATTGTTCATACACATTCAAAAAAAAAAAAAGTTTAAAACAACTCAATACAATTTCAAAGCCTATGAGGTTGTGGATGTGTTTGGATATTACAGTAGTACTTACCATATAATGTCACAGTTTTTCAAAAGTATTCGTGTGACATTATTATTCTATCCCTGTAACATTTTTTACTTTCTTTGGATAGTTTCATTACATTATTGCAATGTAATGAGCTTGCATACATACATGTAACTTTGTCATATTCTGACTTTACGTTACATATATTAAGACTTTATTCTTGAAACGTCATCACTTTTTTTTAAGTCTGATTTTGTTTTTGTAACATTACATATCTTTTTGCATGAGTATATTCCCACTTTGTCCTACGAGCATTACGACTTTTCTTGTAAAATTGACTCTTTTTTTTTTTTTTTTTTTTTTTTTTTTTTTTTTTGTAACGTTACAACTTTTTATGCAATATTATTGCTTTATTGTGTCTCTTTTCTCCATTTAACCTGACTATCGTACAACTATTACTTTTTCTTAATATAACAACTTGGTTTATATAACGCTAGTCTTTTTTTGTCAATATCTTGTCTGGCGTTACAATTTTTTTTTCTTGTAATATTTCAACTTTATTCATGTAACTTTGACTTTTTCATAATTGGCTTAAACAACTTTAAGTAACTAGAGGTTCTCACAGTATATTCCGATTTTTTGCAATATTTTGACTTAAATCTTATGAAGTTAATGTTTTTTTCTTTTCTTTTTTTTTTTGTCAAAGTCCAAAATCATCCTTGTAACATAAAACCATTTTTTTTTTTCTTAAAGGGATACTTCACTTATTTAGCCCATTATAGCAATAAAAGTTAATATTTTGCCTATAATAAATTTGATACTTTCATTATTTTTTACGTACAATTAGTACCTTTAAAAACACATTTGCAACTTGCTGTCGACTGAAAATGACATCACAAGGGCTTAGGTAACCAATCACAGCTCACCTGTTTTCTAGGTTTGGCCATGTGACATTAACAAACTGAGCTGTGATTGTTTCCCTGAGCCCTTGTGATGTTATTTTCAGTCGACAGCAAGTTGCAAAATGTGTTTTTAAAAGTACTAATTGTACATGAAAAATAGTGAAAATATCACATTTATTATAGGCAAAATATTAATGTTTGACTGCCAAAAATGGCTAAATAAGTAGTGTCCCTTTAATCTCGCGTTATTCTTGTAGCATTCTATGTTGAAATGCTCTGAAGGGGCCCACGAGTTTCTCATGTTCCCCACCCGTGGTTGAAATCCCGCAACGGGAAGTCCCGAGTGATCCCTGAGAAACTTTCCGTCTTCCACGAAGACGCCCGGGCTGCTACCCTTGGCTTTTTCTGTTCCAGCCCTCTCGGCTACTCAAATGGTTAGTCAACAGATTGTTATATCTGTCCCCGATCTCGTCCTTGTACCAGGGCCCCCACACGCCTCCGTTGTATTGCGGGTTGGAGCGCAGGTCTTTGGCCGGGTAGCGCACTCGCACCGCCGTCTTGTTGTACTGCACGAGCCGCATGAGCATCTTCTTGACCACGTGCGGGTAGCGCTGCGACAAATCCACCCGCTCGTAGGGGTCCGAGGTGATGTTGAACAGCCACAGGGACTTGCCGCGGTCCCAGCGCACGCGTTCATTGTGCCAGCGCAGGGTCAGCCGCTGGCGTGGAGGAAAAGAGGCAGGATTAAGTTACTGCAAGTTCCAAGTTACTGTGGCAAAAATCAAGCGAGTTAAGAGCCAGCCAATTCTACGCTCTCATTCGCTGACACCCACGTCACTCACCAGGTCAGGCCTCAGCTAGTCGTGTCACCTATACAACAGTGTTGTGTGTGCGTGCATGTATACAGAATGTATACATGTTGTCATAGTTGCAGTTTGACATGGATTTTTTTGGGGGAAACTATCCCCCATTATTAGTGGAAAACCTTATTTGCAATGATGTTTGTCATTCTCTGTCGAATGTCGACATAGTGCTTTGGCACCATCTTGTGGCACCTTTACAGTCAAAACGCAGTTGGGTCAAAAATACCCCACAATGGGTCAAGAATGGACCGACCCAACAAAGTTGGGTCAAATGAATAACCCACAAAACATCTTTGTGGGTTATTAGTTTAATTCTGAATTGGGTCAAATTAAATTAATAAACCAAAAAAGAAAACCAAATTTGGTGGGGGGGTTTTGTGGGTTATTCATTTGACCAAACTTTTGGGGTTAATTAAATAACCCAATTGAATTAAGTAAAAAATGTTCCCAACCAACTTTTTGAGCTATTTAACCCAAAAGGCTGAGTCAACTTAAAAAAATAATAATAATATCCTACAAACAACCAAATTTTGTGGAGGTGTTTGTGGGTTATTTATTTCACCCAACTTTTTGGGTTAATTGAATAACCCAAAACTTTTTGGCTTAACACATTCACTGCCAGCCCAGCAAAAATGCATCATTAGACGTATTTTTCCGTCAATGGCAGTGAATGAGTTAATTGAATAACCCAAAAAGTTGGGTCACTCCCTTTTTAACCCAATTTGGGTTATTTTTGACCCAACTGTTTTTAGAGTGTAGGCAATTCTAAACATTTTTAGGGAGGTGTCAATTATTAAGGGTCTGGAATAAGCCAAGTCTTTTTAACCAAGCAAAGTCCAAGACTGACTCGAGTCAATTCATGCAACTCAATTCCCCGCACCTGTGTGTTGAAGGTTTGAGGAGGAACCCAGTCGCTGTAACCGGGTACCCCCGTCAGCAGCTTCCAGTGGCCCACCCGCAGCGCCGCCTGCACGGCCGTGTTCCACAAACCGTAGCCTGCCTTCCACGAGCCGTTTTTGGCCTTCACGTAAATAGGGTCGATGTTGTGAAGGATGTCCTGGCGAGGTGAGGGGAGACCCTCGCTGATGGCTTCCCAGACGTCGTAGCCGTCCAGGTTGAGGTCCTCGTCCAGTGTGCCTTCGCCCAGGGTGACCAGTGTGGGGAACCAGTCGGTGATGTGCACCAGCGACCGACACTTGGTGCCTTTCTTCACCAGCAAGGGGCTGTGGACGAAGCCCACCGCCCGGATGCCCCCTTCCCACAGCGTAGCCTTGCTGCCCCGCAGGGGCCAGTTGCTCCCGCCGACCAGCGGCTGCCCCCCGTTGTCCGAGGAATACACGATGACCGTGTTGTCGTAGTAATGGTAGCGTTTCAACGCCAGGGTCAGGTTGCGTATTGCTTCGTCCAGGCAGGAGACCATGGCGGCGTATTTGCGACGGTGCGGGTTAACGATGCCCTTGTAGCGCTCCAGGTAGCGAGTCGGAACCTGGAGCGGGGAATGCACCGCCTGATAGGCTAAGTAGAGGAATAAGGGCTTGCTGGGGTTGTGATTGGCTAAGATCCTGATGGCCTTTTGCGTGTACATCAATGTGGAGTACAAGCCGCGGTCCTGCTCCCACGCGGCTTCTTCACCCTCATACAAGTCGTAGCCGCACATGCCGGGACCCTCGCACTTATAGTGGCTATAGTAGTCGCCGCTTCCCAGGAGTGAGCCAAAGAAGCTGTCGAACCCGCGCCGGGTGGGCAGACAGCCGCGTTTGTAGAAGCCCAGGTGCCACTTGCCCACCATGTGCGTGGAGTAGCCGGCCTGCTTCAACTTCTGCGGCAGGGTGACGTTGTCCAGGGGGAGGCAGTTGGGCTGGGTGGCGCGGATGATTGAGTGCTGGAGGCCCGTGTGGATCTGGTACCTCCAAAACAAAGCCAGCACAAAACCAGTCACAAGTTTGTTGCAGGTTGTTTTATGCTTTGTGTTGTTAGCAAAAAATTGACATTAGCTTCAGACAACTTAACGCCTCCTTCAGCTCACGTGGTTACCTAGTAGATGCATCTAAAAGTGCATAAAGCGTAATTCCTATCGGAATATCAACATCATGATGTATCATTATTGTTATACTGGATCAAATATTAGCCTACTAGAATATCTTTGTCATGTGATGTCTTATGTAGTTTCCTTATTAACTTCGTCATATCTCAACTCAACTTTATTTATAAAGCACTTTAAGAACAGGCATTGCTGTATATAAAGTGCTGTACATATCTCAATATTATCGCTAGAAACATACATACAGTCAATTATGGATCAAATGTAACTTGTGCAATAATGTACACATGATTTTCTTCCAGTTTTTGTTTGGCACCGTACAATGGTTTTCTTCCTGTGTAATGGACATTGCGATAACTTGGGAGGCAAATCATATGGTTATCTAGTGTAGTTGACATTAAGATACATCAGTATTAAATCTCGTTTCCGCCTTACCTGCCGGTCATTAACTGGCTCCTGGACGGGCTGCATAGCGGCTGCACGTAATAGTTCTCCAGCTTCACTCCCTGCGCCGCCAGTCGGTCCAGGGTGGGCGTCTTGATCTCGGAGCCGTGGTAGCCCACGTCCCGGAAGCCCTGATCGTCCACTAGGATAAAGACGATGTGCGGCGGCGATTTGGGGAACTCCTCCGAAGCCCAGTTGGAGCTCCAAGTGTGTGACACGATGAAACCGAGGAGCAAACTGAGCGGAACCCACAAAATCAACATTTTGCAGCCGCGATTGCAATCTTCTACCGACGCATTCCCATCGTGTTAACTGTCCTCCTTTTGTTGCCTCATTGTATGTATCGGCGTGAAGGCGTCGTTCCGCCTATCGCAAATGACTTCCACGCGCATTATTCTGGAGCAGGTCCACGCCAGATGTCTTCCATCGTGTAAGGGAGAGAAAAAAAAACTGACCATGTTCACGCTCGCAGAGCAAACCAAGACGGGGCGCCCCCCGAGTGCGTGGGCGGGTCCGTGCGGAACTTCAGTGGGAAAAAAAAAAAAGAGCAACGATGGTAAAAGTGACAGCATATCAGGCCAAGCGGGTCCAAAACACATGGAACAAAGTTGTGCATACGTCATGACAGTGGGAGTCTTGGTGTTCAACTTGTGCATCAGTCACTACAACTGACAGCTGTTCAAAAGCCGTTTTCTCCTTCAGGTACTTTCCATACTGTGTAATCAATTACATCTTATGCATGTACGGGTGACAGAAATTTGGAACATGCACAGTACTGTGCGCCTTTCCTTATACATCAGCTCTACAAGTCGGATCATGTCTCTTTCGTGGCCACAACACATTCCACACGCAGCGCAGCACCTTGCACTTTTTTTTCAATTACATGAGGCCACTGTAAATTCACAAACGTCGCGTTTTATGATAAATAGAAGAACGCCAGCTGTTCTCCCACCCACTCCGCTACTGTCGCGATTCAACAAAGACTGTCTTGTATCGGCCCAAGACAAGACTTGCAGCATGACACCATGAACACAGCAACTACTTTTATTACACCAAATTGACCACAGGCCTTATTTGGGGAGTAGTCTAATCTAATTTGCACATTATCATTATTATTATTTTTTTTTAGGGCCAATGTAGACTTATTATGACAAATGCAACCTTTTGGAGATTTGCAATAGTCAACCAGTGCAACTTTTGAAAGATTTTTGAGAGTCCTCAATAGGTCGTAAATGCCACAGAGGATTTAAAAAAAAATATGGTAGTTTTTCTGTTATCATATGCTAAAGAAAAAGTATAACATAACATCATGTTCATCTTGTAGCCCATACTCTGCCTGTAAAATATGACATGTCCACACTTTTCCCCAAAATGACACATGCCCTGGTTGACAATTTTCTTTTCTGGAGTTGGGTTCTTCCTTCAAGTCATGTTGTGCCGTTTCCAAAGGGTGAGTAGGTTTACATTTTATTTATTTATTTTTATATAATTAGACGGCAGTTGGTAAATTATATTTTAAAAACATCACCTGCAGTGTTAATAGTATTTTTTAAATGCCGACCTGTTATGTCAGCAAGTGTTTTAGCATTTACATGTAGCCCCGCCCCTGGGGTATAAAACCCAGTTGACAAGCTTGTGGTGCACCGACTTGCTGTATCGGCTGAGTTGATTCAAAATGTGTTTCTGTGCAGTACACTGACTTTCATTCACCATACATGAGCTTTCTCTTAAAGGAGCTTTTTCACTGCCCCTTAAGCCCCCTCCCCTCAATCCTGCCCCCAGCACAGCACTGCACATGACTGTAAACATACCACCAGATGGAACACAGCTCCAGTACACAGTCTCCCCCCAGGGCCCAATCATTCACACTCACACTGTGCTTAAATATAGAGTCCCTAAATAGTGATTCAATGAAAATGCACTGCACTTAAAGGTTTATTGAAAACAAATTGTACCAGAATAAAAGTTTGAAAACCAACACTTCATAGACAATCGGACAGAATACACAATCGTATACAAATGTGTACATACTGTAACAATCCGTAGTATGACACCGTGCCACACGGTGGCGCCTCTTTGTTTTTGTTATGCTGATGCAACACTTTTTCATTTTGCCTTCAGTCGGTGTATTTTGTGCCATGGACCTGAGCGGTCGTGTAGTTGTACGCTTATTAATCGTTGCATTCTATGTTTGACCACTAGATAGCGCGTTTTAGACACTGTTGCTCTAAATGTGGTGTCTATAATCGAAATTTACAGTTTGTCCAAGTGATGTTGCCGTACAATTTCCGCTGCAGATTACTTCCGTATGTAGTTTAGGTAACCGCGACGTCAAACGCCGTTTTTCGTGACGAGGTACAGCCAACACATCACTACCTGTTTGGTTTATTTGCCACACGAGCCGTGCACACACCCAAACATCCACATCCCAATGTTATGAATGTAATGCGTTTTCTTTTCAATGCGAGACGAAGGACTTCGAGTCTGAAATCACTGCGGGGCTACCCCCAACCCCACTAATTATGTAACTTACTTTGCAAGACGAAATAACTTTTAACACTACCTCCGACAGGACAAGTTAACCTTATGCACAAATTTGCACCACGATTAAGCCGTTGTCATTCCATCAAAATACAAAATGTGACTTTAACAAGGTGGCTAGTGCTAACCGAGCCGTGCTGCAGACTTTAGACTTTGGCATGAAGCACTAGATTGCAGTGAGGGGGCAAAAAAAAAAAAGTATTGCCGTGCTGCGTGGCTGAAAAGGAGCGACAGAATTTGAAGCGTTATATATTTACGTCAAATGTCAACATCCTCATTGTTATTGATGGTGTTTTTACTTTATGTGTAGCTATGGATGTATTTAATGTGCTTTATAAATAATGTTGTTTTTTGTTTTTTTTAATCAGATGTTTTTTGCTTTTTCTGAGTACCTACATTTGAAAACATATTTGCAAAAGGCCTTATAGACAAATTGAAAGCATTGACTTGTTATTTCCTTTTTATTTTTTTAAGATTCGCACCAATCTACTGGGAGAGGATGGCCGGAACTGCGACTAATCCATTCCAACATTTAGCTGAGCCTCTGGATCCCCAGGTTGCAAATCAGCTGTTTTATAATCTCTCCAAACTTGAAGATCCCAGATATGGTAAAAGATCATTTATTGCTGTCAAATCTGTCCCTGTTAAACACTATTCTCAAAAGTTAGTGAAATTGGGATTTTGAGTGAAATTTCAGGATGAGCCTAACTAGCTAAGTAACTACTTTCGCAACTTCCGGTTCTCCAACAAGGAGCTTAACATCAAAATTCACAATGGGACTGTTATGTTCTTAAGGCAAGTTGCCATTCTCCATCCGGGTCCTCTTGGAGTCTGCTGTTAGGAACTGTGACGGCTTTCTGGTGAAGCAGTCCGACGTGGAAAATATCCTCAACTGGAAGCAAACCCAGACACAGACGGTGGAGATCCCGTTCATGCCGGCACGTGTCATCCTGCAGGACTTCACGTATGTCTGCGCTGCATTTTTGAAACCTTGGTGGGGTGCATTTGAGTCCCATCTGTTTGTTTCATTTTTATTCACAGCGGTGTACCTGCCGTGGTGGATTTCGCTGCCATGCGCGATGCAGTGATTAAGCTGGGTGGAGACCCTGAGAAAATCAATCCCGTTTGCCCAGCTGACCTTGTCATTGATCATTCGGTCCAAGTGGACTTTAACAAAGAGTAAGACCATCAAAATAGTTCTTTCAGCTTTTAAATGCTGCATTTATCTAATCATCTTTTTTTTTCTTCAGATCTGATAGCCTCCTGAAAAATCAAAACTTGGAGTTTGAGCGCAACAGAGAGAGATTCCAGTTCCTTAAGGTGGTAACAAATGGTCACTGTCGCATGACACCCACCTACGTCGCACATCGACAATGTGCTTTATATCAATGATTCCTAACTAGAGAGAGAAATTGCACTTTTGACGATGTGTAGTGACACGTAGAACAGTTAAATTAAATGCTCTTCCACTACTGTACCTTTAAATTGTGTATTCACTTGATGCCATTCATCAGAATAAAGGTTTGGAGGTATGCGATTCGATTTTTGTATTGTGAAATATGTGCCTTAGTTCAATAAAGTTTGGTAAACTGTGCTTACAACATAAAACAATATGTTGATTATGGTTTGACATCTGTTTTTATTTTATTTCAGTGGGGCTCCAAAGCTTTCAGAAACATGCGTATCATTCCACCTGGTTCGGGAATTGTCCACCAGGTCAACTTGGAGTATTTGGCCCGGGTGGTGTTTAACCACGAAGGGTATTTCTACCCTGACAGCCTGGTGGGCACAGATTCCCATACCACGATGATTGACGGCCTCGGTGTTCTGGGTTGGGGTAAGTCGTACTTCTGCTGAAGGTCATTTGCTTCCAGGTGCCTTATTTAGATGGCACAGTGAATCTCAACTCATTTTTAAACCACCGCTATTATGTGTTTTACAGGATACACAAGTTGAATTTAGATGGGGGCTCGCTATGTGACATTTGTGATTTAGTTAGATGTTTCTCTTTCTATGTTATAGGTGTGGGTGGCATTGAAGCAGAGGCAGTGATGCTGGGTCAGCCAATTAGCATGGTTCTACCTGAGGTGGTTGGATACAAAATGTACGGGAGCCCAGACAAGTTCATTACCTCCACAGACATTGTTCTTACTGTCACCAAGGTAAACGATGCGGTTTTCATGGAGCTTTTGTGTAACCTATTGGCCACCATATGAAACGCCACCTGTGTTTTTCAGCACCTCCGTCAAGTGGGCGTCGTGGGGAAGTTTGTGGAGTTTTTCGGGCCCAGCGTGGCTCAGCTGTCCATTGCGGACAGAGCCACCATCTCCAACATGTGTCCAGAATATGGAGCGACTGCAGCGTTCTTTCCCGTGGATGATGTCAGCATCGAATATCTCAACCAGACCGGTGAGGGACCGACGAGTCGCGACTGCTGAGTGATTTTGGCGATGCACGTGGTTTATTTTCTCTTAAATCAGGGCGAGAAGCACAAAAGCTGGCCTACATCACAAAGTACCTGAAGGCCGTGTCCATGTTCCGGGACTACAGCGACGTCTCCCAGAATCCAGATTTTAGTCAGGTCTGTCCTCACCTCACACCATAGAGCATATCACGGGGAAAATGTAATCACTTTGTTTCTCGTGAAGGTTGTAGAGTTGGACCTTAGTACTGTGGTTCCGTGCTGTAGTGGCCCAAAAAGACCTCAGGACAGAATTCCTCTTTCAGACATGAAGAAAGACTTTGAAAGTTGTCTAGGAGCAAAGGTGAGTTTGGCTTTTTATGATTTGTATACAGTACTTGTTAAAGCAGCGGCAGCCCAGAATAGTCTAATAATCAGATTTAAAGTGGAAGTCAACCCCCCCAAAAAATTTTGACAATATTTTATATGCAGCCCCACTAGTCTAAATATGGTATACTGGTTAATATTGTGTTTGTGGAATATCAGTTAAGCAGCAAAACAGAGAAAAGCAGTCCTCATTGCAAGCAGAAGCAGTTCTTCATTGCAGCAACTATATAAGATAACATATATGGCTAGGCTATGTGAATGTGAGTGCAAAGCATTCTTCATTGCAAGTAGAAGCAGTTCTTCATTGCAGCAAATGTATGATAACTTATTTAAAATTATTCCTACACATATAACATATTATTGTCAAGAAATGTTTAACGTTGACTTCCCTTTTAAAGTATTACCCATATTAGCAGTTAACAAGAATTGAACAATGGGTGAAGATGGTGAAATATTTTGCAAGAATTAATACTCTTGACCAGTTGACTTCACAAATAAATACACATTTCCTATTATTTTTCTTAATATGCAGCAAGGTTTCAAAGGCTTTGCAGTGGCTCCAGATTCTCAAACTGCAACAGTCCCTTTCCAGTTTGATGGAAAAGAGTACACATTAAGCCACGGTTCCGTTGTGATTGCAGCCATCACCAGCTGCACAAACACCAGCAACCCGTCCGTCATGCTTGGAGCTGGTGGGTCATTTCATTTGCATTTCTGGGTTTCCCACCTATGTCTGGATAATTCATCGCAATTTGCTTCCAGGACTCCTTGCTAAAAAGGCAGTAGAGAATGGGTTAAGTGTGAAGCCTTACATAAAGACCAGCCTATCACCCGGCAGCGGAGTGGTGACCTATTACCTGAAGGAAAGTGGAGTTATGGACTATCTGTCTCAGTTAGGGTAAGCTGCTAAACATTCATGCTCTCAAGGTACTCAACATGAAATCTGGTAGGCGTGTTAATAATGAGTAGACCTGAAAAAAAATATATTGATTGAACAAACTAAATGTGGGGGCCTAAGAAAGAGCCCTGGGGAATGCCTTTTCTTTATAGTTATATATTTTTACTTGAATCAACCATTTTTGGCTCATTTTGGCCATTCCCAGGTGTCCTCCAAAAAATATCCCAGAGGTTTTGTCTAATTGCTCCTGAATCTAATAATGAAAAGAAAGCATCACTCTCTCTCTCTTGTCTTTTCAGCTTTGAGGTTGTCGGCTATGGTTGCATGACATGTATCGGCAACAGTGGACCCCTTCCGGAGCCAGTGGTGGAGGCCATCACCCAGGTATTAAGTACAGTCAACCCCCACTCATCATGGGGTGTATGTTCCAGAACTACCTGCATATGACAAACCGTAGACAGATTTTCCCCCAAAATGAGCTGCTACATCGTATTCCGAAGCAGATCATTCTAATGTACAGTACACATTAATGGGTTTGTGTGTGCGTGTTTTTTGTTGTTGTTTTTTTTTAGGGGGATTTGGTCGCGGCTGGCGTCCTGTCAGGAAATCGAAACTTTGAAGGTCGTGTTCACCCCAATACCAGAGCCAACTACCTTGCCTCGCCGCCACTTGTTATTGCTTACGCCATAGCTGGCACCGTAAAGATTGATTTTGAGACAGAACCTATAGGTGAGGAAAGTCGTGGCACATAGTTTGGCACAATTGAAAATGCTTTGATTGTGTGAGTTATAGTTCCTCTGAGGTTTCATTTGTTTTCGGCATGGATCAAATTTTTTTTTTTTTTTTTTGTGCTGATTACAATGAAACCATAAAAGGATATTAGAATCTTGGAAGTATGAGACACCCAGACATGATTTGGGTGGAACATTTTTATCAAACATTAACCAGTGTTATTGTCCCCAATTTGGCTTTTAAAGTATATTTTCTTGGCTTAAACCAAACATCCAATGTCACAGATATGATTGTGGCACATGAAGGATGGCAACTCAAAGTGTACAAAAATAACCCCGCAACACTCATGTATACTTGGTATGGGGTGTATGCCACGGAAGAGGCGGGACTGTTTTTGCACATCAGTTTGTTTCAGGTTCGGTTTGCGACGTGTGCGCTGCGTCACAAATACATGTGCTTCCGACTTTGTGCCCCTCGGTGACGCGTTCGCAACCCGGACCAGAAACAAACTGATGTGCAAAATCACGTCCCGCCTCTTCCGTGGCATATACCCCATTGGTATTGTGTAAGATGTTTTTTTTATGTTCTTACTCAAATCATTGGGATGATCAGTACAATAATCAATTTAAAAAATATTAGATAGTTTACAAAGTCTGTTTAAATTTAAGTCTGTACAAATTGCTTGAGTAAACTGCCACTATTCTTTGTCTGCTTTTTAGCTATTAATTCTGATGGCCGAGAGGTCTTCTTGAGGGACATCTGGCCCACACGGGAGGAGATTCAGCGAGAGGAGACAAAGTTTGTCATTCCTTCAATGTTCAGAGAAGTCTACGAGAAAATTGAGGTATGTTCCTATTTGCTATTAAAGGTATTTTTGAAGACAAGCTTTTGAAGAATAATGTTAATAATGGTTGCAGAAAGTGAATGAACGCTGGAACTCTCTGGTGGCTCCATCGGACAAACTGTATCCCTGGGATGCCACGTCAACTTACATCAAGTCCCCACCCTTCTTTGATGGTTTGGTAAATGACATTTCTTGGAGGAAAATATTCTGACAGAACGCCAGAAACATTATTAATTGGGGTGTAATCACAGCTTCAAAAGAGAGAGATCAGGGCCAAGATTTTAATAATTTTTTGAACATGATAGAGTACGTGTAGTTATGAGGCTTGCTCATTCCTTGTCTTTTATTCAGACCATGCAGTTATATCCTCCTCGGTCCATCGACGGTGCCTACGTGCTGCTGAATTTGGGTGACTCTGTCACTACAGACCACATTTCCCCTGCTGGGAACATCACCCGAAGCAGCCCAGCAGCCCGCTACCTTTCAAGCAGAGGGTCAGTGACTTCAGTGGAATGTTATGAGCGCGTTTATTAATCTGCAAATTTTGTAAATCATCTTAGGTGCTATGAAAGAAATGAAATGTTCCTTTGAAATCTGTCAAGAATATGAATCATTTATTTATTTTTATTTTTTTATAATGCTAGCGTAACCCCACGTGACTTCAACTCTTATGGCTCCCGTCGAGGTAATGACGCCGTGATGGCCCGGGGGACGTTTGCCAACATCCGCCTGTTTAACAAATTCCTCAACAAGCAGGCACCACAAACCATTTACCTGCCAACTGGGGAACTGGTAAGCAAGCATGCTAGTTTACTGTGACACTCTTGTAGTCATGTTTATGTCATTTAGTCATTTGTCTATTTTATTGTGTCAAGATGGACGTTTTTGATGCTGCGGAGCGATACGACCAGTCGGGAGTCCCTCTAATGATTCTTGCCGGGAAGGAATATGGCTCCGGCAGCTCGAGAGACTGGGCAGCAAAGGGTCCATTATTACTGGTAACTAACACTTGTCTATTTGAGGCAGTGATTCATATCTACTCTTTTGTGAGAGATCATCAATGTTGCCGCAGGAAATTGACCAGTTTCACCTAATCGGTCTAGAAATTATGATTTTATTTACAGCAAGTAATGTTCATCTATCTATGATGACAGGCAGGATAATTCAATGCTCTTCCACTAATTGGGCATTTTCTCTGCGTTTTCCAAGGGCATCAAAGCTGTCCTCGCTGAGAGCTATGAGCGGATCCATAGGAGCAATCTGGTGGGGATGGGAATAATCCCCCTCGAATATTTACCAGGAGACAATGCTGAGAGTCTGGGCTTGACCGGAAGGGAGCGTTACCATGTCGACATCCCTGAGAACATCACCACCAGGATGATCGTTGTCGTGACGGTACGCTCGTGCTGTCTTGTAAGGTACGCCGTTTGAATATATGACACCTTCTCTTGTTATTCTGCCTAACAGCTGGACACAGGAAGAACATTTAGCGTACGGATGAGGTTCGACACGGACGTGGAACTGGCTTATTTCCACCACGGGGGCATCCTAAACTACATGATCCGCAAGATGTCTGAAAATTAACATCCAAGATTCAGAGTTATCCTAATGATTGGATTGTTCACATATAAAATTCAACAACCCATTCCTGTTTAAATGTGTCTTTTGTAGAATTTGATAGACAACTGTTTGCTCCATGGATTTATTTTGCCTTCAGTCACTGCTCGTTTGTAGGTCTTGCTGCCTTAATTTTTGTCATATTTACATGTCATCCTGTATATTTTGACAGGGGGCGGGTGGGTCGCAGAGTAACTGTTGATCAAATTTTGCAATATTTAGCCATTGATAATATGACTATACCGATTTGTGCAATAATTGATATCGTTCGCTACGCAAGTAATGTACGAATGTCAAGGTGGATAATATTTTGGATTTGCATTAAATCCATACCTTTATGAAACTTGTAAGACTTTTTCATTCAATTAGATAGATTTTGACTTTACATTAAAAAAAAACAAAAAAAAACACTTGGCTCTCCAATTACCACTATCATAGCGAGCAAAAAAAATCCTAAAAAAGTACACCTATTATTGT
This sequence comes from Festucalex cinctus, assembly GCF_051991245.1. Taxonomy (NCBI): domain Eukaryota; kingdom Metazoa; phylum Chordata; class Actinopteri; order Syngnathiformes; family Syngnathidae; genus Festucalex; species Festucalex cinctus. Next base: position 15,415,331 of record NC_135426.1, read on the forward strand.
AAGCTACTGTAACATTCTGCACAGTTTGAACATAAGCACTATGATTAAAAAAATATAATATATATATATATATATTAATTTAAAATGTGGACATAGCAGTTAAAGTCAACCTCAAAAGTAATTAAAAAAACAAAAAACAAACAGTTTTTAAAAATGAAATGCAGTGTACGTCATGCTAAAATAGTTAAAGCTGAGAGCCTGTGGCTGCGCCAAACTTTTGAGAATCACTGCTGGAGAATGAGTGTCAAGCAATTTTCACATGTCAAGACACCCAGGAAAGCATCTCAATTTTAACTTTTGGTAGGTAGTTTGTCTTAAAAATTAACATTTTACAAGTAATTATTGAAAGTTAAAACGGTACCTGAATTAAAACTGGTATCTGTATTACTGTTCTTTGTTTGTTTTTAAACGAAGAAAAGTCACAAAGATGCCGGAGAAACAAAGCTAAACTAAAGTTAATAAGTTAAGCTTGTATTTGTTCGTGTGGCGGCATTTTATCATCATTATTATAAATTTTATTTATTTCTGTCAGTCTTTCGCTCTTGTGAACGGAAGTACCCGCCCGTCGTGCCTTGACGTAATTTCCGATGGAGGTTTTAGGGGAAAAACAAAAACACACAAGCTAGCTAGCGAGGAATTTTCTGGGGAACGTTCAAAAGTAGAAAAAAATTCACTAACAAATCGAAACAATGAAGTAACCAACGAATGTCATATTTTCGACTGCGCCATGAATTTACGGGGACTCTTTCAGGATTTTAATCCCAGGTACGACGGCGAAGTTTGGCTCATCGAGTAGCGTTAGCTGGATGTCAACGTCAGTTTGTGTTATACATTGAACAAATACAACTTAGAAAATTGCTGGCTATAAAGTTAAAAAGGGGAAAGTGAAAAAATGTTTAGAGCTGGCTAAGGTGCTAATATGTACTTGTATAAATTAAGTGGAATGAACATAATTGAACGTCGCAACTGTTTTTGATTCTTGTGTAATAAAACCTAATAACGTGCAAATCTGTTCTTCAGAGGTAATGAGGAATTCATTATTCTCTTGCTTATTTAACAGCGTCATTCACGATTCAATTTTATTTAATTGATGTCTTCGTATAAATGATTATCTTGCTTATGGGCAACATAGTCAAGTGGCTGATTGTTACGTCAGTAATAGATTTGCAACGCTGGCTCTGTATTATACAGTATTGTAGTAGGTTAAGTTCGAGTCTCCATGTCGTTTACGGGCAATTTGACTTGATCCATGCGAGTTTCCGTCTCCTTGCAGCAAGTTCCTGATCTACTTGTGCCTGCTGCTGTTCTCCGTGTTGCTGTCCTTGAGGCTGGATGGGGTTATCCAGTGGAGCTACTGGGCAGTGTTCACGCCAATATGGCTGTGGAAGCTGCTGGTCATCATCGGGGCGTCAGTGGGCACTGGAGTGTGGGCACACAACCCTCAGTACAGGTATGCTCATCGTTGTATCCACATTAGGGCAGTACGATATTGGAAAAAAATTGTATTGTGATTATTTTTTTTTTAAGCCTGCAATATTTTATTTCTTTTTATTTACTCAGTTAAGGCAATTGAGAACAAGTTCTCATGCAGTACCGATCTGGCAACAGACAGCAGAGGAGAACAAAATACATTATGTGAAATGTGTGCTGGCTTTCACATGCACACATTTCTCTTTTCTGACATGATTGACACCTTTTCAGTTTTGCCTTCTGTCTCTGATGGGCATAATGGTTCTTAAAAATAACCAGATAATGCTTGTTGTGGTATTTACTTAATAGTGAATGTTACTGATTTTTTTTCTCTTTAATTAAATATTACGAGAGCTCAACTTATGTGACTGTGGCATTTTACGTCCCCACTAGGGCTGAAGGTGAGACTTGTGTGGAGTTTAAGGCCATGCTGATCGCCGTGGGGCTTCACGTCCTCTTGCTCATGTTCGAGGTATTGGTGTGCGACCGCGTGGCAAGGGGAAACGGCAACTACTTCTGGCTGCTCGTCTTCATGCCGCTCTTCTTCGTGTCGCCCGTCTCCGTGGCGGCGTGCGTCTGGGGCTTCAGGCACGACCGCTCTTTGGAGGTAAAACGGGTTTCCTCAAGGAAGCATTGAATCGTCTTACAAGGTGAAAAGGTCATGACACGCTTCCTCTTCTTTAGCTGGAGGTGTTCTGTTCGGTGAATATTCTCCAGTTCATCTTCATCGCTCTGAGGCTGGACAGGATCATCAGCTGGCCTTGGCTGGTGAGGGCCAATCGCTTTGATTTTTTCGTTTGACTCAAAGCACAATATGATATTTAAGCTTTTTGACATTTTATTTACACTTTGCGGGCCTAACTGACCCATGTTTGAAAACAAACAGTTCTTGTAGATTAAATGCAAATGTTTTGAACCTAAAAGTTAAAAACAACTAACTTGGACTTAAGCATTGATTCTTTTGCGGACCACTAGAGGGAGCCACACTTAGAGAATCACCGGTGTAATGGTGTGTGCAGGTGGTGTGCGTGCCACTGTGGATCCTCATGTCTTTCCTGTGCCTCGTCGTCCTCTACTACATCATCTGGTCTGTCCTTTTCCTCCGTTCCATTGACATCATCGCCGAGCAGCGGCGGACTCACATCACCATGGCGATCAGCTGGATGACCATCGTGGTTCCGCTGCTCACCTTCGAGGTGAGGCCCCGGCGACATTTCCGTCGCTACGGGCCGCACCGCTGACATTTGCTCTATTTCCCATCCCGCAGATCCTCCTAGTGCACAAGCTGGACGGCCACAACAGCCTGAGCTACGTGTGCGTCTTCGTGCCGCTGTGGCTCTCGCTACTCACGCTCATGGTCACCACCTTCGGCCAGAAAGGCGGAAACCACTGTGAGTAGAAAGTGATGGGTGTGTGGGATAAAAAGGTTTTGTGATGTGGTTTTGTGATGTTTTCATGATTGAAAAAAGAATCATTTAAATCATGTCAAGTTTTAGCGATTAGTTTGAACAGCCCATTGAAAATGAAAAGTGAAAACTAGAGTAGTGTTTAACCTAAAATAGTCGAAATCCTCTGATTTCAACCTGTCAGCAGCTAATGTTGTCAAATTTCTGTACTGTAGTTGTCCATGAAGGAAAACTGATTAACAAACATCTTTTACTTTGGAAAACAACCAACATTTTTTGCAGATTTTGTAACATGTTACGGACCAAACTTAATCAATTTGTTCGTGCATTTTCCAGACGGTCAATTTTGAAATAATGTCTTGATTTTGCATACTGGAATGGAAATCAAAAAAATTTCATCATTATTAGAATAATTGTTAGTTGCAGCCCTAATTTTAACCTCGCTGTCTGTGACCTGATGTCCTTCTAGGGTGGTTTGGCATCCGCAAGGACTTCTGCCACTTCCTGCTGGAGCTCCTCCCCTTCCTCCGAGAGTACGGCAACGTCTCTTATGACCTCCAACGAAGCGACGACCCCGAGGCCGCCGAGGACCCGCCTGTCCCCGAGCCACCGCCAAAGATCGCCCCCATGTTCCACAAAAAAACGGGCGTGGTGATCACACAAAGTCCCGGCAAATACTTTGTCCCGCCGCCCAAACTCTGCATCGATTTGCCCGACTAGGCGGGCTCAAACACTCCAAGTAGAGCTGCCGCTCCTTTGAACTGTGCGGAATCCTGCTACGTCATTTTCACCGCAAGGAGGTGATTATTAGGGATTACAAAATGGACGCCGCCTCGCTCTGTGATGGGACCAGTGGAGAGACGCTAGCTTTGTTACGGCCTCGCGGCAAAGACTTTAAACGTTGGCACCTCATTCTTTTTGCTTGTGCTTTGGAGTCAACCCTCCTGTTATGTTGACAAGTCATTGAACATTTTTTTTCACGTACACTACTTACAAAAAGTTCAAGTTAATTTTGGAAACTTATGGGTAGTTTGGAAACGGTATTATGCTTCCTGACAAATGTAACAAGAGGGTTAATTGCGTGCTGACCTAAAAAAAATAATGGATGGAAAATGCACTTAAATAGCTCAGAGCTGTCCCATCTTTTTTTTCCCCCCTTCTTCCTTTCGATTGTAAATAAATGAATATGTCTCATTAGGGACCAGAGCAACCAACCAATTTTCAGTTGATCAATAGAAACAAAGCTGCCCTGTTGTATTTGACACGTTTCCCAACGTTCTTGATTGTTAGTGACCATCAACTTCTGATGGTTTGGATGCAAATGTACATATGTGGTTACGTGATCTGTTCGACTACTATCAGCGGATCATGACAAAGCAGAATAAAATGACAAAAAAGTGTAATGTTTTTAGGTGTATTTTATTGACAATGAAAACCCTTGACTTGTCCGTAAATTAGTCTTCAAAGGGGTTCCACAGCATTCGGAGGAGACAAAATTGTCCTTAGGTGGGAATGTGAGTGTGAATTGTTGTTTGACTGCTATGTGTGGCTTCTGCTGTATTTGATATGAAATTGATTTTTTTTTAAATCTACAGGTGAATCCAGAACAGATTTACATTTGTGTTTGCAAAGCGAGCAGAGAGATACAGAATGAGTAGTCAGACGATCTGAAAAGCTCACAAAACCGGTGGAGGCAGAATTAAAAATACATTCCCCGCAAAAAAAAAACTGTCACACAGGCACATAGCATTGCGTTATATCCATCCATCCATCCATTTTCTTGACCGCTTATTCCTCACAAGGGTCGCGGGGGCTGCTGGCGCCTATCTCAGCTGGCTCTGGGCAGTAGGCGGGGGACACCCTGGACTGGTTGCCAACCAATCGCAGGGCACACAGAGACGAACAACCATCCACACTCACACGCACACCTAGGGACAATTCGGAGCACCCGATTAACCTGCCATGCATGTCTTTGGAATGTGGGAGGAGACCGGAGAAGACCCACGCGGGCACGGGGAGAACATGCAAACTCCACCCAGGAAGGTCCGAGCCTGGACTCGAACCGGAGACCTCAGAACTGGGAAGCGGACGTGCTAACCACTCGCGCCGCCCATCGCGTTATATTGCAATCATAATTTTTTTCGTGATGTCCCCTGCGGGGCTCCGTATGTTGTTAATAAAATTAAAATTTAAAAAAGCAATTAAAAAATAAACTATGTGGTTGACAGATATCGCGTCTTGACTATAAAAGTTTGGAAATTCTGGAAAACCAACGAACACTATATTTTTGCAGGTTTAACCTTGACCGCTAGATGGCAGGAAAATACGCGTCAACAGAAGAAGAAGACGCCGGCAACAAAACAACTCGTAGTGTTAGCTGCTAGGTAGCTAATATTTTCACGGCTATTTTTTGACATATTAACAGGTACTACCAGCTAACGTGTAATCTTCTACCCATCATTTTCACATTTTTTATTGTGTTCAACTGTTGTCGAGTCGCATATAACATTTCCATCCGGCTAGGATGTTTAGCTCTCAGGCTAACATTAGCTGAAGCTATAAACCATCTTATTTTTCAATGTACGCGTAATTTCGAAAAGGATGTGATGCTTCCTGTGTGTGTTTTTGTGTAATATAAATTAAGGCTGGGCAATTGGCCTAAACGTAAAATCTCCCGAAAAATCGGCAAATAATGACATTTAAAACAAAAGTGCCTACTAGGAAAGACTTTTATTCTGAATGTCATTTGCTTTTAATTTACATCACCTTCCGCAGGCATAATGGATAAGTATTTTTCTTCCTTTACAGATAATGTGAAAATGTGTTTTCGCTTGGAAAATATCAGTTTTCTCAAAATGTATGATAATTATATAATTTTAATAAATGTAATGTTCACCAATTTAACATAAATGGAGCTGTCAAACTGCATGGTTCGGGCTCGGGTCACTCGTGTTCTTTTCTCATGTAGAATTGAACTCCACTCTTGACATAGGCCAACCAATGTAAAAAAAAAAATAAAAAAATAAAAATGTTACTTGTTCTATTTTATGTGTGGGAATTGGGAACTAACATTGTCCTTTCCAATACAGGTACGCTGGAATTTTCTGATACCCACTCGGACATGTCCTATGTCTTCATCAACGATTCGTCGCAGACTAACGTGCCTCTGCTGCAGTCCTGCATCGATGGAGACTTGCCCTTCGCCAAGAGGCTCCTGGAAACCGGCTGTGACCCAAACATCCGTGACAACCGGGGTCGCACCGGCCTGCACTTAGCTGCAGCGCGGGGTAATGTAGAAATCTGTCGCTTGCTCCACAAGTTCGGTGCAGATTTATTGGCGACGGACTACCAGGGGAACACGGCGCTGCACCTGTGTGGGCATGTGGATACCATCCAGTTCCTGGTGTCCAATGGGCTGAAGATTGATATCTGGTAAGCGATGCAATGTGTTTCTGGACAAATCATATTTACAGTGCTACCTTGATTTGTGAGTGCCCCAGTAATACACAGCTGATATTGCCCTTTTTAAAAAAAATAATCATCTTTGGCCTGAGGTTTGCTTATTACATGCTGGTATTTTCTTACATTCTCTTCAAACAGCACATTCTGTTCAGTCATGTCTAAAAAATAGATTTAAATGCAAATGTATTGTACTAAAAAGTTAAATATAACTGAACTGTACACCAGCACAGGAGATCGAAAATGACCTCTATTTTCGGGACAGGAATTGGTTATCACCATTTCAGTGGGGAAAGTTGAGGAAATTCAATCTGAAGTTCGGTCACGGATTAAATGAATTAAAATCAAGGTACCACTCTTGATGGTGCAACTCACTCACTCGAGCGTGACGCCGCCCGTTTATGCCGGTTCTTGTAGTAATCACAACGGCTCCACGCCGCTGGTGCTGGCCAAGAGACGCGGCGTCAACAAGGACGCCATCCGTCTGCTGGAGGGGCTGGAGGAGCAGGAGGTGAAAGGCTTCAACCGAGGAGCCCACTCCAAGCTGGAGACCATGCAGATGGCCGACAGCGAGAGGTAAGTGATAAGGCTAAACAATTTTGCGTGTGTATGTGGAATATGAATTAAAGCAGCAAAATCCACCCGTTTTTCTCCATCTCGGGGGTGGCCATTATGCCACTTGCTGTCGACTGAAAATGACATCACAATGCCAAAGGTAACGACCAATCACAGCTCACCTGTTTTCTGGGTTTGGTCATGTGACATTTGCAGCTAAGCCCTGAGTGATGACATTTTCAATTGATAGTACCGTGTAAATTTCAAGCTGAACATCAAAGTCATGAGCAACGGTTTTGCTTTATTTTGAGATGTCTTTGGTGTCTACCAGTGGTGTCAAACATACGGCCCGTGGGCCGGATTAGGCCCTCAAAGGGGTTTAATCCGGCCCATGAGATGACTTTGTACAATAAAAAAAAAAAAAAAATTGTAATGTCGGATCAATTAATCGGCCAGCCACAATCAAATATATGAATTTGTAATTTCACAAGCGGTCCTCAGATGAGTAGTGTAACTTGTACACGGAATGGCTCTGGAAGTCATTATTTTACACAACTTAAAGTTATCGTTGGTTTATTTATGTATTTATTTTTTAAATCATAGACCAACATAAACGTGTTAAATACGACACAAATTCAATGACTGGTAACACAAATACATATGACAGGGATTAACGTCCTTATAACTTCATTAACTGTGCCACACAATGCATTCTGGGAACTATATATACGCAAAACAGGTAGATTTAACATGTCCGGAACTCATACAGGCAAAGTGTTGCCGCGTTTCATTTGCATTCGTGTTATTTTTTTTAACAATAGATTACAATTGAGCTCCGTAATTTAGGGCTGGCGCAAAAATCTGCATGTAATTGTCGGTAATTGTTTTTAAGTTATATACCATTATTTTACCGATTCGGCCCTCTTAGTAATATATTTTCCTCCATGCGGCCCCTGAACTAATATGAGTTTGACACCCTTTGTGTATACCTTTCACAAAATGTGTTTTTGGACACTTCATGATGTTTATTTCATGAAAATGAAACGTCGAGATTTTAATCGTGAGATGTTAATTTAAGAGAATTTGGACTTACTTTAACAATATTGCTTTTTATCTCGCAATCTAGCTGTGTGAGTTGTGACAGTATGTGTTCTAAAAATACTGTAACAAGTTCAACACCAAAGAGATAAACGGTCACGAAATATCCCGGACCATAACGTAAGCGCTCACGCACGCAAGCTGTGCTTCCCGCCCACTTGTGACCCTCCTGTGTGCTTCTAGCGCCATGGAGAGCCACTCGCTGCTCAACCCCAACCTGCAAAGCAGCGAGGGCGTTCTGTCCAGCTTCCGCACCACCTGGCAGGAGTTTGTGGAGGACCTGGGCTTCTGGAGGGTCCTGCTGCTGCTGGTGGTCATCGCCCTGCTCTCCTTGGGCATCGCCTACTACGTCAGCGGCGTGCTGCCCTTCTCCACCAGCCAGCTGGAGCTTGTGCACTGAATGACGGCAGAGGGAATTAGCCGTAGTTTGATTCACAGTAAGGCTCTCTCAGTACATCTATATGCGAGTGATTGACGTCCATCCCTGCCGTAAAAACATAAAGAAGGAAAATTTTTTGTCAATTATATAAAATACATGCGTTGTGAATGAACCTGCATCGTGCTCGTTACTTGACCCCACGCTATTTTTTATCTTGTCTCATCTGTGAATGTCAAAAAAGTAACACACCTTGTCTGACAAAATAAGGAACAGAAAGTACAGATATCTGTTTTCGAACGTAGGGTTTATTAAGTAAAAATATATATACAGATACCTGGGAAATCTACTTAAGTACACCGGTGTACATGCACAAGCAGCCAGACTAAAATGGGCTCCTCCCAATTTACAAATTTGTTTGTCTCTCAGTCGAAATGTACTTCTTTGACACCAATTCTTTCCTATTATCCAGGACTTTGGTGCCATGTTGTGATGTTCCACAAAGAAACCTAAATAGGTAATTTTGTGAATACGAATAGGCGGGGGCTTAAGGATAAATTTGTATCTGGATAACTTGGACACTTGGTAAGGCATTACTGACCTCTGTACTGATAACAAAAATAAAATGTCTTTCTTTCTCTTTGTCTTCATCCGCTAAATGTAACCGCAGCTGCTTTCAAGAATAGATGCACTTGTTTCAAGTTGTACATTGCACATGTTGCATACCTTGTTTCTTTTTTGATTGTTTTAGTTTTTTTGTAAACCTCACCGTGTATTCATTCCTGAGAATGACATTCTTGCCAGCAAAATTTATGGTTTTTGTGTGTCTCTGTGGATGAGAACACTGCTTGGTGTTCATAGAGACATTCCGCTTACAAGCATGCAACTTGGTTTTCTGTCCCACATCTTGTCTTGACATCCTGTCTCGGCATGTGTTTATTGTTTGTATTTTTACTGTAATATTTGAAAACCACATTGTTAGGCACAGTGATCATACCATGTGAACAATTAGCAAATATGAATAAAACTGTATGATTTCAATCAATACAAGTAATGATGATGCTCATTTATTATTACATTTTACGCCCTGAAGAGGAGATTGAGGGGAGAAGCCCCCCAGAAACAAACAAGAACTGAACGAGGCCGAAGTCAAGTCCTGGAAAATATTTCAAATGAAGAATGTAACGGTCTGAGAAAGTCCATGAGTCACAAGCCTGATACAGTTATATGTAAAAGTTGTGCCACCAAAAAGTGTTGTTTAACACGCCTACATGTAAATACCATGGATTAAAAGCTGGAGTTCTGAACTTCATCTTTTTATCTGAAACCTAAAATGTATTCAGTACACGAAACAAAGAAATTGAACTTGCCATTCCAATGCTTTTGAAGGGGACTGCACTGATGGAAACCAATGAAGTGAAAACAAGTACAAGCACAGAATTGAGGTACTGAAAGAAATTAAATCAAAGCAAGAAAAAAAATAACTGGTAGTCATATTTGTGCAAAAGAAGTGTAATCTTCAGTTACAATGATACAATGACGGCTTGATTGTACAATTTATGTGTAATATTGTGACACAGTGAAAGTTTTAACTGTAAAAATTAACAAATATGGGTAATAATATACAACTTACAGCACATAAATAATATTGATCTTAATATCACATGTATAACGAAGTATTTTATAAATAAAACGTAGCAACTAAAGTTTGGGGCATGTTAAAAGTTACTTAGTTGAATGTAACTGTGATTTCCACATTGTTAACTTTCTGTTCGTCTTCTATCGAGTTGATTTGTTTATACTCACAGGAGAGATTGGGGGTGCGGGGGTGGATTTCTTTGGAAATCGAAACATTTCGCACAGGTTTGCACTGCGCACGTGGATAACGGCCGGATTCAGTTTAAAATTTCCTCAACTCAAGAAGAGAAAGGTAATGGACTCTTCGTCTGCATATTTTAACAAATTTTCTCAATATTGTGATGGTTGTTTGTGTGTGGGTGTGTGTGGGTGTGGGGGGGGGGGGTGTTAGTTTGTTTGTTTTTACTTTGCAAAGACTTGTTTTTATGCATTTACAACGCAGACGACGTATCATTAATGAAGTGGGGACTTCTAATTATCAGTCTCGTGATAGCTAGTTTGTTTTTAATTCATTCATTTTTCCTTTCGGACATGGACAATTTATCTCATCATATATTAACTTATAGTTGTTATTTTATGTCTAATGCACATATTCCACCCTTGGTATTATTAATTTATTGGTCGTTGTATTTTTTCTTACAAATAAACATATCTAAAACCTAGTAAACCTTAGAAAACCTCATTTTTGAGGTCGGTGTTGATTAGGGCTCATTAGCTTCGGACCGCTAAACGAGCTAGCCTCTTATGTAACCTTCAAAAACAATGGTTAATGTCCGCAATTATTAACATACAGGTTTAATATTAGTTTATAATTTCCTTTGTGACCAAAGATGCCTAATTTCGTTGTATGAGGACTGAAGGAAGTACATTATTGGGTTTCATTTTCAAATACATGTATTTCAAAATGGTTGACATTGTTTCCCTTGGTCAGGCTAGTTGGCCTGTGTACAACATAGAACGTGCACAAATCCAATTACTGTAGTTTTAGTATAAATATTATATATTTTTTTTTCAATTTTTATTAATTTAAATGTTTGTTTATTGGTGTAAACGGGCTTATTTTCCTTACACGACAAGTACAAAGCTACTAAATGCAGATCAGTGTATCAAAAGAGTGGATTAATTGTAGAATGCGTAAGGCATGAGATACAGGAGTAACACCCTAAGGTCCCACAAGATAGTGCCAAAGCCCAGTTGAGAAAAAAAAAAAAAGTAGCAATTGATGTCAATGAAGTACAGTATGTTGAACTTGAAGTAATATTTCTCAACTGGTTAGAAGGTGTCCTTACACTTCTGGTGCATTTTTTCATATTCAAATCATCTGTAAAACATTTTTTCATGGTAATGTGGCGAGATTAATTTGAAATGCCATAAAAGTGTTTTGGGGGCTGTTTTGGAATATTAAAACTGTGCTTACATGTATAGGTATGGAACATAAAACGCAAAACGTAAAATCTGAAAGATTAAATGCAAATTAAGTGAACTTAAAGGTTATTATTGACACATTTTTTGTTTCCTCCAGACATGGCGTACTACCAGCCGCCCACCCAGGCCATCAACCAGCAGCCCACCCAAGTGGTGACCCAAGTGGTGACCAACACTTTCCATCACTCCACTTGGACGACTGGCCTTTGTGACTGCTGCAGCGACATGGGCACTTGTAAGGCTTCATTTAACAATTCAGATCATTTCCAAAGTACTTCCAAAGTACCGTTTTTACAGATAATAGATATTGAACAAATAGATCAATTAGAATTATGTATATTGTAAGTACAGCTAAGTTGTATTTGACTTTAACATTACATGGGCATTTTTTTGAAAACTTTGTTTTGAAATATTTGTTTTTCACTTTTATGTGCTATACATTTGAATGTAATCATTTTTCAAGTACAGTTTTTCTTCTCTGTAATTCTTATATGACACACTATCAGTTTAAATGGCGCCCATCTTGTCTCGTTCTCAGGTTGCTGTGGCCTGTGGTGCTTCCCTTGCATGCAATGCCAGACGGCAAGCAAGCACGGCTGGTGCTGCGCCATGCCATTGCTCGACTTCTGCTGCGTCGTGTCGTGCATGCTTCGCGCTTCTATCAGGGAGCGGCACGGCATCCCGGTAAGAAGCTGGCCATGGCCAAGGAAGGGCGTGTGGGGGGGGGGGGGCGGGTGTCGGAGAGAGAAGTGGGCTCGGTGACCCTGAATGGATTTATTTATTTATTAGTTTCTATTTTTGAAAACAAACTTTATGTGCAGTAATGAACCATTTTTTTGTGCCCGCAGGGTTCTTGCTGCGACGATTGCTGCAAGTTTATGTGGTGTTTCCCGTGCGCATGGTGCCAGATGAACCGTGAGGTGAAGATCAGGGCCAGTCAGAGCTTGATCTCTGATTTTAGCACCCAGGTCGTCAGGACAGTGTAGTGACAATGTGACTACCTGCACCCGCCGATAGCGCACTAATCCTTGTTGTATGTTCTGCGCATAGTAAGTTCTCCGTATAGTGTTGGGGGAACGCAACATGCAGTTGGGTGTGTTGCGATTTCTATTCTTTAGTTTAACACATATCCTGTTGTGATCTCAAAAGTCTGTTTCTTCTCTTTTCACAATGCAAGGCTTTCAGTGTGACGTTGATGACGCATGTTTCTGTTTGATCACGTTAAAGCATATTAAAAAGTATTTTCTAAGTGCAAGTACAGTAATGCTTCCAGTGTTATTTTTAATCGCATACAGTGTTCCTCACAGCCTGGCAAGCCACATCCACTCTCTTGAAAGACAGAAAGTGGGTCTGGAAAGGCTGTCATTGACTCGGCAAGCTAGTGTTCCCCCGCTAGATCATGTTTTGTGTGGGCTTTCTTTTCACAGTTTACGATAATACTCTTGCACGTAGCCACAGTTCCCGAAGCTCACCAAGACAAAAAAAGAGGAACAAGAGACACATGGTTTAATTTGGAAACTAGTTTCAGATTTACTAACCAAATATTCACATTTCAATTCCTCTTTTTTTTTCCACAACGTGAGGCGAGTTGAATCTTGAACTCAAAAAGCCAACATGTCCTTGATAGCAGAAAGCTAGTGTAGATATCCCACCGCGGGAGTGAGGTAATACCATGCCAATGTAAATAAGTACTTTATTTACCAATCCTAAAAGCGTTTCACAGTTTACGTTTGTTTTTTTACATGTAAACCTCACAGGTAGTTTAAAGAAGTGGTGTTAGTGATACCATCTGCTGACGGTGGGGCAGAATGACTTTAATTCAAAATAGCACTGTTTGGGTTGTTAATAGGCCTACATGAAAAACGTGAAGAAGAAGAATAAAAAGCGAGGTTTACTTATGGAAACCAATTTCTATCATTAAAAAAAACTAGGAACAACTATATGCTCACATTATTTTAACATATTTTTCGATTCCTTCGGAAACGCAACAGCTACACATTGCCGAAGCATTATTGGTGGTTGACCTAAAGACATTATGAAGAGACAGTAAAAGATACTATTATTGCGTTTTACAACAGTGGGAAAAAAACAAGTAACAAGTAAATAAATAAATACATAAATTCGTGTTTGCACCTGAAAGCATTATTAGTATTATCCATCCATTGTCTTAACCGCGTATTCCACACAAGGGTCGCGGGGGTGCTGGAGCCTATCCCAGCTGGCTTTGGGTAGTAGGCGGGGTACACCCTGAACTGGTTGACAGCCAATTGCAGGGCAATTATTACTATTATTTTTATTTTATTTATTTGTTTCATATCTACTGAAATCTTGACTAAACAAATGTGTGTGTTTTTTTTAACGTTTTATTTCGGGCGTCATGCAAATGCGCAGTCCCAGTTCTCCTCCTGTAGAGGGCGGCGTTGGTCTCAAAACGCGTTTGCGTTCTCATGTCACTGCGCATGCGCGTGTGGTCTGCCTCCAACAACAAGGAGCAGAGCCAGCCAACATGGCCGACCTGGGGAAGAAGTACTGCGTGAACTGTCTGGCAGACGTGACCAATCTCCGGCTTCGCTGCACCGACTGTCCCGATATCGAGCTGTGTCCCGAGTGCTTCTCGGCGGGCGCAGAAATCGGCAACCACCGGAGATGGCACGGCTACCAGCAAGTCGACGGTGGTCGGTTTTCCCTCTGGGGTCCCGAAGCGGAGGGAGGATGGACGAGCAGGGAAGAGCAGTCGCTCCTCGATGCCATCGAACAGTACGGCTTTGGAAACTGGGTACGAACTTTTTGCACTTTATTGACATTTTGCAAGAGGAAGAAAACGTACGCATACATTACCTAGTAATTATGTCTAAGTATATACCTGTATAGTTACTTGTGTAAAGGACAGAAGCAGAAAAACACTCAAACCCGTTTTGACAATATTTTTTGACAAAGCAAAGGATATACAGATTTTATATTGTAGTGACAAAACTAAAGATAAGTAAACAAAAATAAATAAGTAAGTACAGCAAATACCAGGTACTTAAAGACTTTTACTCTAGTAATATTATATAACTTTTACCAGAGTTACTTTCTTTTAAGATGAGGGTTGTTCAGGGGTTGAAATGTTCAGTAAATTCCAGTTGGTAGTGAATCTGGGCAATTTTTGTATTTTTTATTCCATATAATGGCAAAGATGTTATGATAAATGTAAGCTTTAAAAATATTTTTACTCAAGTGAAGAAATTGTACCTGTTTTTTATTTTGTTGTTGTTTAGGAGGACATGGCTGCTCATGTCGGAGCCAGCCGCACTCCCCAGGAAGTAATGGACCACTACGTGACCATGTACATCCACGGCAACCTGGGAAAGGCCTGCATCCCCGACAATATTCCCAACCGGGTGACAGACCACACGTGCCCCGGCGGGGGAGCCCTTTCGCCCAGCCTCACAGTCCCACTACCCCCTCTGGACATCAGCCTGGCCGAGCAGCAGCAGCTGGGCTACATGCCACTGCGCGACGACTACGAGATTGAATACGACCAGGATGCCGAGAAGCTCATCAGCGGCCTGTCGGTCAACTACGACGACGAGGATGTGGAAATCGAGATGAAGCGCGCCCACGTGGACATGTACGTGCGCAAACTCCGCGAGCGGCAACGGCGGAAGAACATCGCTCGGGACTACAGCCTGGTGCCCGTCTTCCTGGGCCGGGACAAGAAAGAGACGCGGGACAAGGAGAAGTCGCCGGGAGTCACGGTTGGAGCGGGTGCCGGCACGATGGCGCCGGGTTCCGCGACAACAGCGGGAACGTGCCCGCCGGTTCCCACCACGCCAAAAAGGAAGATCAACAAGGAGGAGAAGGAGCAGCGGGTGCGCCTGCGGGGGCTCTGCCAGTTCATGGCCCACCGAGAAGTGGAGGAGCTCTTCGAGAACATGCATAAAGAGCGCGCGCTCAGGGCGAAAGTGAGAGAGCTGCAGCGGTGCCGCCGCAACGGCATCGCCCGCCTGGATGAGGCGGCCGAGTACGAGGCGGCGCGCCACAAACGGGAGAAACGCAAGGAGAACAAAAGCGTGGTCATGTCCAAGCGGGGCGGCGGGCTCGGTTCTGGTACGGCACCCGGCGGAGGAGGGGGTGGTGGAGGCGCGCCCGGTGGGCTCGGGGCGGGTTGCGCCATCAAGGAGGAAGCCAAAGAGGGCGAGTTCGCTGCCATCGAGAACTTGACGGGCTTCGAGCTGCTGTCGGACCGCGAGAAGGTGCTGTGCTACTCGCTCAACTTGAGCCCCGCGCGCTACCTGACCGTCAAAACCATCATCATCAAGGACCACCTGCAGAAGAGACAGGGCGTCCCTTCCAAGAGCCGGCTGCCCAGCTACCTGGACAAAGTCCTCAGGAAACGCATCGTCACCTTCCTCACAGAGAGCGGCTGGATATCCAGAGACGCTGTTTAGACCCAAGACAGGTAGAGACAAAACTACTGACTGGGAAATTGTGAATGTGTACAGTGAAAGTCCTCGCTGGTGAAGAAATACAGTGAATCCCCCATTTATGGTGAGGGATACGTTCCAGAAACACCCTCAAAAATCTTAATATGGTTTCAAAAAAATATTGACATCACTCACTCACAGCTTAACTTTCTTTCACCAGTTCCGACTCTCGCGCTGTCAAGAAACGAGTCAAAGGAAAAGTGACTTCGCAGGCTGGAATGTGAATTTCAGTTGACAGCAGGTGGCAGTACAGGACAAAATGGCCTTCTGCTTTGTGTACAGTGACATGATGTGGTCTGGACCCACCCGCAATAGGTGAAAATCTAAATTTGTATTACTTCAAACACGTTTTCAGTTAACTTAATAAAACCCACTGAAATGTATTAAAATATATTTTTCAAAGTATAACATTGCATATTTATTATTTAAACCAAAATGTTCAACCAAACCATAAACTGCAATCTCCAGTAGCTTAGTGCTAACATGTAATGTGAGACCCTTAGACGGGCTAATGGAATTAGCATGGATGTTAAGATAAAAGATTTAAGTGCGATGTTGATGCCGATATTTGGGTGAATATAATTCCAATATTGGATTAATTGCCAGGTTGATTAAACAAAAATATATACCGGTAATTGGTAAAATAACAATAATAATAATATTTTTATTTTTCGGTACCTTAGCGCTTGCAAAATACGATTTACGTTGCAGAAAATTTGACTCTTACAGTATTTTACAGAGGGAGAAAAAAAACGGCAAAAGTCAGCAATTTTCTTTTTTTTGTTATATTAGTCTTACGTTTTAATGTTAATGTAAAAAAAAAAAAAAAAAGCTTAAGAATTGGCAAAAAAAAAATCTGATCATTTTAAATGCGCTAATATCGCCTGATTAAAGCCCTAATTTTGATGTGGACGGGGGCCTTCTCTGCTTCTTACTGCTCTTAACCTGCATTTCATCCAGTCAAACAGTACTGCCTGGAATGTTGTAGCACATCGTGGTACTACACTAACGGCAAGCAATTCAAAATTAGGACTTGCCTTATTACATAAAAACGATTTCCTAAAAATATGTGACAGGGTGTGGGTTCACTGTATTTTCATATTTTTGTATTTCATATTTTCAAGACTACGGACAAAAGAGCCATATTTTGCTGTTTGCAAAGGACAGGGTGAATTGTCAGTATTTTGGGTCTGCCAATAGTGTTGCAAAAGTCCCAGAATTTTGCACCGCTAACCATCATCATATAAAAACGATTTAGGACTGTGAAATGAAACCTTTCTCAGCGTTTTGCCCGACGGCATTTTTATTCTATCCCGCATATTAATCTGACCCTTTGTAAAGTGATGTATAAATGGGGGGAAACAAATAATTACTGGTGACCTGTACAGTATTTTCCATCATGGTATTATTTTTATAATAGCTTTTGTAAGTTTAAAAAAAAAAAAAAGAATTTTGTATTGCACAGAAGAAGCTGCAGGATTTGCTGTCCTGGAGTGGCAGTGTCATATGTATTGACATGTATTAAACATGGGAACTTCTCAATTTAAGGCTGTCAAACTTGTTTGATTGGAATGATTGAATGGATGCCATTCATCTATTCCAGCCTCATCTCCAAAAAACTATTTTTTTTAATAAGGGTTATAGCACTTTATCTAATTTTGTACTTTATATAATAATTAAATAGAACGTAAAGTAGTACACTCGCTGTGCATCGTGATTTCATACTTCAATTTAATTCAAAGTGTTGCTCCTGTTGTGCCCATCTTGGCCACTAGGGGGTCAGTGTAAAACACATACAAACAAGTCGCACTACTTTCAGTGACTCTGGATAAGCTGCAATAGTTGTTTTTTGCAGCGGATAAAGAATATATGCATGTAACTGTTGTGATATCCATCAACATGTGCTCTTCATTGTATCTGTTGTGTTAAGGGTTATCAATGATAATCGTAAGCACGTCTATGGGATTTACCTTGTTAGCATTAAGCTAGCATGGGCATTTCTAAGGCAAAGTTACTTGAAATACACAATTCTGTTTGATGTTCACTTATTGATTTTATTCATATTTCTATGGCTGGTGACGCCTGCGTTCTCACCGGTCCTGCCAACTTAAGAAATTCACGGACAGGACTGAGGTCAAAGTTTGGTCAGTTTATTGTGACGTTCAGTCCAGTGATGGCGAACACGCCAAATGTCCGCGTGGGCCCCCATCTTTCTTAGGAGGCTTTAGCCACGCCGACCAATGCCGGCCTGAGGGTGCGCCCATGAAGCTTGTAGCCCACTTTGGTTACCGCGGTGACAGTGCCAGGCTCCTTTCCCTCGGCGGGGGCGTGGTAGAGCGCCTCGTGCTCGTACGGGTCAAACTTGTGGCCGTACGGGTTGAGCTTGACCAGGCTGTGCTTGGTGAACACCTTCTGGATCTGGACATCCGTCATCACCAAGCCATCATAGAGGTTCTTTAGGTGAGGGTTCTGGCTCGTCACTTCCTCCTTGGGTACACTTTCCTTGGCCTTCTCTAAAATGTCGGCCACCTCCAGCAGGTCCTCGCAGAAGCCCTGAATACCTGGTGGCGCAATAATTGATTACATATTTATTACATCGCACAATATATGTGATTCACTTGAGTTGTGTTTACCGTATAATTTAGCTTCCTGAATCATCCTTTGACTCCTTGTCCGTAGGTTCTCTGTGTCCGCCAAGGCTCGCTTGTATTTGTCCTGAGGAGGGACAAAGGAGTAGTCAGGTAGGACTTTTCGGCGGAGCAGTTACGCCAGACAGTGTCCGACTTACGGTCATCTCTTTCAGCTGATCCTCCAGCTGCGTCTTCTCGGCCAGGACCTTCTCTGTCGTGCTCTGTTCGGGTTCGGCGGACGCCTCCTCTGAGCCCTGTCCATTCTTCTGCTGGGTGGCTGTGCATAGTCTCCGTGGGGATGCTCTGGGAAAACAAAAACACGTTAATTTATTGCACATGACGCATTGAGCCAATATAGAAAGAGTAAACAAATACAAGTGTGTTCTTGCTAATAATTCTGGAAAATACGTTTTAAAAACAATATTATAATTTACCAACACTATTTATTACTGGAGGGCAACATGCTGACGTAATTATGCGACAGAAATGACGTCATTTCCAGCGCGCCCGAGGAGTGTTCGATAACTATCCTTCGACGAACTGATGTATATAATCCACTTTTTTTTAAATTCCAGCATTAAGCCCACCAATTAAGGTAATGTACGCTTTTCCTTTCGTATATAATAGTACGGTACCCCTAGTATATCCATTGTCCAATTATGTCATCACACTATTTCGCGATGCTAACATTTACACGCTATTCACGCACCAAACACATCGACATACTTTTAAAGTCAAAACGAAATGTTGCTAACCTTAAAACGTTGCGCAAAGCTCCGAGTGAGTAGCTCCGTATGCACAAATTCGCCATTTTCCGACTTAATTAAGCGAGCGAGAATCCTCCTTGGAACACACGCTTGACAGGAGACTAGAAAGTGATGGCCGATGTCATAAGGGCTAACCAATCAGGTATGAGAAGAGGCGGAACGTATGTTGTCCAACCAATCGCTTTTGCAAGAGGGGATGACAGCGAGATATAGTTTGGTTGCACTAAAGCAAACGTGAAAACCCACACACGTGATCAAGGACAGTTGATTTAAAGGTTAATATCCGCAGGTTAGTATTGGGTGCAAATTATGTAATAAAACAAACAATAATTGTATTAAATTATTAATAATTCTCAGTTTAGTTACAAAAACTGCTTATGTTTTCACTATAAAGTGTTTTTTTACGAACAAAGGTGGCGAATGTACAGTACTTTCAAAACCACACTGTACTTGAAGTTGAAGTACAGCTATATTTGTGTTAAAAAAAAAATGAAAAGAAAAAAAGTACGTACTGCAGGGCAAAAAAAAAAAAAGCGGATTATAGTGAATTATGTTCACACTCAGAGGTTCTGTGAATTATATATACAATGCCTATGACGATATTGCAAATTTTAAAAAGTTTGTTATTCGTTTGTTCTTAAACTCACAGCTAGCTGAAAATAAATACATTTCAACTCTGTCCTTACTCTTAATCCCTTGGAAAAAGTTTATTGAACTCAAGAATGCAGTTTCTTTAGGCATTACTATATATTTCGAATTAAGATCTAATGTGAATCGCTCAAGAAATGTGGAAGGAGAATGTTAAGTAAATATGTGAAATCTCTCTTTATTTGGCTTTTTTTTTGTGTGAAATGGTTATTTTAGGCATGTGATGAATACATTTCAGTACATGTCCTGATGCAAAAAAACAAAAAACAGACGAGCATCAGCATAGCATCAGTAGTCACATTGTCATATTTCAAATATCCTCTCAGAAAAAGCAACTAATATTATTGCTGGATCGTATACTGTACTGGGTCGCAGTAATTGTGAATGTCTTCTTCGTGTATTTCTGCATTGTTGTGTTGTATGGCCAAGGTGGCCAAGTCACATTTAATTAATACTGATGCACAAACTGCTCGGTCATTGACATTCTATTTAATTATGCCATTACTGTATTTTTTTCCATGAAGTACAAAAGTGTTATTTTCCATACATATAACATTTCAGGCCATAGTTCCAGGCAGCAACGCATGCCATAGTAACGTAACAGGTAGAATAATGACATACTCTTCCACTAGATGGTGCAGTTGTCTTCTATTCCTGCAACTCTATCGCCTGTGTTGAACTAAGCAGGCCCAAATTTCACAATTGAGATGTCATCATTGTGAGTCATACTCGTGACCATCTCAACATGTTTGAGAATTGCTTATAGATGCCATCAGATGACTTCAAAACACTACTTTTATGTTAGCCAGGGCTTTGTCGTGTCTAAAAGAAGCCCCTTCCCTCACTTCAAAATTGTTCCTTGGCACCAACATGCAAAGGAAAAAAAAATGTCACCAAAGCACTAGTTTACTGCATCTCCTTTTCTCTTTTACAGGCCACATTCTCATTCAGACCTGGCGAAGGGCAGCATCTGTGTGCTTCGTGGCCTTGCTCTGGGTCTCGTGGGCTGTAGGTGAGTCATTAAACGCATCATTTGTAATTCCGGATGACACGCCGTGACATAGCCGAGGCGGAGCTTTTTAAGTGCTCTGCATGAGTAAGGCGATGGGAATGACTTTGAGGAGCGAGGAGTCCCACCTCATTATTGGCACCTCATTATTGGCGTGGAACATTCCATTAATTTTTCTTCTGTGGAATATTTTGTGTTTTAACTTTACCGTGCTGCAGTCTCTTGAATGTCCTTTGAAAGGAACAGTAATAGCATAACAATCGAATGTGCAATGTGATCTGACCCATTTTAGTCATGATGCTCGCTGTACTATTCCATATCATTCAGTTTTGTGTTTTGCTAAATAATTTCAAAAGTAATGTGTTGAGTTGAGGTGAAAAGAGAGACCAAAACATATCAAAACATGACAGAAAAAGTGAGAAGGTGACGATGGCTCTCACCTGCATCAAATATTAATGCTGATGTACTTCCTCCTTGCTGGGCAGCGGAATAACACCCTGCTGTTACAAAATGAAATATCTCTGATGTGAAAATCTGTTATTGCGGCACTTCTGAAATTACAGTTCAACTCAAATTACCTTTATTTGATAAATGTTAGACTTTTATGTTCAAATGCAAAAGCAGATGTCTATTTTCTGTGTGAATTGAAAAAGAGCTATGTAATTTTTGGTTGTGGTTTAAAACTGCGTTCAAATAAGAAGCAACTAGGACTGTGGTTCTTAACCTGGGTTCGATCAAACCCCAGGGGCTCCGTGAGTCAGTCTCAATTGGTGATGATATGCCCCACTTGGCCATCATTAGCTACAGGTGAAGGTGGCTGTTGTGATGGTACATTGTCTGGTTGCTTTATTATTGTAATCCCTTCATACTAACTATGTCAAGCAAAAAAAAAAAAAAAAAGACGAATATGTGCAATATGAATTTACATGTATAACGGAACGTATGGTGTTCCACATAGTGCAATTCTGCGGCCTCTGCTGTTTTCATTGTATCTGCTGCCCTGGGTTCCATTTTAAGGAAACAGCTGTGGTTATTTTAAAGTGCTCTTATTGTAGAATGAAGTGGAATGGTGAGACTCAGGAACACTAGCTTATTGCAAAAAATAAAAAATAGACAACGCCATGAAAAATCATGCAAATTTTTCACGTAGCCTACTGCAACTTTAACACTGAAATGGGAAACTTCGTGAGTAAAAAAATAATAACGTGAATGTACTGCAA